>NC_089221.1:162623539-162928390 GCF_963924675.1 Phocoena phocoena
GCTGTATTTATGACCTCTTTTTGTGTGTGATGAGAATGTAGGTTAGTCTTTTAGAAGACAGAGAAACTTACTCTAATTGAATACCTGAAGGTAGCCGTAGGAAGTGACTTGAAATCCTCTGGAACCCTCCAGGGTATGTGGGAAAGGGTCTTTGTGGCTTCAGTGCACTGCACTCACTTTCTCTCTCTTGATTTTCACAGAGGTACTTGAATCCTTCAGCCATTTCTTCTGCATCTCCATCTCTAGCCTTGAAACCACTTGACCTGCCTTGCTAGTCAGGTCTTTTGGTTTGAACCTTCAAAGCTAATTCATCCTAAATGAGGTAATGCCTTTGAGTACACTTTTAATAAATAGTGCTGCATTATAGTGGCCAGCCAGATCCTCCTGGTGCCAGGGAGGTTGTTCCACATCCAGTACCGCCTGCTCTTTACCATGTGAGGCCGTGGGCCTGTTCCCAGGTAGCAGGTCCCTGTAATGGTGTCATGGGTCAGCCCTGGCTTTGCCTTAGGTTGGGTGTGAGCTCCACCCGGCCACTTCCCTGTGGCTTGACCTTGGTGAACCTTGTCCTCTGTTTCCCATTTCTAAAAAGGGGGTAGTAATGTCTGCCTTAAATGGCTGAGTTGGGAGTGAGATAATAAATGCCAGTGGCATAGCACAGCACCTAGTATGTGTACCTGCTCAATAAATTGGAAGTTCAGTGAGTGTACCATCATGACTAGAGCAGATGAGGCAGAGCCCCAAAGCATTAATGACTGTTGTGCTTCTCATGTGTGAAGCACCTCTATGTTTGTGGGACAAACCATCACTGTCTCTGCCCCTTGGAACCACAACCTTGTTCCCACATTTCAGATGGAAGAAGGTGAAGTCCCTACAGAGGGTGATACTTGCCAGAGTCACCTTGCTGATTTTTCTACAGCTGGGACTGGGCCCCAACCTTTCCGATTTCAGACTATGAATGTTTTTCCCACCAGCCTCAGTGCCTCCCTGGTGATACAGAATGGCTAGGTTGGTGGTGCCTCATCAGGGCAAAGGAGACACAGCCCCTTTTCCTGATCCCGAGCTTGCTGAACCCCACATTCTGATTTTCAGGGTCAGCCCTTCCATTTGTAAGATGTTTGCCAGGCAGATTCTCATGGGGTCCTGCCTTTGAGAACCCAGAGGCGCCCCTGTAACTCTGGCTTTATCACTGAGTGGACTCTGCTCAGGGATGAGAAGTAGGTTGCTTGGTGGTGCTTGCAGTGGCAAACAGGAGAGTTTGTTCCCGAATCCTGTCCTCCTTCCGCACTTACAGTACTAGCCAGTTTGGGAATTTGACAGATCTGACTACAGCTTACCACTCTTCAGCATTGGGCAGGTTTTCTGGCCCCCTGGCCTCAGCTTTCCCATCCATAGACAGGGACTATATCTTAATCTCATGGGATGGCTGTGAGGGCAATTGGGAAATGTTTAAAAGTAGTCAGGGATATCCTAGCCCTTGATCCTCCATTTACCTCTGAGACAGAAATCCTTCTCTGGGGAAATTCCCTGGCAGTCTAGTGGTTAGGACTCCTAGCTTCCACTGCAGGGGGCACAGTTCGATCCCTGGTCGAGGAACTAAGATCCCACGTGTCTTTAGGTGGGGCCAAAAAAAGAAAAGTAACCAAAAAACAAAATGCTTCTCTGCCCAGAGGACAGCTACATGATGATCCCCCTGGGTCTTACATCTCAGTTATCACACACAATGAAACACTCAGATTGAGGAGCTAGATTTTCTTTATAACAAAATTCCACCACAACCTAACAGTTTGGAGGTCTTCAGAACTTATTGTAAGGAGATCTCACCTAAAAGGTCAGTCAGGTTATCTGGAAGGGAAGTGAAAAAACCTTGTGGTCTTAAATCTGCATATAATCCCAATATAACATTTCCTACAATCGCAGTTGTTCTGTGCAATTAGCCTTTGAGTCAGTAGCTGTTAAACTTGACTCAACACATTCTTACCTTAGAGGCAGCTGCTCACCATGACCTTGGAGGTGAGCAGGTTTCAGGCCAGTATCTTCGTCACTTGAGTTTCCATTTGGTGGACTTTGTGGCAGTGACAGCATATTTTTAGCTTTCTTGTGTGTTTTGGGCAGGCTCACTCTGCCAGCGGTTTTGAAAACTTTGCTGCTACAATCTTCATTCATCCACGGAGGAAACACATTTTTTTCGCAATTGCTCAGTGGTGTGGGGAAAGTAGGAGCATGGCAAACTGAGTCCTTGGTTTGAAGGTGTTGATTGAAATTGGTTGAGTCACTCCAGACCTGTGATATTCTCAGGGCTTGCATATCATTGACAACACCTGAACCTCATTTTGTCTTCTCTCCTGCATGTAAAGGGTTAATGCCCACCCCCTTCAATGACGGGCAGTTCTTTCAGAGGATTCTGGAGTCAGATCCCTCCCTGGGACTCTCTTACACCCACCAGAACCTGGGGTGATTTCGAGGGTTTGATTAGTATTTTCTTTAACACTTTTGTTTGATTAGCTGACCTTCTCAGCAGTTTGTATGTTGGTCATCTGTCTCTTGCCTCTCTCCGCAAACCTTTAAAGTTTTTATTGTTGAGGCTTTTTGTTTGTTTCAACCTTACAAGTGACATTTCCCGATGCCAAAGACTGGGGAAGTGGTGGGAGCCTCAGGTGTCAGTAGTAGTTTGCATTTGAAGTTTTCTTGGTTAAGGATATGAAGGGACTGAGTCTGGATTAAAATGTAATTGTAGCCTTACTGTCAATTTATATTTGTCAGGCAGAGCATTAGAAATGTAACTATTTTTGGTCCTTGGGCAGCAGACAAATGTAACATTCACCTGGGACTAGCTTGCTTCTGTGTGCTGTTTTGCTGAACCCAGCAACGCAGCATACAGACTTCCAGATGAACAGGACAGCCCTTGATGTTGCAAACTGGAAACTGAGGCCTGAGAGTAGGAGTGACCTGCCCTGGGTTGACTTGCAGAAGAGAGAACATAGATCTCTGTTCCCTTCTAGTGCTTCCTGGTCTGATCTCTGTTATCCTTATTTCTTTATGGCCTGGTTAGTTTAGAATTTTTTGTTTTGTTTTAGGTTTCTCTTTTATTTATGTAGTGTAGGTCCATTGGCAGATTTCCTTCCTCAGGGCTTTGTTTTTTGAGGTCATCATGGTATCTCTGGTGTGAGGATGGGACAGGACACAGGGAAGAAGAACTCAGGGCTGCTTCTGGAGTCTCAGGGCTGCCTTCAAAACAAAACAAAACAAAACAAAAACTCTAGCTGTGTTTCCTGTTCTGGAATTGAGTGGTTGATGGCTTTCAATTTTAAGAGCATTAAACTGCTTTTCCCCATCTATTAATAAAAAGTAATGACACTTATTATTTAGTCATCCTTCGGGTGATCCATTTTGGGTGTCCATTTCAAGATTCAAAAAAGCTGGCCATCAGATCCTATACGAGGCTCTGATGGTCAGCTGTGCTAGTCTGGGGCAAGAGTGAAGGACCTTAACACTCAGATAAGGATGAGTCTAGGACAGCACAAGCTGGCTGCTAAAAAGCTTCGAGGGAGGTTATTTTTTGCATATCCTTTATATGTGGGGAAGTCCATTCTGCCTGCTGAAGTAGTCTTTAAACCATTTCATAGGAGAACTGGTTAGAGGATTGATCATGTTCTTGGAAGAGAGAAGATTGGGTGGGGGGGGGGTGGCGAGGGGTTCCAGGAGACCCATTGGTGAGTTGGGATCTCAGCTCAGGATTGGACAGTTGGCCTTTCCTGCTGTTGGTGCCATCAGGTACCCACTCACCCCCCTCAGGGAGAATGGAAGGGGTTCCTCTTACTTTCCAGAGATAAGATCAGGTGACCCTGACACAAAAGGCAGCAAGAGTGGACAGGTCGCCACCTGGGGAAGGTACTTAGCATTGGGTGAGCAGATGAGAAACATGCACCTTCTGTGAAGTTTAAGATGGTGGGAGCATGCCCACTTTGTTACCTTGGTTTATTGCAGAAGGGAGAAAGTAACTTAAATTGCTTAGAAAAATTAGGGTCACTTTGAATCAGTTTAACCAGTCTTCTAAGTCTATGAACTAGGGTTGGCTAATTTTTCTTTTAAGTTATTTTAAAAAGTTAACCCATTGACATAGAAGAGCCTAAGCTACTCCAGTAGGTGGCCTATGGAGTGAAATGCAGTACAGGTGTCTCAGGCCCTGAGATAGTGGGTCTTCGGTTTTAGGGGTGCTGAGTATGAGCAAAGGTGAGGTGAGCTGGGCCCTAGAGAAGGGTGGTCTGAGATCGTGTTTACTGCCTGGGAGAAGGTGGGCATTGGTGAGACCCAGGGCGCAGCCTGTGACCCTGGATGGCCAGTTTCTGCTTCACTAGGAGAATGTAGTGTGTTGAGGTGTGGCGGTCCTGTGTGACCATCAGGGCTCAGGACCCTCATGAACAGGAGGCACGTGTCTTTGACCCTGACAGATCTTGGCTGGCTCTGGGGGCTGGGTGCGGAACTTGATTTGTCCTTGTGTCTCTTCCTCCCCAAAGAAGTAGTGCTTTGTGTTAGATGAAAGTGTGATAAATAATGGGTAAAAGAATAAAATACCTGAGGGACTGTTGTATATACGAGTTTGTTCTGCTCTGTTCCCAAGAGTGAAGTAGTGATGGATAGGTGGAAATTAGAAGGACGTGGCCCTTAACTTAGCCTGAAAAAGAGCTTTGTAGCAATTAGAGGGACCAGGAAGAAGCTCCATGTGATTCCTGTGCCCTAGGAGCTGGCTGGTAATCAGCATTTTTTTTTTTTTCGATGTGGACCATTTTTAAAGTCTGTATTCAATTTGTTACAATATTGCTTCTGTTTTATGTTTTGGTTTTTTGGCCCTGAGGTATGTGGGATCTTAGCTCCCTGACCAGGGATCGAACCCACACCCCCTGCATTGGGAGGCGAAGTCAACCACTGGGCCACCAGGGAAGACCCGGTAATCAGCATTTTCTGGATTCTGAGAATTTTCCAACTTGAGGTTTTGGACACTTTTCCAAACAGACCTAGGGCGATTAAGACACTTCTCTGAAACATCACATGAATTTTTCCAACAGCTGCGGCTTCCTAGTTAGAGAATGTTTCCCTATTTCATGCATTGCTCAAATGTTTCCAAATCCTGACTCTTCTTGTAGAGTTCAGGGGAGAAGACAGGTGGGTGTCTTACCCAATGACAATACTGGTTTTGAGAGTAGGGAGAGGGGTTGTGGACACAGGAAGGAAAGGGGCCGTGGGGACCTGACAGTTGGAAAAAAAATGACTTGGGTCTGAGAGTGACATCTGCCTGATGATGACCAAGACACCATCAGGGTCCTGATTTTGAGGTCATGGGTGGGAGTGAGGAATCAGGTGAGGGCAGCAGCCTGGTGCCTCATATGCAGAGCTGGGAGGGCCAGCACATGCCCTGGCCACCACCCACCTTAGGAAGCGCTTCCACAGGGCCTGGGCTGTCCCCCAGCTCCATGTCCCTTGGCCATGTGTCTTCTACTGTCCTTGCACTCTCCTTGCTGTCTTTGGCCAGAGGACCTGTCTCCTTCCCAGTGGTCTGTGTCTGCTCTGTTCCCTACCTCATGCGTGAGTGCTGTGCTGTTCTGATGGAAGGAAAGAAGATAATTCTGCATATCTGTTCCTTGCCAGGGACCCCTGGTCTGCTCTGTGGAGTGCTAAGAGTGGTTGACTTGTGTGTACATCTCACACAATGGAAAAGAAGATGAAGAGGTCCTAGTTTATGACCTAGGCTGGCAGTGTTTTTTTTTTTCCCTTAGTTTTTTGCTGCGCCCCGCAGCATGAGGGATCTTCATTTCCAACCAGCCTCAAACCCGCGCCCCCGACAGTGGAAGTGCAGAGTCTTAACCACTGGACTACCAGGGAAGTCCCTGGTAGTGTTGATCAAGTCCTTTAAGCCCCTTCCCTTGGCTTGTATGTACCCTAGCAAGTAGGGGCTCAGAAATATGTGCTTTGTCAACCTCTGAGGGTTTTAGTGCCTTTTGCAGAAGGTGAAGATGCACACGAGTTACTGAATTTGCTGTATGGTCCATGGAATGAGGGTTTGCACAACAAGGCTCATTCCTCCAGGAGGTTTCTAGCAATTCAGTAAAGGGCTAAGTTAGTGTGCTCTTGTAAGAGGGAATCGAGGGTGTGCTGATCTTTGCTTTAGGAAGTCTTCCCGTAGCCTTAGGAAGGATCCAGCCTTAGGATGGCCTTAAGAGTCCGACTTCCCTCGAAGGTGTGGTGGTTCAGATTTGAGCCTGGGTCTGGGAGATGGCTGACCTGCATCTGGATCCCCATTTAACTTCTTAATCCTGTGACCCTGGCCAATCACCTTGACTTATCTTAGCCTCTGTTTTTTTCACCTGTCAAGTGTGGGCATCAATGGCAGTCCCCTGTGTGAAGTGTGGGTGACAGTGACAGTCTCCCAGTGTGAAGTGTGGTTAGTGTTGGTAGTACCTCATTCTGTGGTTATGAGGATTAAATGAAATCAGGTATGTAAAGTACTGGCACCATGCCTGGCACCAAATAAAGAATTTAATAATCATTATCCACTGTTGCACTTTTCTTTTCCTCCTTTAGTAACAAAATCTCTTGTCAACGTGTTAAAGGTGATTCTTTAGATGTTCCTGCGTTTGTCAGCAGTGAGCTTTTTTTTCTGCAGCAGTTTGAATCTGTGTGCCCAGTGGTAGCTTTCTCAGTGGAGAATCAGGCCCTCCCCTTTCTGTGCCACCAAAGTCCGATGAACACTGATGAGTCCTGGACCATGGGGGACAGTGGAGCCCCCACTCTAGCAGTAGTGTGACTGGGGTCTTGGGGACAGACCTGCAGTGCCTGGGGCTCAGGCTGGATCTTGGTGCTGGATGGTTAGGTAGGACCTAGGTCTGTGTGAGGTGGCTGGTGACAGAGCATGGCAGTGGAATAGGCCTCGGAGGAGGACAGAGGGTCCCTGCAAGGCTGGCCCAGTAAAGGTGAGGTGAGTGAACACCCCTACCCTTGCCCCTGTGGCACTACTCCTCCTCTCTCCTCCTCGCCCCTTTTGGTCTGGGAGGGCTAGGGCTGGGACTCGAGGCGACTTCCCAGGGGATTTCTTGCTTTGGGTTGGGTTGTATTGGCAGGACTGTGCTTTGAGAATATTGGAATGAGGTGGACTTTGTGGGCTACTTGGGAGCCTGACCCTACATAGGACAGTTTTTCTCTGGCATGTGTGGTCTACATTCTCAACAACTGACAGCTTAGAAGTATACCTTTGCCTGGAAGATAAAGTGTGTGTTGGCCTCGTGTGTGCCCATGTGGTGTCCTGTATATATTGGTTTTGTGTGCACCCTTGTGTGTGCTTGTGCACATGTGCTTATGCACGTGTGTGATGGCTCTATATGTGCTTGTGCGTGTGTGTATGTGTGCAAATGGAAGAAAGACATTTCAGTCCGTGTTGGACATGGGCTTCGTGTGGCAGAGTCCTGCCTTTTGTGGGGTCCCCAGCCCACTCTGGGGTGAATCTCAGGTAGAGACAAAGTCCCACTGAGGGCACAGCCCACAGGTTTCTTTGGGCTTCTTATTTTAAGTCAGAGATTCACATGACATTCGCATTGTATCTCATAGCACATCAGGTTTAGTACTAAAATCTGCTACCAGCAAGGAAATCTCCAGCTTGCAGCGGAAGCCAAAACGAAGTGTATTTCAAAATTCTGGTGTCCTCGCCGTTGCATCCCAGGAAGCAGGCCTTTCACTCTTCTAAAGCTTTGGTAGGGCCCGGGGATTTGGTCTTTGCTGCCTCTCTCCTCCAGTAGCGGGCTTCTCTATGTGTCTGACTCTCTAGCACGGTTTCCTTCCTGCTTGCTCCCTAGATGCTGGCTCTTCGGCTGAGTCAAGCAGAACTCTTCCCAGCCAGCAAGGCCCTGTGTCTGCCCAGCACCTCTTCTCCCCAGTGGGCCTTCTGTGAGGATAGAGTGATGGGAAGTGTCTATGCAAGGTGCTGGGAAGCTCTGATGGCGTAGAGAAGCCTGGTGTAGCCCACCCTCCCCTCTTCCCTACCTCCTCTGAGACCTTGGGAAGGCTCTGCTTCTTCCATCTTGGGCTCATTTTACCTTATAAGGGCTGGGGGCAGTGAGGACAGTCCTATGGTTCTCTGAAACACCCTCCCTGAGGAGCCCCTCTGTTCCTGACCTCCTCTGATCATACTTTTATCGTTGGGTACATTGTCAGGAAGATGTGGTGTCTGTTCATGTCATTTCTCAATTTGTTCTTTTTTTTTAATATTTATTTATTTATTTGGCTGCACTGGGTCTTAGTTGAGGCACATGGGATCTTCGTCGTGGCATGCAGGATCGTTTTTTAGTTGAGGCCTTTGAACTCTTAGTTGCGGCATGTGGTATATAGTTCCCTGACCAGGGATCGAACCTGGGCCCCCTACATTGGGAACGTGGAGTCTTAGCCACTGAATCACCACGGAAGTCCCTCTTAATTTGTTCTTAATTGGCTTATGTAGTGTAAGCCACAATTTACTGATAAATGTTGCCATCGTTGTAGTTTCTTCCTTGGAACTTCGCAGCATTTTAATCATTCATGCAGTTTTTGTGATCCTTGTGATACATCATCAGAGTTTGTGGCAATGATGAAGTGTCTGGGGCTGGGAACTGGCTTGTTGGCCTGGACCTTGCCATGAGGCCTCGGGACTTCTGGGCTGAACACGTGGCCTCAGTCACGGCCATCAGTGCTGTGATTGGTTGTTGGATGGCTCCAGCCACGTGTCAGAAGTTACTAGATGGTTTTGACTGTTTGACCTGGTTCCTGACAGATAGAGAAACTGAATCCTGCCTCTTAGGAAAGCTTGGTTGCTCAGATGGTTGTAGCTTGTTTTGTATTTGAAGACCCAGCATCAGACTGGAATTCCAGAATTCTACCAAGGCCACCCTTCTGTCCAAAACTCAGCTAGGGGGCATCTGGAGGTTTGTGTGTGAACGATGCTGACTTTGCCGTCTGCCTAGGTACTCACTAGCTGCTCTGGATTTGGATCTAGGTGGACCCTTTGGTGTTCTGGAAAGTACCACCTTACATAGACCTCAGTCACTTGTTCTCAGTCTCCTGTTGCCTGCCTGGAGGATGGGACCCTTCATGAGGATCAAGGTGGCAGAGGCCAGCTGAGGCTCCAGGTCCGTCTAGCAGTAGTGGGACAGCTGGTGGGTGCTTTCCTTGGTAGTGAGCAGACAGTAGACCTGCCTCCCAGGAAGTGCCCAAGTGCCACAGGGGCCCTTCTGGGCAGGGGTGAGGGGATGGGGGAAGTAGGGGAGTGCGTTTTAGAAGTGAAAACTGGAGGTCCTCTCCTGGACTGTGTGGTCTGCCAAGTTTACATTTCTTTTTTTATTTTCTTAATTAATTAATTTTATTTTTGGCTGTGTTGGGTCTTCGTTGCTGCGCACAGGCTTTCTCTAGTTGCGGCGAGCGAGGGCTACTCGTGGGATTCTCATTGCAGTAGTTTCTCTTGTTGTGGAGCACGGGGTCTAGGCACGTGGGCTTCAGTAGTTGTGGCACTCAGGCTCAGTAGTTGTGGCTCGCAGGCTCTAGAGCGCAGGCTCAGTACTTGTGGCACACGGACTTAGTTGCTCCTCGGCATGTGAGATCTTCCCTGACTAGGGCTCGAACCCATGTCCCCTGCATTGGCAGGCAGATTCTTAACCACTGCACCAACAGAGAAGTCCCCCCAGTTTACATTTCTTTGGTGATATTTCTGCCATCCTACCTGCTGCTACCTGACCAAAATAGTCTTATCTTGGACCTTACAGGGATAAGCTTTGTGAACTACTTTTAGATTTTGTTTGGATTTCAAGACCATGAAGTTTTTTCCTTTAGGCCCAGGTAGGTCTTCATTTATATACAGTGGGGCCAGCACAGAACACTGCTCCCTCCGTGCTCTTGAACAGGTTTTCCCTTCTCTGTTCCAGTTCTGGAAAGTGAGATACCGGTTCTTAAACTTGTGGGGAGCACCTGCCCTAGTTACCAGCTTGCGCCAGATTGCTGCTTGTTCACCAAGACTGCCTGTTTGAAGATGGCCGGTGAGGAAGTATAAACTCTGGGCTCAGCCTATGGCCTTCATGTTGCTCCTCAGAGAGACTTGGGGTGATGTGCAGGTCTTTGCCCTGTCCATGAATATGCAGGTCATGGTTGGTGCCGGTATCATCACAGAGTTGGGGCCTGTCTTTACGACATGGAGAAGGTGCTCAGCTGGTGGCTTCTTTGCTTCTGCTTTCTCAGCACACACAGGCCCACGGCCACAGGACCTGGGTTGAGGCAGCACATGGCGCCTGTGGCCAGGGCCGGGACCCCTCAGAGGCAGTGGAAGACACCTAGTCCTCCGCTTGGTGAAAAAAGGATTCTTGCTTTTCTGGGAGATTGTGTGATAAATAAGGTGTTGCTTCTTTAAAAACAAACTCAAGAAAACTTGCCACAAGAATGGAATGGCTGGAGGTTTTATTTCTTGACATGAAAATAAATACTGATACAGCTGGTTGACATGCTGTGTGACGTGGAGGCCACCTGGATGGTGCCTTCTTGGCAGTGAGGCCTGCTGCTTTGGGAACCTCCTGTTCAGGCCACCTGCTGTAATGGAGATCTTCTGTGGTTGGGGCTCTTTGTGATCCTCACTCTCAAACTTTTCTGTTCTGAGTGGTCCTGGAGACTCAGTTACCTCCTCAGCCTCCCCCTTGTTAGTCATCCCAGGAGGACACTATATTTTGCAGTCACAGGCCACACAGGGACATGTCTGTTTGGAAAGGAGACTGCCTGCTTGCCCAAGCCAAACGAGGTGGGGAACCCCAGAAAATCATTTTTGCCCTTCTTATTCTGGAGCAGTTAACCAAAGTGATAATTGAGGTGCTGTGGGTGTTTCTATCTGAAATTATTGGTAATGAACCAAATGTCCTCCTCCTGTTGGAGTTGGGTACCTCATGTGGGGTCATTTGGTGTCACTGTTTTCCCACATAGCATCCATGGACTTGGCCAGTGTGGTGACTGACTCCCCTGGGCCTGGCTTTGTGTCAGCCTCACAAGATAAGTGGGTTTGGTACTCAGACCTTGAGGAGGGGATGCAGTGTTTTCCTCTTCGGTGACATTGATTGCTGAGTGCATTGTTGGGGCTATTTGTCTGTGTCTCTGTTGTCTTGAGTTTGACCTGAGTTTGACGTGTCTGGAACTCAGGGCTCACACCGCCAGTGGGCCTGCGTAAGGGTTTCTGAGACTGACTCAGGTGCTCCAAGGAATAGGTTTGGGTTGTGCTGTGATATCTCTGGCTTCCACATATAGGAAAAGATTGTGCCCAAGACGAGTTAGTTATCTTTATCATTCATCTAACAGGGATTTCTTGACTCCCTTGGTTCATGGCTGTGAGATGGGGCTGGAATAGGTGTGTCCTGGGGAGACAGAGTGCTCTGGGAGGCAAGAACTGGGCTGATGAGACTTGGCATACTTGAAGTCCATCTGAGGTATAACATTAGATGCTGCTTTCATCTCACTATTCTAAGTCTTTCCAGTATCTTTTTGTGCAATTTATTTGGGGAGGGAGGGAAGGACTGGTTGATAGTAGAACATGTCAGGGACATGGCTGGTCTGGGAAACAGGGTTCTAGAGCCATGCTTTTTGGCTGTGGGTGTACCAGACCCATGGGCCTTGTTCTGTACACACTAAGGCCTCGAAAGGTTAAAATGATTTGTTGTTCTACCTCAAAGAGACATTGTACTGAGTGAAATACGCCAGACAGAAAACGACAAATACTGCATGATTCTATTTATATGAGGCACCTAGAGTAGTCAGATTCATAGAGACAGAAAGTAGGATGGTGGTTGCCTGGATGGGCATGGGAGGGAGGGAAAAATGGGTAGTTAGTGGGTAGTTAGTTAATGGGGACAGAGTTTCAGTTTTGCAAGGTGAAAAAGTTCTGGAGATGGATGATGGGGATGGCTGTACAACAGTGTGAATGTGCTTAATGGCACTGAACTGTACACTTAAAAATGACTAAGACCAAAATATGGTTAAGACAGTAAATTTTATGTTATGTGTATTTTAGCACAGTAAAAAAAAGAAAAAAACCCAGAACCTTTCTGAATTCAGAAATAGCCTGCATCCTTATGAGAGCATGCATGCATTTTTAAAAATAAATTTATTTATTTATTTATTTTTGGCTGCATTGGGTCTTCGTTGCTGCATGCGGGCTTCTCATTGTGGTGGCTTCTCTTGTTGCAGAGCACGGGCTCTAGACACGTGGGCTGCACTAGTTGTGGCATGCAGGCTCAGCAGTTGTGGCCCACAGGCTCTAGAGTGCAGGCTCAGTGGTTGTGGTGCATGGGTTTAGTTGCTCCGCAGCATGTGGGATCCTCCCTGACCAGGGATCGAACCCATGTCCCCTGCATTGGCAGGTGGACTCCCAAGCACTGCACCCCAGGGAAGCCTAGAGCATGCATTTTTATCCTCCAAGAGTTAGCTTAGGGAGAAATGAACAGAGACACTCACATTTTGATGGTCTACCTTATGCCAGATACTAGGGGCTTTAAAAAAAAAAAAAAGATATACATGGTTCTAGAAGGCACATTTTAACATCATCTTGGGAGCGTGATTCCATGGGTGTTCTTTGGTCCCTAGAGCAGTGGGGCCTGGATGCACTTCCTCCCCTCAGTAGAGTCACACAGGACTGGAGTCTGCAGGAGATTTAGGAGGACAGTCGAGGAACATTTGAGATCTTCTCTCCTCCAGTGCTCAGCACAGAGATTGAAGGTGTTCCTTGGTTTTCTGTGGCTCTTTGTTAGAGAATTCCCTTAGTGTGGCACATATTAATGTGTATGCACAGAAGGGGAGACTAGTTCGTAGTTACTCGTTACTAACACAGAAGTTATTTCCTCTTTTGTTCTTGTGACATTTTCTTCAAGGTATCCTTTAATATTGTAATGCCCTAATGCTAGACATTTCAAACACCTACCAAAGTCTCAGACTTGTCTAGATGTGAACATTTGATCCCTGGGCTTTTTAAAATTTTATTTTTTAAAAATTTTATTCATTTATTTTGTTTTATTTTATTTATTTATTATTATTTTTGGCTGTGTTGGGTCAGTTGTGGCACGTGGGATCTTTGATGAGGCATGCAGGATCTTTCGTTGCGGTACGCGTGCTTCTCTCTGGTTGTGGCGTGCGGGTTTTCTCTTCTCCAGTTGTTGTGTGCTGGCTCCAGAGTGCGTTGGCTCTATAGTTTGAGGCATGCGGGCTCTGTTGTTGAGGCGCACGAGCTCAGTAGTTGTGGCGCACGGGCTTAGTTGCCCTGTGGGATCTTAGTTCCCTGACCAGGGATCAAACCCGCGTTCCCTGCATTGGAGGGCGGATTCTTTACCACTGGGCCACCAGGGAAGTTCCTGATCCCTGGGCATTTTAAGTATGGGGGTTTATCTGAAGTTCTGAACTGCCGAGTGGACTGCCTGGGCAGCTGCTAGGGAGCGAGGGTGGAAACACTGAAAGGAACCTTGTTATAAGGAATCACAGTATTTTGAGGAACAACATTAATCACAGTAGTCAAAGTAAGAACTAGTTGCTTCTCTTTGAGAGCCTGCCTGGAGCCAGGGCCTGCCACTTGGTCCTCAGGATGGTCTTGAGTCCTAAGGGGCTAGGTGGGCTCCCAGGGGCACAGTTGGATTTGGCCCCAGGCTGGACAGACTGTTTAATTATCAGGAGGGTTGTGGCTGGGCAGCTAGCTGTATGATTCATCAGTAGCATTCTGTTCATTATTACCAGGATGGTCTGGTAGTGTGAAAGGGAGGGATGCTCAGAAGAAAGGAGGGTCGTGTTGGAGTCAGGTCTTCGAGAGGGCAGGGCCTTCTGTTGGAAGGATTGTTGATGGGTCTTTTAGGGAGGGATATGGAATCTTGGCAATAGAAATGGGGAGGGGAGTGCAGGGTGTGGGTGAATGGGTGCTGGGGTAGGTCACACTTCTTAGTGGTGATAGGGGAGGGCCCTTCCAGACACAAGGCCATTGAGGCCTATGGGAATCTCCAGGCGCGTTTCTCCAAACAGCCATGTGAGGGAGTTGGGGAGAGCTCCCCCCACCCCAAGAAGCTCTGGGCTCCGCAGGGGCTGTGGCGACGCTGTGGCCTTGCCTATCTCCATATTGTTTCTTCCTGATGTTATATTTATATTGTTATGTTTTTGCATCAAGTTGGTGGTGAAAACATAGTGGTTGAGTATTTATAACTCACAGAGGATGCCATTTTGTCATTTCTTCTCCATGCCTCCTTGGGCCTTGGATAAGGAGACGAGCAAGCGCCCTTTCTCTTGTGGAGTGTAGAGCGTTTGGGGGAGAGAACCTAGTGGGATGCTTGATGTCAGGTGTCAAGATCAGCCGTGCCACGTGATGGGGCTGTAGTTCTCGGGGATGGAAGCAAGGAGAGGGTGCCTGAGTAACACGTTTTGAGTTTGAAAGGTGAGTGGGGGGAAGGAAGGACTTTCATGGCAGTGAGAACAGCATGTGCAAAGGCCCAGTCCAGTGGTGGAGGAAGGCAGATATGATGGGTAAGATGAATCGAAACAAGGCCTGTGTGGTTGGAGCCAGGAGCATGGTGTGTGTACACGTACTGTGTGCGTCCCAGATGACTTCATAGGGTCACCTGCGCCTAAACAGTCAGGGCCTTAAAGGCTGTGGTGAGGTGTTGGGGGTGTTGGGGGGTTTTAATGAGCTTTAGGAACAGCTGCATTGGCATAGTGTGGGGAGTGGACAGTCTGTCTCTTGGTGAGGCCGTGGTTACTGTGGCTGAGGGAGGAGAGTCAGGGGCAGACTGGGGGTCTGGAGGGCACATACTGGTTGTTACCCTGGTAGATGCTTTGGCTTGACAGTGGAGACCGGCCAGCTCTGGTTGCCAAGGATAGGCTTGTGCAGCTGGCCTCACTGTCGGCTCCTTGGCCCTCATGGGGTTGGTTCTTTGCCTCTCGAGTCTGCCTAGTCATGCTCTCCCTCACTCTGTGGGGATATAGGGTTAATGAGGCTCTTTGCCTTGGGGAGAGCAGGTACTGCTTGGTCCCCTGGGGCTGACGTGGAGCTGAAGCACCCCCTTGCTGTGCCTCTGCCTTGACTTCTTGTCTCAGGCGTGCTGCTCTGCCTGAGTCATCTCTGTCCCGTTAATGCTCAGCAGAGCCTGTTAGGGCTATGGTTCTCCTGCTCTCAAGGATCAGGTAGTCAGTATTTTCCACCGTTTCTGTCTTTGTCATTACTACTCAGCTCTGCCCTGTAGGTGAAAGCCGCTGGAGACAGTGCAAACTTGAGTGGGCGTGGCTGTGTCCCAGGAAAGCCATTCGCCAGAACAGGCCCAGGCAGTAGTTTGCCGACCCTTGGATTAGGGAATTGACTCTGACCCAAGTTAATCTTTCCCTAACCAGCCAGCGCATGTTGGACCAGTGTGACCTCTGGGCTTCCTTGAGATGATCCATTGTTGCCCTGCCTCAGTTTCTCCCTTTCTCATAGAGCTAGCTGGGGACTTCCTCTCCTTGACAGTTAGCAGTACAGTCGCTAAGACTGTTGGCAGGGAGGGTCTGGGTGGGGTGCTCATTTTGTGTGGAACAAGTGGACTTTGTGGACCTAGGGGTAGGAGAAGGTGAATAGTATTATTGCTGGGTTTCATCTTGGAGGTTTTTTGGCTTAATATGTTCCCGGGATTGGATTAGAGCCAGAGTGGTAAAACACTGGGCAAGTGTTTGGTGAGTGCAGACGGTGGTAGGAGGAGATCAGAAGTGTGCAGCTTCCATGGGGCCAGGCCTCGGAAGGGATGATGGGGCCCTCTGGGGGGCACCTTGGAGAGCCCAGGCTTCCCCATCAGGTGCCCATGGCCTCTGAGAGCTGTCCCTGGGCTGGCCATGGGCAGTGCAGCTGAAGCGTCTCTAAGGAACTGGAGCTCCCTAGACAGCAGCCAGTGTCTGGCCGGGGGCTCCTCCCCTCAAGTTAAAAGGGAGCGGACCTCTCTTGCCTGAGCTGGAGAGGATGAAGTGGCAACAGTGGACTTTTGTTGCCCAAAGTGCAGTGACTTGATTTCATGTAAACCACCAATCACTGCCTCCTTACCAAGTGTGATCTCCTTCAGATTGGGAAATTGTTGTTTGGGTAGGTCGAAGATTCGGGGTGTTGTGTGTGTATGCATGTAAGTGGAGTACCCAGGTGCAGGGTCAAAGCCAAACCATAATGATTTATCAAGGGAGTGGAAGAGTCTCTTATGAGTTGGTAATTGTGTACTTAAGGGTTACTTGATACTGTTTTAAATATATGGGTTGGAAATAAAAACAGTAAAAGCTCTCTAAACCCAGCCAGTGTGGGGTAGATGGCACAGCAACCCAAATGATATACCAGTGGAAAGTGATTACAGTTTATTTTAGAGAAATGCTCCCAATCCTGATGGTGCTAAGTGGTCTCTGCTTGGTTTCTGCTCCGTTGTGAATTTTGCTCTAATTGTATCAAGGGGTTGTTGGTGTGTGAACTCCTCAGATTGGTTCTTTCTCCCTCAGTGTTAAACCATCTCTGCTCATTCATTCTATAAATATTTATTGAGCACCGGACACTGTTGGAGGTGCTTGAAATGATATCAGGCACCAGGCAGACACCCTTTTCCTTGTGGCATTTATGTTCTTGCCGGGTGAGAAAGTCCATAGATACAGTAGCTGTGTTGTGTGGAGTTTGAGGAGGGGCCAGGGCTGTGGCAGAGAAAGGGCAGGGTGAGCAGGATGGGCCTCTTTGAGGGAGACATTTGAGCAGTGACTTGGGGGTACACGGAGGAGACAGCCATGGTGGGGGAGAGTGATGGAGGCAGAGAGCAGCTAGCACAAATGCTAGCACAAAAGCTAGCAACTACTGTTAGAACAGGCTGTGTACAGACGTTTTTGGGAAATTGTGTGAAGCTGAATATGGACTGGGCATTTGTTGACATTTAGAGATTATTGTATGGTAGTTATGTTTTCAAAGGTCATTTTCAACTTGGGATGCAAATTGAAGAATCAATTGTTAAAATTACAAAGTATCGGGGATTTTGTTGAAAACCTTGAAGAACCCCAAGGTGGGAGGGTGCCTGGTGTGTTGGAGGCCAGCATGGCTGGAGGAGGGTGGACATGTCAAGAGAGGATGGGGCTTCATTCTGAGCGATTGCAGGGCCTTTGGAAGGTTTCGAGCTGAGGAATGAAAGCAGGGGGTCCAGTTTGCAGACCTCCATTGTATTAAGGGAGGATAGTGTGGCAAGTGGAGGTGTGAGAAGTGGTGGGACCCCAGATGTGTTTGATGGCAAAATCAGTAGGATTTTCTGGCAGACTGGATGATGGGTAGTCCTATCAAGAAGGCAAATGCAGCCAAAAAAAAAAGGGACTTTCCGGCGGTCCAGTGGTTAAGACTTCTCGCTCCCAATGCAGGGGGCGCAGGTTTGATTCCTGATCGGGGAACTAAGATCCCGCATGCCTCATGGTGCACACAAAATAGAAAAAAAAAAGGCAACTCCAGATTTTAATCTGAGCATCTTGAAAGACTGAATTTACCATGAGCTGAGGTGGGGAAAGCTGTGGTGGAGGGTGAAAGTCTGAGGTGACCTTAAAACTTCTTGTATGTTGCATACTGCCCCATGATGCACGGTATGCATTGTGATAACAGGTGAAGGTCACCTTCCTCGCAGGTTAACCCTTCAGGAGAAGGTCCAGTGTGTCTTGTGGTCTCACGGAATTAGGGTACTTGGATCTTTGTTGAAAATCATTTGTCCACATGTGCATGGGTGTTTTCTGTTGCATCTGTCTACTTGTCTGTCTTTACGTTCATATCATACTCTCTTGGCTGCTGTTAACTTTACATACAGTATGTCTTGAAATCAGGTTAGGTAAGTCTTCCAAATTTGTTTCTCTTTTTCAGTATTTCACTAGTCTAAGTCCTTTGCATTTCCATATAAATTTTGGAATCAGTCTGTTTTTTTCCGGCAAAACATGCTTGCAGTTTTTTTTCTTAATAAATAAATTTATTTAATTTTTGGCTGCGTTGGGTCATCGTTGCTGCACACGGGCTTTCTCTAGTTGTGGCGAGCGGGGGCTACTCTTTGATGTGGTGCGCAGGCTTCTCATTGTGGTGGCTTCTCTTGTTGTGGAGCAAGGGCTCTACATGCGCGGGCTTCAGTATTTGTGGCACGTGGGCTCAGCAGTTGTGGCTCGCGGCTCTAGAGCGCAGGCTCAGTGGTTGTGGCGCACGGGCTTAGTTGCTCCGCGGCATGTGGGATCTTCCCGGACCAGGGCTCGAACCCGTGTCCCCTGCATTGTCAGGCAGAGTCTTAACCACTGCACCACCAGGGAAGTCCCATGCTGGCAATTTTTGATTGGGGCTTTGAATCTATGAATCAATTTAGGGGAGAATTGACACCTTCTGACCCATGGAAAAGTCATATCTCTCTGTTTATTTAGGTTTTCTTTCATTTCTCTTAGCGACGTCTTACTGTAGTTTCAGCTTACAGGTCTTGCACATTTTTTTAAAAGATCAGATTTATCCTTAAGTATTTCACATTTATGGTAGTATTAATTGATTTTTTTTTAAGAGCTTTGAGTTTTGGTTGTTTGTTGCCATTGTGTGGAAATACCACTGACTTTTGTATATTGCCCTTGATCCTGAAGAGAGTAGGTGCTTGGAAAAGCCCAGGACCCCTACAAGTTCTCTGAGGCTTCCCCCTTCATGGCAGAGAGAGGCCTTGGCTTGGGAGGTAAAAGAACTCTGATTGCAACTTCCCTGGTGGTCCAGTGGGTAAGACTCTGCGCTCCCAATGCAGGGGGCCTGGGTTCGATCCTTGGTTGGGGAATTAGATCCGACACGCATGCCGCAACTAAGAGCCCGCGTGCTGCAGCTAAACGTGCTGCAACGAAGATCCCATGTGCTGCAACTGAGACCCAGCGCAGCCTATATAACTAAGTAAATATTAAAAAAAAAAAAGAGAGAGAGAGAGAGAGCTAAGATTCATGGCATCTACTGCATTTCCCAGCCTGAATGGGGCCAAAAAGAGTGGCAGAAAGGGCCCCTCTCCCTAGGAGCTAGCCCTGGTGGTGGCTGTAGCAGCCCTGGCCCTCACTGAGGAGGATGCCGTGTGCTCCTTGGTTCCCAAAGGTCTTTGCATAGGGTTCACTGATATTTGCTTATTTTGCAAGTTCTCCTGTGGGAGTGTTTCTCGCCATCCATGAGTTGTGAATTGCTGTGAACCCAGCTTAAAAATAAAGTTTTCATATCAGAGCAAGCTCCTGGTAGTCATGTGGGTGCAAAGAATGACAACAGAGGTGATATTGACAATATTTGGCAAGCTACAACTGACAACTGCCTGGGAGTCTGAGATTTGGCTGGTTCACTGGGTTCAATCTCTGTGCCCAGAGGCCTGGACATCTGATGTCACAAAGGAGGGCAAGTTCTGGGACCATGCTATCTCTGGGACCTTGGGAGAGTTCCTAAACATTCTTGAGCCTTAGTTTTCCTATCTGTGAAACAGGCAGACTCTTTCTGCCTGGGCAGTGTAAGACCTTTGGAGTTGATCCCTGGGTGAAACTTCTAGTTGCCCTGTGGCAGTGAAGCCGCTTCCATGTGGGAGATGAATTTTGTCCATCCCTGGGCACCTCATGCCCTCAGCTTCTTGAGGGCAAACTCTGTACTGCCTGTAATGGTGGGTGGTTTCCTTGGGGTCTATGTTGGGGAGTGGGCACTGGGGAGGGGAGAGGTCATCTCTGGAGAGGGAGACCTGGGTGGCCCTGGGCAAGTTCCTGAATATCAGACATGTCAGATCCCTTATGTGTAAAATGAGGGTGATTGTGTAACTTATCCGTAAGATTGTCCTGGGGATTCAAAGAGATGCTGAATTGTATCATAGTACCTGGAACTCACTACTAAACATCAATTAAATGCTAGTATTTCTATTTCTGCTGTTAATGTCATTACCATTATCATCAAAACCGTGAATTGTTTTCTGTGTGTTCAGTATGTTGGCTTGTGGCTGTGTGCCACCTCTTGTCTTCATCCATATTGCTAAAGATGAGATCTGTAGTGTTTGAGATGTTAGTATTTATTGGTTAGTGCACCTTATTGGGTCATACATCAGAGACTGATAGAAATTGATTTCCTCAGCTTGCCCTCCCTTGGAAGGTAGCAGACACAGAGGTCTGTTTGAAATCTAGAATTTTGCAATTCCAGAGATTGGAGACATTTAAAACTGTCTGTACATTCCAGAAATTTTCCTTGGAAACTCAGTGTTTCTTCCTCTGTTCTTTGCTTTAGGTTGGCCAGCACGTTGACGGAGTTGCCTTTTGACATAGCTCCCACCATGGCCGGCTGGTAGGACCACCGTCCCATGCCCAGAAGCCAGGTGAGTGTGTAGTATCTAGTATCTGTGGAACGGAGGCACTGACTTACCCAATAGGCCTTATTCAGGTCCTTGGACATTTGAAACAGAGCACTGCTTTAAAAGCTGATGGCCACCTCCTAGAGGAGAAGGAGGAAGACAGGTACCTCTGGGATTGCACATTGGGCCATCTCCACAGGGCTGCCCAGGCCCTGCCTCCTCCAGGATGGCCGTTTGCTCTCCTGTTGCATCTCAGGGGTCGCTCGTTTGAAAAGGCCAGGCCCAAGTAGGATGAACTGTCCTCCGTGAGCATCAGGGGCAGAGGATAATCCTGGCCAAGTGACCTTTGCCCTCTGGCCATTCCTGTGATTTCCCAATGCTGACAGAAACCATTAGAATTTATCCTTAACCACCAGTGCTTGGAGCTCATTGCCCTTACCGCACCCCGTGCCTATGGGGAAACTGAGCCATCCCCTACTGCTTAGGGCTCTCAGGTGGAGACTCTGTCCAGGGCTTTCGGGACCCAGCAAGACAGAGCCCAAAACCCAGGTGGGATTTTGTCTGTTACTATCAGGCCAGTGATGTTTTGGGCCAGGGCTGCCTACCTGGAGAAGAATGTAGGACTGAGAGACGTCTTAGACGTCTTAGAACACGGAGATAGCTTAGGGTTGGTTAGCTGCTTCCTCTTATAGGCCAGCTGGCTGGTGACTTTCCAAGGGGTGTATGCCCTTCAAACAGTGTCACAGCTGCACAGGGTAAGAACTGGCTGCTGGGTTGAGCAAGGTATGTGACAAGGGTTGGGGGTCGGTTTGTGAGGTTTCAGCTCTTATCTGCATTTAGCGAGATGATAGTATGGGCATGGTCAGGTAATCCTGGTGTCAGGAAAACATTTCCAGAATGTTTACCCAGCAAAAACAAACTTTACTGGTATTAAAAAAAAAAAATTTTTTTTTAAATTGAGATAATTTGCATACCATATAATTCACCCATTTGTAGTATACAGTTTAGTGATGTTTTTGTATATTCAGGAGTTGTACAAATATCACGTCTATCTAGTTCCAGAACACTTTCATCACCTTCAAAAGAAACCCCACACCCATTAGCAGTCCCTCTCCAATCTCCCTTCCTCAGCCCCTGGCAACCACTAATCTACTTTCTATCTCTATGGATTTGCCTGTTCTGGACATTTCATATCAATGGAATCACATAATATCTATGACCTTGTGTGTTTAACTTCTCATACTCAGCAAGTTTTCAGGGTTCATCCACTCTGTAGCATGAGTCAGTGCTTCATCCATTTTTGTGGCTGAGTATATTCCATCGAATGGATAGACCGCATTTTGTTTATCCATTCATCTGGGATAGATTTGGGCTATTCCCACCTTTCGGTAATTATGAATAGTGCTGTGAACATTTATGTACACAAATTTGTGTGGACTTGTTTTCACTTCCTTTGGATATATACCTAGGAGTGGAATTGTTGGGTCATGAGTCTTTAATATTCTGAGGAACTGCCAGACTGTTGTTACTGTGGCTGCACCATTTTACATCCCCCCACCCAGCCCTGCCCCAGGCCCCCAGAGCTCTCTGGAGACAAAAAATGACTCAAAGTCTGTGCTGGTTTCCTAGGCTAGTTGAGGATCATCGGTGTTGACAGTGCTCGTTACCTGGTGCTGGTGGCAGCATGCAGTGAGCCAGCCACCTAGAAAGTGGGTTTGGCGCTTGGTTGTCAACAGGCTCTCTTTGGACGTTAGTGTTGGAAAATCGTGGTACTTTACGTCTTGACAAGGTCTTACCTGCAGCACAGAGGGGTGAGTGATCATCCCTTATCCTATAGCCCAGGGCATTGTCTGAAGGCAGCGGGCTGGCTTAGGGTTCTCTGAGGTCCTCGGCTGGGTGACCCCACCTCTGCCGGGCCCTTTGTTAACTAGGAAGTACATAGTCCGAGCAGTAAGTACTTGCTGAGTGAATGAATGAATGAATGAAAGAAAACTGCTCCTTTCCTGTCACAGGGTCAACAAGGAAGACACAGCCAGAGCATTGCAAAGCAGTTAGTTTGGTGATTCCGGAGGGAATTTCTGGAAGCCCCCTCAGGTGTTCCCTCTGGCCCTGCCTCTCTGTACCCGGTGAGTGAAGGAGCTTGATGGGAAAGGATGGTCTGTGAATGGTTGTGGCAGATGGTGGTCGATGTCAAACAGGCAAAAACACCCTTGAGCAATTTTTTTTTTTGGCTGCGGTGTGGGATCTCAGTTCCCTGACCAGGGGTCGAACCTGGGCTCTTGGCAGTGAGAGCACAGAGTCCTAACCCCTGGACCACCAGGAAATTCCCTGAGCAGTTATTGTTAAGAGATGTATAAATATGTCAGCTTGTGTACTTTTTGTTGTGGGTGTAAGTCAGCTCAGCAGATTGATTGATTGTTCCACTTTCAGTTGAACCATGGCCTAAAGTCAGCTGAGGCCTCCCCATTCCTGCTGCCTAGGACTCCGGGCACAGAGGAAGAGCAAGGCAGGAGGAGGGCTGGGTCCTGGGGAGTCTTGAGGCGCATACACAGCCCCCACACGATGCCCCCACAGTGTATGTGGCTGTCAGTGTGAATACTGAGGGTCAGGCTGCCTGCTTGGGCTAATGGAATTGGTGTCCACCCTTGAATTTTGCTTGTTGGGTCCTGTTCGTTCAGCAGCTACGTATACTGCTTGCATGCTGAGAGACTGGCCTTGTGCTTGGTGTTAAGGATCAAAAATGGGTGTGACTTACAGAAAAACAAACAGGAAAAGCAAATGCAGATGACCCTTAACCAAGGCATAAAAGATACTCAGTCTTTTCTGATACTAAGAATAATGATCTTTGGAGCTTCCCTAAGATATTTCTGACCCTTTGTCTTGAAAGGTGGACACCATTCTCTTGGTGGGAATCACGCAGCACCATATGTTGCTTTTGGAGGTTCACAACTCCTCGGAGGGGGATTTGCTTACCCTTTGCTCCAGCAAGTCCACTTCTAGAAATGTATGCCAAAGATAGACTGTCAAAAATAAGGATTGTGGCAAGACTGTTCATTACAACATTCTGAAGTATAAAACTGGAAATAACGTAGATGTTTGTCATTTGGGCCTGGGACTGATGGGGCTGGATCGCCAGTGGGGTGGAGCCGAGCCCCTGAGCAGAGGAAGAAGGGGTGTCTTCTTGTCATGGTGATGGGATTTCTAGGGTGAAATGAGTAGAAAAAATTATAAGGTGAAGGATAAAGAGATGTACTGCACTCACTTTTATCCCTCATAAGGAACGGTGGGGGTGGGATATAGACATGTGTATTTGTTTATGTTTTATTTTATTATTATTTTAAAATTTATTTTATTTATTTTTGGCTGTGTTGGGTCTTCGTTACTGCGCGCAGGCTTTCTCTGGTTGTGGCGAGCTGTGGCTTTCTCTAGTTGTGGCGAGTGGGGGCTACTCTTCGTTGAGGTGTGCGGGCTTCTCATTGCAGTGGCTTCTCTTGTTGCGGAGCACAGGCTCTAGGCACACAGGCTTCAGTAGTTGTAGCATGCGGGATCAGTAGTTGTGGCATGAGGGCTCAGTAGTTGTGGCACGCAGGCTTAGTTGCTCCGTGGCACATGGGTTCTTCCCGGACCAGGGCCTCAAACCCTTGTACCCTGCATTGGCAGGCAGATTCTTAAGCACTGCGCCACCAGGGAAGCCCTATATTTTATTTTTATTTTTCCTTTTTTGGGGGGGGCCATGCCATGTGGCATGTGGGATCTTAGTTCCTCGACCAGGGATCGAACCCAGGCCCTTGGCAGTGAGATTGCAGAGTCCTAACCACTGGACCACCAGGGAATTCCCTAAAACATAGTAGTTTGATTGTAAGATATGAGATATGCCATAAAGGCAAAAATTAGAAAAAAATCTTTAACTGTTTTTAGGAATCATATTTTTGGTTTCAGGTCAACAATGCCCATGGTCTTACTGTTATATATTGTAGGAGAAAACAAGTAATTGATGTCTTTAAGAACCAAAATTGGGAATTTCTTGGTGGTCCACTGGTTAGGACTCCACGCTTCCACTGCTGGGGGCCTGGGTTTGATCCTTGGTTGGGGAACTATGCCCCCCCCCCCAAAAAAAGAACCAAAATTTTTAGGATGAAAGACATATGCAAATAAAAGATCAAAATACTTAAGTGAAAATGTTTTAATTCTAAATCTGCATTGGGAATGTCCCAGTTGTATAAGATGGTACCAGGGTTGTGTCAGAAGGAATCCCCCCCTCCACCCCACCAAGGGTGGGGCAGGTAAATGTGAATGAGAATTAGTCCCTGAGTTGGAGCATCAAATGTATTAAAAAATCCAGGGTTCCTATTGGTGCTCATAGGAAAGGAAGAAACTCACTGGTGCCCTTTGGAAGGTGTTAGGGAATCAACTCATTTTGAAAATTGGTAGATAGAAGGAAAGAAGCAAGCATTTATCCTGCCTCTACTCTATGGACTGTATTTGCAAGGAACAAAAAAGGGGGTAAGAGCTAGTTTCCTTCGAAGATAGATCAGTGCTGCCAGAATTTTCCAGAATCCTCTACTCGCACTGTCCAGTGTGGTACCTGGAATATCGTGATTGAGGAAGTCAAGTTTTAATTTTATTTGATTTAAATCTTTTTAAATAGCCACATGTGGCTAATGGACCATGTAGCTATTAACGTTCTGGCTAATTAATATGAAACGATGGGATTATAAATTCATACATTTGCAGGCATCTGATGAAATGGTGGGTCTAGACAGTGGACCTCAGTGGCTTCCAGCCGCCAAGGAAGGGTGCACATGCTTCCAGAGGGATGTGTGCTTGGTTGGACCTCAAAATCTAGTTTTGGGACATTGGGGTTGTGTTACATTATACCACAGGGATGCCAACTGGCAAAACCCAATTGTGGGAAACAGGACAAATGGCCTGATTTCTTCAACTTATGATTGAAAAGAAAGTGGCAGGGGAACCTGTAGGTTTCAGCCAAGCGTGACTTCAACAAAGATTGAGGAATGATTGTTTAATTGTTGATGGTGTGATCATGGGATTGTGGTTTTGTGTCCTTGTAGTGATAAACGCTGAACTGTTCATAAATGCATGTTGTATGGCATTTGCTTCTTAGAGGCGAAGTGGGCGTGAGGCGTGTGAAAGACCAAGGTGGTCGTCTGACAACCATGGAAGCTGGGTGGTGGGCATGAGCAGTTAATTGTGCTGTTCTCGCTGCTTCTTTGGGTATGTTTGCAATTTTCCGTAATGAAAAGTTTGGAAGATGGTGTTTGACCCAGGCATTCCCTCAGGGAGCTTTATGATTCATGTCACCCAGGGCAGGGGAAACACTCGTTTACAAAAGTGAGGATGGTGGCCGCTTGTGGTTAAAATTCAAGCAGAAAACCTTCAGCAGAGATTCTGGAATTGCTGTGAGGGGCTGTGGCCAGTAGCCTGTCAAGTGGGACAACCTCTTGTTAACAGCATTCTCATTTTCTGTAATAACAACCCTTTACAGTACCTTCATGGAGCCCTTGAAGAACCTTAGTGATAAAGTGGGCGCTGTTCTCGTTTCACAGGTGAGGAAGCTGAGGTGTGCAGAGATGAACCAGGCATTCTGGTTTTGACCTAATGTAGTGTGATGCTGATGGCACCTTCTGTTCTGGGAGCACTCCGCCCACCTCCCCCAGTACCCAGAGTGCATTTTATCACCACAGTGCATCAACACCCTGATGCTGTAATGTCCCATATGTTGTTTTCTGACATAAATTAATATATTATTCATTAGAAATCAATCTCACCTCTCTATTGGTGTGGTCTGTACATAGCAGCCATAGCCAATTAAGACTGGATAAAGTAGGTAGTTAGCTGGTCTTCAGTATGACTTTGTCTTATAAAAAGCACTGCTTTGCAGATTTGATCCTTATGTGTGATCTAGGGATTATTGCAACTCCCAGTGTGCGAGGGACCTCAGCCCCATGTCTCAGCCTGCTCTGTCCACTGCCTACCCCACACATCTGTGTGTGTCCCCCCAGTGGCCTACTGGGGCTATGCTGCTACGGGTGGGAGGCCTTTTGTTGAAACCCCAAGGGTGTCCCTGGGGCCCAGTTAGCTCCTGCTCCCTGGTAGAAACTAAGCAGGTGTTTGGGTGAATGTGTGAGTGAAATGTCTGCGAGACTGAGGCGTCTGGCACAATCCCAGTGTGAAGCCTGTGACGGACCTGACTTGAATCCAGATCTGCGGTGCTGGCCCGTGTGACCCCTGCCATCAGAGGTCTTGCCCTCTCTCCAAGTTGGCTCCCTGTTGGTAAATTGTCCCATTTGTGTCCCACGTGGTCACACTCCCATCTATACCGTGGGCTTGCTGTGGCCCCCTTGGTTGCTGTGAGAAGCTGACGGTTGTTGCTCGTGGAAGGACTGCATCCCAGTGGACAGTGGCTCTTCGATTGTTTGGGATCTTGTTACACAAAGGAGTCTTTCCTTGAGGACCCTATTCGGTGCTCTTGGGGGTCATAGTAAACCTGCTTTTGCATTTTAGTAGTTTAGCAGCCGTAGAGGGGTTGTGGCTCTTGAGGTTAAGATTATTTTGTTTTTTGTTTTCCTGCTTAAAAAATAATAAAGTAAAATTCACACATTTAAAGTGTACATTGGCATTTACTACGGTCACAACGTTGTGCAGCCATCACCTCTAGTTCTAGAACATTTTCATCATCCCAAAGTGAAATTTGTATGTATTAGCCTGTACTCCTGCATTCCCCTACCTCTGTGCCACCCAGTCCCTAGCAACCATTAATCTATCGATACTTTCTGTCTCTATAGATTCGCCTGGCTCTGGGCATCTCAGATAGATGGAATCATATACTGTATGGCCTTCTGTGTCTGGCCTGTCTCACTTAGCATGTTTTCATAGTTCATCTGCATTGTGACATGAATCAGAAATTTATTCCTTTTTAAAAATTTATTTATTTATTTATTTATTTTTGGCTGTGTTGGGTCTTCGTTGCTGCGCACGGGCTTTCTCTAGTTGCGGCGAGTGGGGGCTACTCTTCGTTGTGGTGCGTGGACTTCTCATTGCGGTGGCTTCTCTTGTTGCGGAGCACGGGCTCTAGGCTCATGGGCTTCAGTAGTTGTGTCATGCAGGCTCAGTAGTTGTGGCTCGCGGGCTGTAGAGCACAGGCTCAGTAGTTAACGGTGCACGGGCTTAGTTGCTCCGTGGCATGTGGGATCTTCCGGGACCAGGGCTCAAACCCGTGTCCCCTGTATTGGCAGGCAGATTCTTAACCATGGTGCCACCAGGGAAGCCCGATTCCTTTTTATGGCTGAAGAATATTTCATTGTATGGATATACGACATTTTGTTTATCCATTCACCCATTGATGAACATTTGGGTTGTTCTTACTTGTTGGCTGTTGTGAATAGTGCTGCTTTTTAACATTTATGTACAAGTTTTTGTTTGAATAAATGCACATCTCTTGGGTATATATCTAGAAGTAGAATTGTTGGGTCATATGGTAATTCTGTATTTAACTTTTTGAGGAACTGCCAGACTGTTTCTCACATTACTGCACCATTTTACCATTTTACATTCCCACCAGCAATATGTGGTGGTTCCAATGTCTCCACATCCTCAACAACGCTTATTTTCCTTTTTTTTAATAGTCATCCTGGTGGGTGAGAGGTAGTATCTCATTGTGGTTTTGATTTGCATTTCCCTAATGACTAATGATGCTGAACATCTTTTCATGTGCTTATTGGCCATTTGTCTGTCTTTGGAGAAATGTCTTTTCAAGTCTTTTGCCTGTTTTGTTGAATTGGGTTTGTTGCTAAGTTTTAAGAGTTCTTTATATATTCTGACACCAGACCCTTATTAGAGGTACGATTTCTAATGTTTTTCCCGCTCTGTTGATCTTTTCACTCTCTTTTGCACAAAAGAATTTAGTTTTGATGAAGTCTAATTTATCTTTTTTCTTTTGTTGATATTGAGCTTTTGGTGTCATATCTAAGAATCTCTTGCCAAATCGAAGGTCATGATTTACCCTTACATACTCTTCTTCTAAGAGTTTTGTAGGTTTAGCTTTTAGTATTTAGGTCTTTGACCCATTTTGAGTTGATTGTCATTATATGGTATGAAGTAAGGGTTTTGTTTGGTTTTGATCATTACGTTTTCTATTGACATGAAGACTTTTTGGCTTATGTAACAAGGAAGGGGAGTGTCATAGCTGGAAGTTCTGAAAGTACTTTTTCTCATCTGTTTAACAAATATGTATTGAACACCTGTTCTGTCCTGGGCCCTGGGATGGTAGCACTGAACAAAGAGATATATATTCTCTGTTCTTGTGGGGGATGGGGTGGGGGGGACAAACACGTAAACGGAGAGATGAGTAAATAGAATGTCAAGTGGTGATGAAGTGGTAAAGGGATAGAGACCCACCGAAGTGCATGGAGGGGAGATACATGTAACTTTGCTGTTTTGGCTGAAGAAGAGAGTGGTATACAGAGACTTGGGGGAGGACCTTCCAGGTAGGGGGAGCAGGAAGTACAAAAGCTCTGAGATGGGAGTAAACTTGGTTTTCAGAGGAGCAGCTGGGATGTCAGAGTGGCTGCAGCTGAGAGAATAGGGTCGAGGGGTAGCGGGGACGTGTGGGGGACAGCAGTAGACAGGTCAGAGAGGCCGGCAGGGCCTTGGCTGGGGTGAGGCCTTGCTTTTACCTTGAGTAGCATGTTTTACAAAATGACCACTAATGTGATATGCTCTAGGTCAGCTTGGCTATTTCCTGGAGGTTGTTGTAAGTGTCTATACCCAGAACAACCCCCTGCCCAAGGGGAAGATTTCCACTTACAGGGTGGAGGAGAAAAGTAGGATTTCTGTTCCAGCTCTCACAGCTGTGCAGGAAGTGCTGCAAGAACTGTGCATCAGTAGAAACTGTTTCTTAGGCCCATGGGCTTCTTTGAGACCAGAAACTTATTTAGTCCTAGACGTAGGTTTCCCTGCTGGCTCTGAGCCTTTTGGGGCGGCCTCTGGCCCTGCCTGCTGCAGGATGTGTGCAGGGAGGAGCTGACAAAGGAGCCCAGGCAGTGCTTCCAGGCAGTGGCGTCACCACATTGCTGGGTGTCCTGTTGAAAATGATGAAAGATGCACATTTGGTTCTCCCACTTTCCACTCACATTTCCTCCCAAGACTGGAGAAGGCTTTTCTGGCCCTTCCTGGAATTTTCTGTGTAAAACCTCCTGCCATTTCCAGCTCGATGAAGCTGATGGTCAGGGCTGCATTCTTGGCCAGGCCCTGAGGGAGTCAGCCCTGGAAGGGTTAAGGCCTCCCATTTTTGATGTGACGCCCGATTGGCACATTGCAGGTGGCATGGAAATGGCAGGCGTAACCCTTTGTGGGCCGAGGAGGCTCAGCCTAGGAGGCAGCTGGGAGGGACAGAGTCCTTTCCTGTGGGAGGGAAACTCAGCCAGACATCCCTCACAGTGACGTCCTACACCAGAGGACTCCTGGTCACCATTTCCCTGTGGACATTTCATATTTTTCAGATTCCCCTCACAGGTGGCACCTTTATTTCTGTGTCACGTTCTCTGGCACCATTTGTTTCTCTCTCTCCGGGGCTGCAGGGGTTGGGCTTCAGGCACAGGCCCCCGCTGTCAGAGGCTCAGACACCCATGTGGGGTCACTTCCAGGTGGACAGTGTTGGGTGCTTACTGAGCACTTCTGAGAGTGTAAACACAAAATCCAAGTCCTCACGTGGGGGTGAGCCTGGGGGTGCTATCAACAGTTTTAAAAACACTCGCTACCCATCTCTCTCCTCCCCTCTTAAAACGTGATCAGTTTAGGTGTACTTTGTCCTACTGTGTGCTTTGACTAGGAGGTGTAGACAGGCTTTCATCTCATGTCGCTGGGAAGGGGCACTCAGAGGCCAAGGCATGAGGCTGAGGGATAGACAGAGCTCAGTGGAATCTGCGTGGCCTGTCTGGTTAGTGGTGTTCCCTGTTTTCAGAAGTTTTTAGGAGATTGTCTATGTCTGGGGGAAGATTAAAACATACTCCCTACTTACACCATCTTCCCCAACAGGATCTGTGCTTTCTTTAGCCGCCCCTCCCTGATGACTCCAGGAAGGGAGGATGGTTGTTGAGGTCAGGGGACTTGGCTGTTCCAGGCCAGGCCCTGCATGTCCCCAGGTGAGTTTGAGTGGCCGGGCATGCTACCAGAGGGCTGGCTGTTACTGTGGCATGAGCCTCATTGAAGGCAGTGACCACTGATTTTTCTGGAGATGACTTGTCCCAAAACCTGCTCTGTTCCCACAAGTGGTACTGGGGTGAGGTGCTTCCAAGCGCCTTTCTCCACAGTGCACGTCTACATGGGATTTTCCTTTAGGAATCTGAAGACCATTCAGGCTTTATTTTTTAAATGTTGGGTGGTTACTACTTGAGTACATTAAAGTTTCTGCTTTCTAGGTTAATTTTATTAAATATATCCCAAAAAAGCATTATTTCAGAGGCTGTATTTACATGTCCTCCACCTTAAAAAAAAATCAGATTGTAAATGTGTGTTTATTTGTAAATGTAAAAGCCTGAGGTTCTGTGTGTGTGGTTTTTTTATTTTATTTTTTTTACTCTTTTCAGTCTTAACAATCTATATACCTACATATCTGGGTGGTTCTTGAACCAAGGACTGAGGTGACTTTCATAGGATGGCTGATTTGGTCTGACTTTATCTTGCATGACTCCTCTGGGTGGTGATGGCCTTTTAGATGGGTCATTAGCATTTCAGATGGAGTGTGATGTTTGGGCACACCGGGCATGATAGAAGTGCCCTGTTAGGAGGAGGTCGAGATGCTCCTGAACTTAACCTTCCCCTTTGACTTCTGTGTCTGAGCTGAGCGCTGCGTTTGCAAATGGTGTCTCTTCCCTGAAGGGTTAGGTAGGTAGAGCGCACCTCCGGGGGCTGAGGGCAGAGAGCTCCCTGCGGAGAGCGCCAGTGCTCAGATTGATTTGTTTGATGGAGTGACTGGAAGCACTTCATTTAAGTTGTGTGCGTGCATGTGTCTTTTTGCAGCATACTCTGTGCCATTTCATAGGTCTCAGCACTCCCCTCCTCTGTCCTTCAGGACCTAATTAAAGGTTCCAGCTCTCCTCACTCTCACAGGCTGAAGGCGGGCTGGTCAGGGCCCCTACCCCACCCCCAGTCCCTACACTCCTGCAGGGCGCCCTGAGTCAGAGAAGTCTCTGGGAGGCCCGATCATCACTGTTTAGCCTCTTAAACTGAATATAAGTGGCCTCACTGTAATGGGGGAATGTTTTTTCCTTTTTTTTTTTTTTTTTTTTTTTCTGCAGTACGCGGGCCTCTCACTGTTGTTGTGGCCTCTCCCGTTGCAGAGCATAGGCTCCGGACGCGCAGGCTCAGCGGCCACGGCTCACGGGCCCAGCCGCTCCGCGGCATGTGGGATCTTCCCGGACCGGGGCACGAACCCGTGTCCCCTGCATCAGCAGGCGGACTCTCAACCACTGCGCCACCAGGGAAGCCCTGTTTTTTCCTTTTAAGCAACCTCATTCCATTTAAAAAAGTGGTTAAAAGTTTTGATCTCCTTTTATTTGGTTTCATCTACTTACTTTGGAGATGGGTTTTCATGCGCCTGTGTATTTCTGCCACTTCACCGTTTGTGCTACCATTTCTTTCTCCCTCTTCCATCTCTATCTACAACTCCAGATTCTACTCTTGGGGCCTAGCTCAAATGAAGCTAGATCCTTAGCCTCCTCCTCTGGTCGGGCAGGGTGGATTTCTTTTCCAGTGTTGATTTGTAACAAAATGGTGATTGACACACATATCTCATAGCCCTTACTGGGTCTTTGCTCCCATGAAGGCGGGGATCCGCCCAAGCTGCTCTTCCTGCCCTCCACAAAGGTGGTACCTGCAGGTCACTGGCCCCTTGGAGGTCACTGTCTGGTACAGAATCAGTATTTGGAGTCTGTCGGCGTCCACGTCCTGGGCCAGATGGGCTGTGAACTAGGAGAAGGGTGTCCCTGGTCGTTAGTAACCGACCAGGCTCCTCCGTGCTGCAGAAGTTCCCTTCTGGGTTCAGGCATCACTCAGATAAACAACAGTAGACAAAAGTCAGTTCTTCGCCTTCTCTGGAAACTTAAATTACTGTGTACACAAAGTAGTAGAAATGAGCATGGTTGCAGTGCTAGTGATTTTAAAATGATCAGCTGTTCCACCCAGGTGCGAAATTATTTGTCTTAGAGGAATTGTGGGTTGATGTGGCGGAGGTGTGCACAAGGCCCTGCAGGTCTCTCTGCAAGGCCCTCTGGGCTCCTTCACTTGCTTTAGAAGTTGGTGATCCTGGACCCTGTGTCTAATCTTATTTCCATACTTAATAGTTTTGCTTCTTCTTGAGATGGTTGGACACTAATCACCCATAAGAACTGCTGTTCTTTTGCTCATAAATGAATAGAGAAGACCCTTTGTAAGGTAATTGAGAAGGTTTGGAGGTGGGAGGAGGGGATGAAAACTGTGCACACGTATGTGTGTGGTGTTCATGTGTACGTGGGCGCATGTGTTTGTGTTTGCACGAGTGTGGGTACACACACACGTGTGTATTTGTGTTTGTGGCGCAAGGTTGCTTGGTGTTCAACTAGCCTGGTGTGCTGCATTTTGGGGAGCAGGGAGGTGTCTGCCGATACCCTGGTTTCCTGCGTCTGTCCTCTGCCAGTAGGGTGTCCATCAAGTGGGGTCAGATGCTCCCAAGTCTGGAGCACCCTGTGTTCCCCGTCCCTTTTACTCCCTTCTCATTGCCTCAGCCTACCCAGAGCCTAGGCACCACTGGCCACCTTTGGAGACTAGCAGTGAGAGTGCCCACCTTATGAGAAGCCTTTGAAAGAGCAAGTGAGCCCCTTCAGCAGGACAGAAGAATTTGTTGGTCAAGTCTTTTTGTTACGTGGCTGTTTATCTGGCGAGCCAGCGTCGGCTTCTCTTAACGCTAGGAAGAAGGCTCAGAAAACTTGCAACAAGTCCCCAGGTCCAGGGAGCTCCTGTGTGGGATGGACACGACGCCACAAGGCTGGGGGTGAGGTGATGTGCCTACCAGTCAGGCCTAGCGTTCACATAAAGGTCAGGAGAATTGAAGGACCAAGGTGCTGACCAGGTGGAGGCTGAGCCTAACTGCTGTTCCCGAGGCTATCCTGGTGTCCCCAGGCTGGGGCTGAGCTGTGGAGCTACAGTTGCAGGCAGAATGCACTGAGGTTCATTAAGGATGCAAGGTACATGGCTGTGATGGCACTGGAGTGGGACAGTTGGGTGCAGTATGGTGTGAACCTGTGTCCTCCCAGATCCCAACCCCTCCAACCAGGTAGAGTGCGCTTCTTAGGGTTTCTCTAGCACAGATGACCCCTCTGTCCCCAGCCCTCAAGGGCAAAGGTGATTTCTGGTTACCTGGAGAAGCCTGGCCCTATGGCTCTTCCCAGGACCCCCCTGTCTCCAGCGACTCAGCCCTAGTGTGCTTGATTCACACTTTCCTTCCTGGCTTATTCCCTGCGCCCCCCCCCCCCCCTCACCCACCCACCCAATCAGGTCGTTCTCAGTTCCTGTGCTTTTCCTTAGAGCTTTGGTCTGATGCTCAGGCACGTGTGCTTAGGAACTGCTTGTTTCTGTAACTGGGTTAAAGTTTCATCCACTGCAGCAATTGAGTTTATAGCATGTAATTTCCCTCTACGAGGGACCTATTTATCTTGAGAGTGTGTAGGGCTTTTAGGATGGTATAAAATAGACCCACGTAGTGGGGCAGACTGACCCTGAAGTAAGCAGTCTGCATTTGACACTTTTTGAAACTAAATTACTTCTCACTTGTCAAAAGGGTTAACCTTGAGTTCTGGGCTTGGATTGAATTTACACATTCAGGTACTTGTTTTGAAATCGATTTTTCTCTGTTGTCAGTTCTGCTGTGAGGCTTGTTTGGAAAAGCGGGTTTGTTCCAACACTATTAATATATTGGGCACACCGTTTGGTTATGTGCGATTTTGTCCAGGAGAAATGCTAGGTCTAGGGGTTGGGAAGCTATGGCCCACAGGCTGCTGGCCTGTTTGGGTAAATAATGTTTGATTGGGACACAGCCGTGCCCCTTCGAGAACGAACTGTCACAGTTGCAGAGCTTGAGTAATCAGGACAGAGACTGAATGACCTGCAGAGCTGAAAATATTTACTGTGTCCCTTTAAGAAAAAGTTTGCAGACTCCTGTACTATAGGAATCCGGAAAACTGCTCCTAGATAAAAGAGCGCCTGCTGGTACCCTAAAGGAAAATGCACACGCCTCACATGCACATCTTGCCCCCTCTGGGCCACACACATCCCCTTCTGGGGTCAGACAACCTCCTTCCAGCATGTCACAGTAACTCAGAAACTGCATCTCACCCACTGTCACAGCAAACACCAGATCTTCCCTCAGGTGAGGCATAAGGCTTCAGGCCGCATTTGTGTATTTCTTAGCTGTTTAACGTGCTGCCATTTAAAAATCAGGTGCCTGTCTTTTTTTTATGGTGCTAATGAAATTTTAGGGTATTGTGCCCTAACCCCATTGTTCCTACAAGCCCTGTGTTTTTTGTTTGTTTGTTTGTTTAATTAATTTATTTTTGGCTGCATTGGGTCTTCGCTGCACAGGGGCTTTCTTCAGTTGCCGCGAGCGGGGGCTACTCTTCATTTCGGTGCACAGGCTTCTCATTGTGGTGGCTTCTCTTGTTGCGGAGCATGGGCTCTAGGTGCGCGGGCTTCAGTAGTTGTGACACGCAGGCTCAGTAGCTGTGGCTCGCGGGTTCTAGAGCGCAGGCTCAGTAGTTGTGGCGTACGGGCTTAGTTGCTCCGCCGCATGTGGGATCTTCCCGGACCAGGGCTCGAGCCTGTGTCCCCTCCGTTGACAGGTGGATTCTTAACCACTGCATCACCAGGGAAGTCCAGCCCTGTGTTTTTATTGCATGATTTTGCACCATGTGGCAAGTTTTGGGAATGCATATGTTGAGCTCCAGCAGAACTTACTGTACTCTGAAAGCAAACAGCAAAAGGTGTGGTCTCACTCATAACACTCAATAAAATTGTAGACATTTAATATCTCGTCTGGACCCCATTGGGCCAGAGCAAAACTTCCTGCTTGTGAGGAGCTCCCTGTGTCCTTTGGAAACCACGCCTGACTCTAGGTGGTTGACGGGGGTGTTTCAGTGGGCACTGTCTGGAGGAGCATGGGCTTCAGTTCCCAGCACTGTCCCACCCACTTGCTGTGTGACCTTCACCTGCCTCAGTTTCCCTACCTGTAAAACAGAGGCTGATGATAGCACTCACCTTGCATCTGAGATGATCCATGTGGGGTAAATAGTCAGTGTAAGGTGTTCTGTCTGTAAAGGAAGACCCCACATTTCTGTTAACAACAGAGGAGCATTAAACTTGGGTTGAGATCCGAGAATCCCAGTGGTGAAAGGGAGCCCGTGCTCACCAACCCCTCACCCCACCCCCCAGTCCCTGAGCTCCTCTCTGTAAAACCTACATTTGTTCATTCGTTAAATGTTTGAAGTGCACCTACTATGTGGCTGGCACTCTTCTGGAGCTGGGGATACACCAGGAACATTGATGACAGGAGGCTTGTACCTTTTGGTTGCAGGGGTCTTCCCTGCCCAGGCCTTCCCATGAGTGCTTCCGCAGCCCCTGGCAGGGCAAGTCTTAATTTTCTGAGGTGAGGCTGCCATGGAGGCACCTGAGGACAGCTGTTCTGTCCTGCTCCTCACTGGCAAGCGTCATTTAAGCCCTACCATGTGCTTGTCTCTCCAGGTGAAAACAAACAATTTAAACATGATTAACAAAAGGGCTTTAGAGTGTATAGTGGAACGTTCCACAGTGGGCAGCTTGTAGGAATGCCAGGTAGAAAGAAGAGTGTTGGACCTGGGTTCCAGACCCACTAGACTTGGATTTCTCCACCTTGTGGGATGACAGGCTGGTCTTCTACCCCCAGAGGCTCTGGGTATATGGCACCTGTCCCCCTGCCGCCACATGTATGGGTGTGGCCTGTCCCCACCTGGATCACAGGACTGCTGCAGGGAGAGTCTGTCCTCCTCATCTTCTCAGTTCGGGCCTTTGAAGGCCCAAGGAGCTCCTAGCTGGGCCAGGGGCCCTTCCGATGATGTACAAGAGAGAAAACACCTGTATTCTGGAGTGTCTTAAGTTTTCAGACAACTAAGGGTTCAGAACCCAGCTTCAATCAATGAGGAAGACTTAGTTCTCTTTTTCAGGAAACCTTTAGCACAGGACTCAACTGTGGCCTCCCTTCCTTTGCCTGAGACTCACAGCTCAGTGGCTTGGCCCATGCTGTTCCTCTGCCTGGACCATCTCCCTGGATTCCTGTTCCCGCCTTGGCCTCAACCTGTGAGGCTCCATCTCAGTACACTCGCCTCCCAGAAAGTCAGAATGCAGGGGTTTTTTTGCTTTTGGCTGCATTGGGTCTTCGTTGCTGTGGGTGGGCTTTCTCTAGTTGCAGTGAGTGGGGGATACGCTTTGTCGTGGTGTGTGGGCTTCTCATTGCGGTGGCTTCTTGTTGCAGAGCACGGGCTCTAGGCTCACGGGCTTCTGTAGCTGTGGTGCGCAGGCTTCAGTAGTTGTGGTGCACGGGCTTAGTTGCTCCACGGCATGTGGGATCTTCCCAGATCAGGGCTCGAACCTGTGTCCCCTGCATTGGCAGGCGGGTTCTAAACCACTGCGCCACCAGGGAAATCCCAGGACTTTTTAATGAAAGCACTTGACTTGCTTGCTACATTTTGCCTTGTAGGGCAACCCCAGGAATCATACACTTTGTGAGGCTAATTTACAGAAATGTAGGTTTAACTCAGTAGCACATTCTGAACCCATACTGTTTGCTCCACACCGAAAATGGAGATGAATGGGAAAAATCTTCTGCCGTGGAAGAGTTTAACGTTGAGATGAAGCCGTCAAGCTGTATGGGCGTTGTTGCTGTGGGCAGCCCTAGTGAGGAACAGTGTGGGCCGTGGGCCCTCTCAGAATGAGCCCACACTGATGCTGTGGCCTGATGTCCACTTGGGACAGCTATTGGCCCAGGTAGAAGAAGATGGGCTGTGGGGATGAGCTAAGGGGTTTGGGTTTACTGCTTAGAGCCCAGGAGTCACTGTAGCAAGTGATATAAAGGTGGACTGTTAAGCTGCCAACAACAAATGGGAAAGTGGCAGTGGCATCCCCTTTCAGTCCACTGAAGGTCACGGTTCATCTTGGGTTCTTTGTTCTGCCTGTTGAAGGAGCTGGCTGGGGGGTCCTCCCTCCAGTGCAGGGCCTTCTTCCTTCACCCCCACCCAATACCACTTGTTCTTTCAATTCTCAGCCTTTGTAGGTCGGAGTGTTATTTTATCTAACTCTCCTTTTTATCTTTGTTTTCTTTGAATACAAAGAAACTGATAAATAGTCCCTGTTAAGAGAAATAATTTAATCCAGAAATGCTTAATACAGACAGTGAAAGTTTCTGAGATGAGTGTTGTGGATTTTAGTCCAATTTCTTTCAGTTTCAATTTTAGTGAACTTTCTTTCACTATTTTTTTCTGCAGGTTGTAAGCATTTTAAAACTGTGAATGGTATCATATCATTCTGCAACTTGATTTTCTCATTCAAGTTTTTACTAATGTCACTCTGTGCCTCTTCACATAGCGCATCTATGAGGTATGGATGGGGAAGCTGAGGCTCAGAGAGTGACAAGCTCCCCCGGCTAGTTGCTCCCTGAGGTCCATCCTCTGTTCTCTGCAGTGTCTAGTGGTGGGGGCTGGCTGTTGGGATCAACTTTCTGTTTCCCAAGTTAAATTTCATCTGTTCTACTTGGCCTTAACGAGGTTTGACATTATTTAAAACTCGAGAGCTGGTGTTTTGGGTGTGATTTTCTTCCAGAACACAGCTGCTCTATCCCTGCCACTGTCACTCAAAGATATGTATCAGGAAGTAGCTCAGGCAGAGAGCAGAGTGAGGTCTCTGGTCTGGAAGGGAAGACTTATGCCTGTCAGCCAGGGGCTGTGGAGAGTGTGGAGCTTGGCCAGTGGCTAGTGAGGCTGGCATTTGGAACCTGTCATTACTCAACTGCATCGGTTGCTGCATAGGCCCAGGCCCTTGTTTCCACACCGCCCTGAGGACAGTGGCTATCTCGAGTGCAGGCCTCCGCCTGTCAGCAGACACTCCTCAGCCTCTCTGCATGCCAAACAATCCCACTCGCAACATTCTTCCCCCAGATCTGCTCCTTCCCCATATCAGAAAATCAAATCCATCTTTTTCCGGTTGCTCAGGCAAACAAACAAACAAAAAAAACCAAAGCAACCCTCTCTCGCCTAGCGTCCAACTGTTGGTATGTTGTGTTGTCTAAATCCTCTAAAGTACGCCCAGCATTGGTCATGTCTCCCTGCTGCTCTATCCCCTTTCCATCCTGAACCACGAGATACAGAACCCCCCTGACTGTTCCCCCTGCCACCTCCCTGCCTCAGTCTGTCCCCAAATCCTTTAGAATAAATTGGATCCCACTCCCCATCCCCCTCCATCCAACACACCCGCTGCCCTCTGTGCTCCACCTGAGGTCAGTCTAGACTCAGCACCCTCCTTTTGACACCTCATCGAGCTCACTCCCTTCTTTGGGCTCTGGAAAAAGCACCCCACATCATCTCCTTTTCAGAGCATCAGCTCTGTCACTTCTCCCAAACACATGTTCTTAAGCCTCATTTTCCTCACGCCTGAAACTTACTAGTAGTGTTCCTGCTGTTATTTTGTAGCAGTGTGGTATAAATAACATTTCCTAGTACAAAGTATTAATGATAACCTCAGGATTATGGCTGTATGACTTATGCCTATCTAATCCCCCCTCTCAACCAAACCCCCCCCCGCCCCACCCCCTGTGCAGAGTCAGTGTTAGTCTTCTGAGTCCTGTTTAAAAATATTGGTTCCTGGGATTTCCCAGGTGAAGTAGTTAAGAATCCGCCTGCCAATGCAGGGATCACGGCTTCGATCCCTGATCTGGGAAGATCCCACATGCTGTGGATCATCTAAGCCCATGCGCCACAACTACTGAAGCCCACATTCCTTACAGCCTGTGCGCCACGACTACTGAGCCCACACGCTGCAACTACTGAAACCCGTGCACTCTACGGCCCATGTGCCGCAACTACTGAGCCCACATGCTGCAACTACTGAAGCCTGCACTCCTAGAGCCCGTGCTCTGCAACAAGAGAAGCCACTACAATAAGAATCCCGCGTACCACAACGAAGAGTAGCCCCCGCTCGCTGCAACTAGAGAAAGCCCGTGTGCAGCCACGAAGACCCAAGCACAGCCAAAAAAAAAAAAAATACTGGTTCCTGCCACAGCACAATTCACCCTTTTGGAGTTGTCTTAGAACACATTTTCCACCTGAGGTCCTCAGACCAGTTGGAAGGTGACATTTTAATAAAAGAAAGCATCTTTTGGTAGAAGCAATTGAAATTCGCATCCAACCCAAAGCCATGTGTCAGCATTCCGCCTGGGACTTGGTAGCCCACTCATCCTGGGATTGGTCTGTGCTGTGTGCTTGTGAAGCCTCTAGTATGGCTGGAGCCTGCCCTTCTTTGGCCTGAGGAAGACTTGGGTTGCATCCTGCCTGTCCAGCCAGGTTATGTTTGGAGAGAGTGAGGAGGGGCTGAGGCCACCTGGGTTCCAGCCCTGCTCCGCATGTGCAGCCTGTGTCTCAGGCAGCCTTTGCAGCCCTGGTGGCCGCATCTTTACGGTGGGCTTGCTGCTGTTGGGATCTGTCCCTGCAGACAGCAGCCAGCACTGGATCCTGCCTTGATTAGAGGGGGCTGCTCTCTGTGGGCCAGCAGTTCTCCCCGGGCCTGTGGTGGAGCTTATGCTGTTGTAGCTGCTATCCCTCCCTCACTCGCCAGGAGTTTTGAAGCAGATCCTAATTTGTCAGTTGCAGTAATCCAACCTCTTCACCTGCTCTTTAGAAAGTATTCTAATGTACCTCCTCACTGCATTTTGTAGAAATTGTCGGTCATGCTTCATTCCTAGGTCACACTTCATTCCTCAAGGCTGGTTTCTTCCTGACAACTTTTTTTTTTGCTGTCCCTGCCTCTGTGCCTGCAGGGCGGTGGCTGCCAGCCCTGATTTGCTAGGTTGGGGCACTGGTCCTTCCTGCTGAGAGGAGGGAGAGGCCACTCCTTATTAACACCTGCCCTCCCCAGGAGCAATTGCCTGGTGGTGTCGGTGTCCAGGATTGGCCAGTGGCAGGCCCCATGTGGGCACTAAGGCAACCGCCTTCCCAGTGGAGGAGGCTCCACCCAAGGAGGGGGAGGTCCGAGCTTGAGGCTCCATCCCCCATGGCTGGCCCCACCCCCTCCAGCTGTGCTCACCCTTTATGTGGTGGGGGAGGGGGGCAAGGCTGCGGCACCCCTCCCCCACTCAGCAGCCTGCCAGAGGCACAGGGCGTGCCTGGGGTTGGCAGAGTTCCAGCCCCTCAGCTTCTGAGTGAGCTGCCCTGACACTGCACACAGAACACAAGCAGATGGTCTCCCAGGTCTTCTGCTGGGGACCCCGACCAGAACTGTGGCCTAACATGGTCTCGGGGGCTGGTGGGAGCAGCCCCATGGGTGTGAGGCTCTACTCTGGCCCCTTGTGACCGCTTGTCCTTCACCAGTGACAATGAAGTGAGGTCACTGGGGCACCACCTTGCTGGTCTGGTGACCTGATGCACAGCGACCTCCTCGTGAGCCTCTCCTCCCACCCCAGTCCATGTGGGCAGTTGGGAGGAAGGAGGGACTTCATGCAGGGTCTGGGGTTCAGATGAGCTTCATGGATTGGAGCCTGGGGTTTACAAGGCCAGAGGCTGTGCTGGGGGTGGGGGCCCTGCAGGCTGGGCTGGAGCAGAGGCGAAGTGGGGAAGTATTGGGGGCGGTTCTGAGTTCAGGATTGGGGGGTGCATTCTCCCTGTTCACTTCGGACCTCCCCTCCCCCAGTGGGCACCAGGCCAGCCTGGGAGCTTCTCCCTTAGGGACAGAATTTCCTTTGACTCCAGTGGGGGCCCTCCGTGCCTAAGGTCCTGGACTGCCTTCATCTTTTACCCCCGATAGGCTCCTCTCTGATCCTGGGAGCACAGGTACCCACTATCCAACGTGGCCGCTGAAATCATTCCTCTCATGCAATTCCCCATACATTCGAGCAGCTCCTGTTGTTTAGGCAGTGCCCCAAAGGAAAGTGACCCATCCCTCCCACAGTGGGGGAGAGGAGGGGAGTGACTGACATTCAATTCAGGGCAGTGACCTGTCTGCAGCTCATGGGGAGACAGGACAGACTCAGTGAGCAGGCTGACAGCATTTGTGGTGAAAGCATGTTGGAGAAGGACAGAAACTAGAACTTTAGGCTGAGAGGGACATGGGAGCATCCCTTGCTTCCCTCTGGGGTGGTGAGGAGATGACCTCTACAGGTGAAGGAGGGGATGGGGAGATCTGGGTGAGAGCAGAGGGACGGAGTGTGGCTGAGGGCTGAGATGGCACGGGGTGGGCAGCAGGTGCAGGCTGGGATGCCAGGAGGGGTTGGAGGCAGATGGAGGCCAAGTTGATAGGCTGTGCCCTTGAGCTTCAGACTTCTCAAGCCCTGCCTGGAATGGGGAGCACCCCAGGGGCGGGGGTGACATGGCCACGGGGAAACCTGCTTGATTCAACCCTTTTGGACTGCCTGTGGGAGCAGATGTCTGAGGGTCCAGGCCGGGGCACGCTGGCCTAACACGTGTCAGACGGACGCTCGGCCTCCTGTGCCAGGAGCACGAAGCAGCTGTCACTTTCCTTCCTTTCAGTTTGAGTCCAAGGCAGGGCCCTGCAGTGTTGCTCATTTGTGAAATCAGCTCCTTTAAGGAGCTTGCAAATGAGTCAGCTCAGGAGTGTGTCCCAAATACAGTGATGGGGCCCCTTCAATGCCCTGTGCTCTCCCCACCCCCACCAAGTCTCCAGAAGGTGGGCTGCTTTGGGACTGGTTCTGCTTGGCCATACCCAGGACAGGCCTCCCAGGGTGTTTGCTGGTGAGGACACTGAGGTGCTGGGTGTCCTGCCTGCTTGGACACAGACCCAGGAGGTCTTCATCGTAGGCGCACTGCAGGTGTGAATTGGGATTCTTTGAGGGGCTCATACAGTGTGCTCCTCCCCGGGCCCCCACGTTGGTAGATGTGGGCATTGACTGTCCTGTGGAGAACTGGTACTTCAGGAGCCTGGCAGCTAAATTCTTTTTTTGTCCTGTGATGAACTCTTGAATGGCTTTTTAGACCCTGACTGTTGAAGTCTGGTTTCCCATGTCCTGCCCTGCTGGGACATCAAGGCTGGGCTCTGAGCGGCCCCTTTAAGAGCGAGCACTCGTGTCCCAGACTCAGTTGTGGAATGCCAGCAGTCTCCCTGTAAACAGACATCACTGCCGTCTTCCCTCCTGTCTCTGTGAGGGTTAACAACACTTCAGCTTGTTGTCTGGAACCGGTTCAGACTGGTTTTCTGGAAAGTGCTTTGTCTCTCAGACTGAATCCTGGGAAGGGTCATGTGGAGCCCAGTGATGTCATGGGATCAAAAACTGACTCAGCTGTTTTTTGTCTTCTTTTCTTTCTTCTTTCAATCAAGATATGTGTATGCTGCAGGTACAGGGTGCCGGCATGGTGATGGGCCAGGCCTCACCCCACTCAAAGTTCGCCTCATCGGCAGTCAAAGGGTTAAATGTGACCCCCCCACTCCTCACCCCCCTGAGGTGAGCAGGGAGTGAGAAGGCTGCCCCTCACTGAAGCAGGAGTAGAAGGGTCAACCCTCATCAGTGCAGTGCAGGGCTGGAGTTGGGCTGTGACCCTGCTTCTGAGACAGCATGGTCCCTCCTTCTTGGATTCCAGATACCTCCAATCCCATGTAGGTGCTCAGGATCCCATAGGCAGGGAATTCAGATCTAGAACAGTTTCCTCTATTTGCTCTTGAGTCTGGAGTGCAGAGATTTCCCCCTTCTTTCTGATAAGCAGCTACCTTCCGTTGTTCCTGCCCAGGTCCCTGCAGGTTTCCGGCCCTGGATGGGGCGATGCATAGCTTGGCTTCCCAGATGCTCTCTGTTGCTCCTGGGCACGCTTTGTGGGCCCTTCATTTGTTGTACCTACTTCTGCCATTGTCACATGGTGAGGAAAGCACTCCATGCTGACATTGTGAAAAGTCTGAGAAGACAGCCACTTCGTTGTGCCAAGTTTAAATGTCATGTTTTCTCCATCCCCTAAAGTTCAGAATGACTGAAGAAGCATGCCGAACACGGAGTCAGAAACGAGCGCTTGACCGGGACCCCGCAGAGGACGATGTGGAGAGCAAGAAAATAAAAATGGAGAGAGGAGTGTTGGCGTCAGAGTTAAACGCTGACGGAGACATGAGAGTGACGCCTGAGCCGGGAGCAGGCCCAGCCCAAGGGTTGCTGAGAGGCGCAGAGGCGATGGCCATGGGCAGAGGCGAAGGGCAGGTGGGCGATGGGCCCGTGGACATGCGAACCACACACAGGTGAGCAGGAGGGTCCAAGAACCAGGGACAGGCCTGGGCGTGAGGAGGTCTGTGGGGGTGAAGCCGCCGTCAGGCCTACAGGAAGCAGCTTTCGGTGGCTTATCATGGAGATGGCTGTGGGCTCCAGCCCTGGCACCTCCTCCACCATCCTGGCCAAGGGACCTCCCTCTTGGGGCCCAGACATCTGTAGCATGGGGCGTGGGTCTCACAGGATGGGGGAATGGTAGCCTCTGTTGGCTCCCCTGCTTGACAGCAGGCCTTCACTAAACTTGTACCTGCTGTCTAGCTCTGTGCTTTGGTTTATAAGAAACCTTTTTCATTTGGTCCAGCTCCCCTGCTTTTCAGATCTGGGGCATGGGAGGCCAGGGATGATGCTACACCCTGCTTGGGTCACTTGGCCAGGGGCAGAGTCGGGAGCACAGCCCTCTCACGTGCGTCACCACTCCTCCTAGGCCGTGCATCAGGGAGGAGGGGCCCCTGTGTTCGGGACTCCTGTGATGTGCTCTTTCGGTTTCTCCTTCATCGATACTGATTGCTTCAAGAGTAACTTTCCCAATCCTCAGCTTTTAAGGAAAAAGCTTGAAAGAAATAAGACTCAGTGTGTACCACCCCATGTCTTCACTAAGAAACCCTCTTTTCTCCCTGTAAAGAGAATTGCAGGCCTAGCTCCAGCTCCTGCTTTACCCCTCCCTTCACACCTTGATGTCCCATGAGCCAGCAGCCGGTGGCCATGGCCTCCTGAGAAGCCCCGCGGCCCCTCTGTGTGTGGCCCCTCTGTGGTTCATCCCTTGTCTCCCTCAGTGCCTCCTCTGCAGACTCCCTTCCATGTCTGTTTGCCCAGGGTGGGGTGAGGGGCAGTAAGTGCAGATCTGGAGAACCTGGTGCTCTTTGCCTCCTTGTGTTGACTGACCCCGCAGAGGGACCCCAACCTGCAGTCTTTGCATTAAATTCATTTGGGCCCCACACTGTTGGCATCCTAAGGACTTCAGAGATTGTCTGACTCAGTATTTCTCAGCTTTAAAAATTCTTACCGCCTTGAGATAAATGGGAAAATCTAACCCATTCCTACTGGGGAAGCGTATTAGTCTGGGGTGGTGTGCGTTGTGTTCTTGCTACCCAGAAAGGCCTTTTTTATCTGGCTCTGCTTTCTGCAGTCCCTGTTCTAAAACCAGAGGCCTCTTTTAAAGTTCTAGAAATAAAATTTTAAGTTTGGGTCTGCTTTCCCTTCCCTTTCCTTTCAGAATGTCACAGGTGGGTGAAGAGAAGGAGGAGCCCACACTTGCAGAGATTTACTGGGTCCCTCTTGTGTTCCTGGGCTCCTGGTCTACATTTTTTCCTGTAATCACCTGTAGGGCAGGCCAGTGAATTGTGAGGGAGAGGTTAAGTGTTGAAGGAGCATAAAAGAATGTAAGAGAGCAAGAGACAGAGACTAACCCAGGCACACAGAGCAGGGGTCCTCCTGTGGGACTAGGGAGACCCCAGGGCATTCTTGAAGCAGTGTGAGATTGTGGAAGGAGCCCGGCTTTGGCAGAGTGGGGCTCAGATCACACTCTCTTACTGACCTTGGGCAGATGATACTGGCCCGTGCTTCTTCATTTGTGAAATGGATGATAATCTGTGCTCTGCATCTCTGGGTGACAGATGCGTGCCCAGAATTGACCCTGGTGCATGGCATGTGGTGAGGGAAATAAGTGCTGGTAACAACTACCCTTCAGTCTCCAAGCTTCACTTAAAATACGACGTCACATATAGAGCTAGTGTCTCCTTGAGTGCTCACATAGAGTGTTCTGTCTAGTTTGTTGAAGTATAGTTGTGAATTTTGACAGAATAATAGGGTCAAGTCCAGCCCAGAGCTGTTCTAAAACTGTAATCTTTTTTGGAGTGAGTGGCCATGGTTTCTGTGTTAGAAGCAGGCAGTCTCTGGATCCTCATTGAGAGTGTCTGGCTCATCCCTTGGGAACCTCCATATAGAGAATTTTATTTAATTGAGGTATAGCATACATAATGAAAAGTACACATGTGCCACTTGGTACATTTCACAAACTGAGCACATCCTTGTAGCTCAAATCAAGAAATAGAATGTTACCAGCGCCCTCATGCCCACTTGTCACTACCCTCCGAGTAACCACTTTTTGACTTCAAACAGCGCAGGTTAGTTTTTCCTGGTTTTGAACTTTAAGTAATTGGAATTATATAGTCTGTACCCTTTGCTTGCTTTCATTCAACGTAATGTTTGTGAAATTTACTTATGTTGTTGAATGTAGGAATAGTTACTCTTTTCATTGCTGTATAGTATTTTTCTAGAATTTGTTTGGCTCTTTTTAAAAACTGCTTCTTTCTTTCATGCTGTGCTATTCTTATGACCCAGTTTAGGCATATTGAAGGCTAGAGGGGGGTTTCTGGTGGCTTCTAGCAGAGAGGATTTCCTTTTTCTTTAAGGAAGTGCTGGTGAATTAAAATCGCCAAGATACAACTTTTTTTTTTTTTTTTTTAAATGACGTTGGGGAGATTGAGAGTATGTGGATATCGATAAAATGGTAGGATCAGTTCTCTCCTTCTCTGCAGTTCCCCTCTTCATCTCTCTTTGGCATTTTTTCTGACTTAGTCTCCCAATGTGTGTGTGTTTTATTTTCAAAATAAATCAGGGCTGGAGGGCAGCTTCCAGCAGTGATTGAATGAGGGGAAACTGTCAAATCCTTTCCCCAAAAAAACAACTATGAAGCAGCACAGAATTGACCCCCCAAAATCAGCCATTTCAACACTCTGGAAATTGACCAGAAGCACACAACAATCTGCGAAGTGTTTGTGCTTAAGAAACTGCTGAACTCTGGGTAAAAATGGTGAGAGTATGTGGCATTTGACCTGGGGCTCCTCTCATGCCCTCTCCCCAGCTCTCTTGGTAGGGAAGTTCTGCCTAGCCAGTGCAGGCTGTAAGGACCAACAGCTTCTCTGCAGGGGTGAGAAGGGGCTCACTCAATTTAGAGTGGTGGGCAGCAGCCCTGCCCGTGGCCTTGTTGGTTAAAGTGACAGTTTTGGAGATGGGTGAGTGGGGAGGGACAGTGGCTGTATTAGCCCAAGGTTGCAGACGTGTCTGGGGGCAAGACAGAAAAACAATTTGAAGAAACAATGGCCAAACATGTATTTGAGCAGAAGCTTATCCAAGAAGCTTAACAAACCTCAAGTAGCATAAATACAAAGAGATCTATACCTAGACACATCAGAGTCAAACTGTTACAAGCCAGAGAAAAAGGGAAAATCTTGAAAGTAGCAAGAGAAAAACAACTCATCACATACAGGGGAAGCATTAATATAATTAACAGCTGACTTCTCACCTGAGACATTCAAATGGAAACCAAAAGGGAACTGAATGGCATTCAAAGTACTCAAAGAAGAAAATTGTCAACCCAGAATTCTCAGTACATCAGAACTCTCCTTCAGAAACGAAAGCAAAAAGATTTTCAGATAAACAAAGACTGAGAGGATTTGTTGCTGGCAGACCTGCTGGTTCTTCAGGCTGAAAGGAAGTGACATGTTGGTAACGTACATTCACAGGAAGAAATAAAGAGCACTGGAAATGGTAAATATGTGGGCTAATAGAAAAGACATTTTTTTCTCATTTCTTCTTAGTTAAAAGACATAACATCATATGAAGCATTAACCATAACACTGGATAGAATTGACAAAAACAACCATAGCTCTTTGGTAGTTGACCAAAGGCATACAACAATCTGTTGTATTTATAACATATATAGACACGTGATATATGGGTCAACAACAGTACAAAACAGGAGGAATGAAATGGAGCTGTATTGGAGTAGAGTTTCTATATTTTACCGGGATCGGGTTAGTGTTAATCTGAAGCAGACTGTATTGTTAATAAAATGCTTATTGTAATCCCTAGAGCCACTATTAAGAAAATAACTTTAAAATATAGTTTAAAAAAATCAACAGAAGAATTGTGGTACATTAAATATTTAACACAAAAGAAAGCAGTCAATGAGGAACAGAAGAACAAAAAAGAAGGAAGACATGTAGAAAACAGCTAAATGATAAATGTAAATCCAACCAGATCAATAATTGCATCTAATGTGAGTAGTCTAAACGCCCCAATCAAAAGGCAGAGATTGTCAGAGCAGATAAAAAAGTCAAGATCCAGCCTAATTATATATATATATATATTTTTTTTTTTCCTTTTTTTTCTTTTTTGCGGTACGCAGGCCTCTCACCGTTGTGGTCTCTCCCGTTGCGGAGCACAGGCTCCGGACGCGCAGGCTCAGCAGCCATGGCTCACGGGCCCAGCCGCTCCGCGGCATGTGGGATCTTCCCGGACCAGGGCACGAACCCGTGTCCCCTGCATTGGCAGGTGGACTCTCAACCATTGTGCCACCAGGGAAGCCCCCCTAATTATATATTGTCTATAAGAGACAACCATTAGATCCTTAGGTAAAAGGATGAGGAAAGATATACCATAAGTAACCATAAGAAAACTAGAATGACTGTATTAATATCAGATAAAATTGACTTTAAGACAAAAAAATATTCCTAGAGCCAAAGAGGGACATTTTTTAACAGTACATGGGAAGATATACCAGTAACAAATGTATATGTACCTAACAACAGAATCCCAAAATATCTGAGGCATAAACTGATAGGATTGCTAAGAGAAGTAGACAGTTCATAAATTATAGTTAAGAGATTTCAGGGGCTTCCCTGGTGGCACAGTGGTTGAGAGTCCGCCTGCTGACGCAGGGGACACGGGTTTGTGCCCCGGTCCGGGAAGATCCCACATGCCGCGGAGCGGCTAGGCCTGTGAGCCATGGCCGCCGAGCCTGCACGTCCAGAGCCTGTGCTCCACAACAGTGAGAGGCCCGCGTACCGCAAAAAAAAAAAAAAAGAAAAAAGAGAGAGATTTCAGTACTCCTCTCTCAATAATTGGTAGAGCAACTAAACAGAAAATCGGCAAGATTCTAGAAGACTCGAAGAGCACTATTGATCTGTTTGGCTAAAGGGCATCTATAGAATACATCTCATGTGCACATGGAACGTTCTCCAGAGTGGACCATATGCTAGGCCGTAAAACAAGTCTCAGGAGTAGCTGTAATAAAAAAGACAGACAAAGGACTTCCCTGGTGGTCCGGTGGTTTAGACTCCATGCTTCCACTGCAGAGGGCATGGGTTTGATCCCTGGTCAGGGAACCAAGATCCCGCATGCCGTACAGCACGGCCAAATAAATAAATAAAAGCTCTTAAAAAAAAAAAGAAAGAAAGGACGATAACAAGTGTTGGCGAGGACGTGGAGAGACTGGAACCCTGATACATTGCTGGTGGGAATGTAAAATGGCATAAACGGTTTGTCAGTTTCTTAGAAAGTTAGACATGAACTTACCACCTGACCCAGCAGTCTGTCCAAGGAATGTACCTGAGAGAAATGAAAGTGTGTCCACACAAAGACAGGCACATGGGTGTCCATAGCAGCATGATTCACAATAGGCAGAAAGGTGGAAGCAATCCAGAAGGCCACGGATAAACAAAATGTGCTATATCCATGCAGTGGATTACTAATCAGCAGTTTTAAAGAAGCGAGTTACCGATTTGCGCTGCAACATGGATGAAGCTCAGACTCACCATGCCGAGGGGGAGACACCAGACCCAGAGACTATGTATTGTATAATTTCATCTACAGGGAGTGTCCAAAAAAGCAAACTTACAGAGACAGAGAGCATTCAGACGGTGGTCTGAGGCAGGGGTTGGGGGTGGGTGAGGGCAGTGATGAACTGTTCACAGGCACAAGAGAACGTTTTGGGGTGATGGAAGTGTTCTAAAATTGGATTGTAGGGATGGTTGCACAACTCTAAATTTACTAAAAAATCACTGAATTATACTCTTAAAATGGATGAATTTTGTGGTATGTAAATTATACCTCAAGATGGATGTTAAAAAATATAAATGAGGTTAAAATAGTTTGGTTTCCGTTCTGGCATCCGTCAGTGTGCTCATGGAAAAACAAAACCCCGCAGAGCTGGAGGTTGATCCTGTTGGTCTTGTGAGGCCAACCCAAAGCTCATGAGCATGTGCTGCCCTCCCTGTACCCCAAGTCTGGACTGCTGGATGAGGTCTGGAGCTGGGACAGGCAGAGGAAACTGTTTTGGGTTCTCTGTTTTGTTTCTGAGATAAATAGATTCCACTCCTGCACTTTCCTATAGAGGAGACTCTCTTTCTGTCACAAATTGTTGATCTTCAAAAATAGTCTAGACCACACACAGGTGAAAAGAGCTTTGTTTTTCCCCTCTTGGGTAGAGGAACATTTAACTGAGTAAAACATGAGCCTGTTCTCCAGAGGTTCTGCACCTGAAAGGTTAGGGCTGGGTCCCTTGGTTGCCCTGGGCCTGTGTGGGGTGGGAACTTCATGATTAGCCACCCTCATACTTCACTGAAAATGTTTTTTTGTTTGCCTTTTTCTGAGGCGCCAACTCTCCCTGGATTGTCTGTGGCAGGTACCATGCTCGTCCCTGGGGGCAGAAATGATGGGACAGGATCTGACTTAGCTGTTTTTAGGGTACTGGATCTTGAAAGAATATGCAGAGGTGTTGGGGAGCCTCGACTTTAGGGGTGTGGCTCACTAGGGATGGAAGTCACTGGATGCCTAAGCAGTCCATCTCTATTTCCTCATTTTACCTGGGAGGAAACAAGGCTGGGCTCCCAGGGTCTCACGGGCAGGGCAGGGACAGACTTGGAGCCCCATTTCTGCTGCTCGACAGCCAGCCATGTGGGTCTTGTGTGGATGTGTGGGGCAGGTGTCATGGTGACTGTGTCTCCCTGGCTTCCATTGGTGTGCATGGTCTTCAGGCAGCTGTCTGACACCTCTTCCTTCCCTGCTTTGCATCGTGTGTCTCTTTTGCTGTGGGACAGGGCTTTACTTGGACCAATGGTCTGCCCCATGGTGTGGGTGGGAAGGACTCTGATGTGTGTTCTTATCCCTACCGAGGGGCCTGTGGCCTATTGGGAGCTGGCAGTAGCACCTGAGCCATTAGAGCTGTTCTTGGCTTTAGTTCTTCTGGCTTTCTGCCTTCTTGCAAGGTTTAACAGACTGTAAAATGCACCAGAAGTACACCCTCTGTTTACCAAGGCTGCAAAAGCAGGGCACCTTTGTTGAAGCCGGTATCCTTGATGACAGAATCACTGCCCCATCTTTCTTTTCGGACTTCGGTAGTGGAGGGCGACACTCTGTATAGAAGTTAGGATTCTCAATGGCAGATCATTTGCTATTAAGACAGGGCTTGGCCACCCACAGTGGTGAGTGTGGTGTGTGGGGCATGTCATCCACACCCATGTTAATGCCCGAGTCCTCTTCCAAAGTGAAAATGAACCTGAAAGTAACGTGATAGTGCTTCCGCCTGTCATCTGTAATGTTGGATTGTGTGGATGGCCTTGTTTTGTTCTGTTCTGTGTAGAAATGGAGTCCACAGGAAAGGTATGTGCATCACTTAATGTTTCCAAGATGACTCCACAAGTTACAGAGTCCTTGTTTGGGTGGACATGCTTTACAAGCGGCCTTTGGGAGAAGAAGGATACAGTAAACCCGGGGATGCATTGCCCTGCCAGGAAGTACTGCTGGTGCCTGCCGTGTATGCCTCTCCTGCTGCGGTTTTCACACATGTATCCACCTGTGTAGTTCAAAGCCTTATCGAGATACAGAACCTTATCAGCCCAGAAAGTACCCTGGAGCCATCCATACATTTCCTGCCCTCCCTGACTGGGTGTATTCTCCCACTCTCCACCAATCTTGCCTCTTCTCAAACTTCCTAGAAATGGAATCATAGAGTATGTGCTTGGTGGGGTCTGGCTTCTCTCACTCCACGTGATTGGGATTCATCTCTGTTGTGCGTATCAGCATTTTGCTGAGGGACTCCCGCATGGATATGCATAGTCATCCACTCGCCTGTCCACCGATACTGGGCAGTATCCAGTTTGGGGTGCTGTGATCATTCCTGTAGAAGTCTTTCGCGTGGACATCGATCATCATTTCTCTTGCTAAATACCTAGGGGTCAAATTGCTGGGGTCACAGGGTAGGTGGGTATTGAGCTGTTTTAAAGAAACTGCCATGCCTTTCCCCCAAAATGTCTGGGTGGTTTTACTCTCACAGGCGTGGAGGTACAGCTAACTTAATCCTCACTTGGTGTTGTCAGACTTTACAGTTTTAGCCATGGAGTCTTCAAAGAGGTCTGAGTCCAGGTCCTGGCCTGCTTGTGTGACCATCAGCCCTCTCCCTTCCATGACAGAGGGTGAGGCCAGCGATGTGCAGACGTGAGCCCCCCTCCTACCCTGTTCTCCCCACCATACTCCACTGCAGCTGTGCCTGACCCACCGGCCAGCTGTCTGCTGGAATGTGCGTCCTTGAGTGATTCAGGGGAATGTTACACAGCTGTGGGCGTGATGGCTCTGGAAAGGGCTCTGGTTCTCTCACAGCCTGAGTGAGTGTGATTGTGGCCCTCACCCTGGTTCCTCCTACAGTTGCCAGCGATGGACAGCCCCCCACCCCCACCCCAGTGTGAGAGCTTCGGAAGTCACACAGCCAGGAGCCTGTTCCTTCTGTGTGATGATTACTTCCCTCAGTGTGTGTGGGGGGCTCTGGCACTCTGTGGGAGGCTCTTGGGGAGCCCAGCCCCTCCGCAGCACCTGTTGTGGGCTGGCCTTTCACTTGCTAGTTCTCTGTCTGCGGCTGGGTGGCTTCCAGGAGGGGCCAAGCAGCCTTGGGGAACAGCTCCATCAGTTCCAACTAGAAATCCATAGCCTGCTTGCATTTCAGCACGTAAGAGCTGAACTGAGAGGTACGTTCCTTCAGAAATCGGTTCCTCGTTCTGGATTCCCCTGCCTCAGCTGCCACCTCTCCAAACCTCTGTGACTTCTCTCCATCTCCTCATTCGCTGCCTCTCCCCTTCCCTTGGGGCTCCTCATCCCGGTTCTCCTCTGTCCACCTGTCTTTATTCTGGGCCGTTAACTTATCCCAGGTTTGTAATAATTGTACTTTGAGGGGTTCACCTGTACTTCTGAAAATCATTAGATTATTTTTGGATGGCAGAGTGACAGACTCTGGGTGCCCTGTTTCTAACTCTTAGAGTGACCTAGTTCACATGGGGCATATTGTGAGCCAGCCTGGTGACAGGTAAGGAGCTCCACAGTTTTGCCACTTCCCCATTGCCTTTACGGTGCCCTCCTCTGGCCTTGGAGGGGATGGTTTCTCACTGGGTAGTGCCAGCCTTCTGGGGATATTACTGTGTGGCTGCCCTGACGGGAACCAGCAAGCCACCGTCTACAGTCATCAGGATAGTAGCTGTAAGCACTTGTTTGTTTAACAGTCAGGAGCTCTTCTCTTCACACATGTGTGAGTTAAGCAGATTGGCAGATTAAGCAGATCATTTCCTTATTTTGAAATTATTCAGTATAATTCTGCAATTGCAGTTTCTGATATCCTCTTATGGCATGTATTCCTGCTGGTGCTTTGCCACATGCTGACAGGCAATGCCCTCACTGCTGTAGTGGGTTTAAACATTCTACCTATAGTGGTACATGAGGGAGGGTCTCTGGCCAGCCCTCTGCCATGGAGGCTCTGCTTTTATATACACTGCTTTTTATCTTACAGTCAGTTTCTCTGACATGAGGAGAGCAGGTGTACCGGAACCATAACCAACGCTGGGGGTGGGGATGGCGAGTGCGCTGGCCTGAGGGATCCCATCCTGTCCCTCATGGCCACCTAACCTGGTGGAGAAGAAGGATGAGGGGAGCTCTGTTTGTAGAACAGGTAGAAGCAGGAGTGAATACCCAGCACTTCCCACACATACCATGTGTCACCCCAGGTGGGGCAAGCAGGATTTATACCAGGAGAGGAGTATTTTCTCAGTTAGCAGAATGTGCCCTGGAGGAAAAAGAGAGCTGGCCTGATTGCAAGAGATTTCTGGGTTTTTTCCTCAAGAAGATGAGCACTCGAATTGTAATTTGTGAGCCTGAAAGGGAGCGGGGGATAGCAGGTGGTTAAAAAAAGAATGTGGGATCTGACGGCTCAATTTCACTCACACCCCTGTGTAGCCCAGGACAGTTCACCCCACCCTTGGAGCCCACCATCTCCTCTGAAGTGAGGCATAGTCCAGTAAGGTTTGTCACAGCGCTGATGGAAAGGAGACTTGGGACTCACAGGTGTCCAAGAATGAGGGAGAGGGGAGCTGAGTTACCTGTGGCTGATCCAGCTCTGTGGATGGGCCCGCCTGGGGGAGGCGGGGAGTGCGAAGGAGGTGGGGAGCGTCTGATGGGTGGAGAGATGGGAGACATACCAGACGTTACTGTGTGTCCCCTTCCTTGGATCCCAAGCCATAAGAGTGCTTATTTTTAGAGCTTAAATCTTAAAAATAGTTGTGATGTAATCACATTGAAAAGCTTCAGGTCTTAGGGGGCACTGAAATCTGGTGACATGCGGAGTTCCTTAAAGCAGGCCCTTGATAGCTTTCAAAAGCAGCTTTAACACAACAGTGCTTTAAAGAGAACAACCAATCCAGGCACGTGTGGTATCTGTGGGCACTGTGGGAAAGAGCAGTCCGGGTGGCATGTCCTGGGGAGCTCACGGCCCAGAAATAGGGGTGCTCGGGCATCCAGCTAGCTCCCTGGAGCCATTGTATTTGCCTGGAGTCAGGGCCTAAGAAGACCCATGGCGGTGGGAGCAGAGCCGGATGTCAGGCTGGGAAATGCAGCCCATGGACCACCCTCTGGAGCAGGGAGAGTTGATGCTCTGGATGTGGGTGGAGCTTGGAAGTTTGCTGGATGCCTGCATGTGAGAACAGAGGTAGACATGCTGGAGGAGGGAGGAGATGCCTTTGCCTGCAGTGCGGCATAAGGGGGGAGTGGGGCATGAGATGCAGGATAGTTTCCTGGCGTTGGGGGCCTGGGGTGCCTGACCTGCCTCTCCGGGAAGTCTGTGCTTGGCCTGCCCATCTGCAGATGCAGGGTGTCCAAGCTGCCCTGGGCAGTGGCAAGTTCTCTGTGAACTGGGTAACTGTGGGGCCTGTACAGTTGCCGCTTTTTAAGGCCACAGGAACAGGGTTACCAAATTTTGTTGTCTTATAATTGAATAGGTTTTATAGGGAAATTACGGTGTATATGTGTGGTGAGTCCTATTAAATTTTTAGTACGTCTTGATTTTCAAAACACAGCTTTGGCAGCATGAAAAAACCATGTGGATTGCGGTATGTCAGGAGGACTGCACTTGGGAACCTCTGCTCAGACTGGCATCTGTGATGGGGACAGGAAACCCTTTGCCGAAAGCACTGGTGCAGCCCCTTTTCCATCTCTGGACCCCAGAGAACCTTTGGTCGTGTGGAAAATATGTTGACATTTACTGTGTTAGAAAATCTGAAGATAACTTATTTATTTAAAGATGATGATAATAAGCCCATTACATGTTAACATAAAGAACATTGCTTATAAAAAAAATAACTGTTTTGCAGATCTCTTTAATAAGTAGACAGCTGGATTCTCATATCTGCTTCTTCATCCAGTCTCTTGTGATAAGTTTTTAGGGATGAAGCATGTGAAGAAAATCCAGCCTGACACAGAGAAGCAGTTTGAGCAGGGAGGAGTATTTGGTTAGTCTTGGATAATTGTGTGTTTCTTTCTTTAATACGACACCAAAACACAGAGTGGCCATTCCTAACTGTTAGTTGCACTGTAGACTCTGAAACCTCGATTATCAGTGAAGTTTTTGTACTCAGTTACATTAAAATCTGTCAGTCTCTCTTGCACCTTGAACAGAACAATTTTTTTTTTAAGTATCATTTTAACTTTATTTATTTTAATTAATTTATCTTTGGCTGCATTGGGTCTTCATTGCTGCACGCGGGCTTTCTCTAGTTGCGGCGAGCGGGGGCTACTCTTTGTTGAGGTGCGCGGGCTTCTCACTGCGGTGGCTTCTTGTTGTGGAGCACGGGCTCTAGGTGTGCGGGTTTCAGTGGTTGTGGCACACAGGCTCAGTAGTTGGCTGGCGGGCTCTAGAGCTCAGGCCCAGTGGTTGTGGCGGGCTTAGTTACTCTGTGGCATGTGGGATCTTCCCGGACCAGGTCTCGACCCCGTGTCCCCTGCATTGGCAGGCAGACTCTTAACCACTGCGCCACCAGGGAAGTCCCTGAACAGAAGAATTTTTAAAAAAATGTTAGGATTGTTTTAGATTTACAGAAAGTTTGCGAAGATCGTTCCTGCACACTCTTTCCCAGTCTCCCTCATTGTTAACAGATTACTGTGGAACATTTGTCACGAGTAATTACCATTAACCAAAGTCTATATTGTCTATTCAGATTTCCTGGTTTTTTACATACCTTTTCTGTTCCAGGATCCCACATGACATTTTGTCGTTATGTCTCTGGGCGTCTCTGGGCTGAAACAGTTTCTCAGACTTTCTTGGTTTTGACGACCTTGACAGTTTGGAGTTAGGTGTTCTGTAGAATGGCCCTCAGTTGGAATTGTCTGGTGTTTTTCTCGTGGTTGGACTGCGTTTTGGAGAGGAGGACCTCAGAGAGGAAGTGCTCTTCTCATCACACATGTGTCCAGGGCACGTGCCATCAGTGTGACTTGTCACACCTTGATCACCTGGATGTATGTCAGGTGTCTTCACTGTAAAGTTACTTTCCTTCTCCCTTTCCATGCTGTGCCCTTTGGAAGGAAGTCAGCTCACACCTAAGGAAAGGGATGCGGAGTCATGCTCCACCTTGAGAGTGGAGCGTCTACACAAATTATTTTGGGTTCTTCTGCCTAGATTTGTTTTTTCTCTCCCTGAATGATCTTTTACTCATGTTTGAGTTTGTAATACCATCGACCATTAGAAAATATTAGTTTACTGAGTTACAGAGATCTTTCAAATACTGATATATTTCATTTTACAGTATCGCAGAATCAGATTAGTTAACTATCCGATCTGTTGGGAAGCTCTTGGGCTCACAAATTTTCCAAAATTCTACATTTTGCTTGTTGGAAGCTCAGACATTATCATTAGTGACATATTATCGGTTGTTTTCCTTGAAGTGAACAGGCTTTGCTTTGACCATTTTGGGGAAAGTGTGTGCCAGACACCCAAGTCTGAATAACCACAGTACGTCTGTCCGACCTTCCTTCAAGCATCATGAACGCTCAAACGTGTGATTTTTTTCCTGCATATCTGTTCTGTATGCAACAGGAGTGCTTTATCTTGTCACAGAATATTAAAAAGACATGTTCTCAAATGCTTGAGTTTTAATAAAATCAATAGCTTGTACTTCATGCAGGGCGTTGCCTACAGCGTGATGACACCGTGAGTCTTGGCACAGTTTGGTGCAGCTCTCCTGACTTGGTGAAAAAGGCAAATGTCATCTTGATGTTACAGCAGCCTGGCGGAGCCCCTGAAGGGGTCCTGAGGACCACTCTGGGAGGACCGCAGGCAGGCTGTCCACAGTGGGCACAAGCAAGGATGCCTGGCAGGACTCTGAGCTCACATCTCAGGCAGGACAGTGGTTAATGGCCTGATGGGGTCAGACAGTGAGAGGAAGAGAAGCCCTCAGCCTGGGATCTTGTCCCCAGAGACCTCGGATTGCAGGGAAGGTGGCCAGATGAATCAATTCAGAGCTAAATTATAGCAGAAAAGGTGATGGGGGCTGCCCTGAGTGTGCACATTACTATGTTCTGCAAGGATGGGGAAGAGAGGTGGAGTCATCATCCGTTGACTAGATGCACTTTCTGTGCCCTTTACCATTCACAGCATCCTCTCATGGTCAGTGACATCCCATTCTGCAGATGAAGAAACTGAAGCTCTTTGAGGTTTGGAGACTGGGCCAGGTCCCAGGAGCCACTGACGAGTGCCCAGCCCCCCAGAGTCCTCATGGCTGACCTGGGCGGAGTCTCACAGCTGCTTTGCTTAGAGCAGCTGGAGCAGGTCAGGTGGGGTGGGTGGGGGACACCTGAGCCGTGCTGGGAGGACATCCCCTGGGATTTGCCAGGGCGTGGAGGGGCAGGACCCAGCAGTTTGAAACACAGATATTTAAGAGGGGGCAAGAAAGTTCCAGGCAAATAGAGCACTTTCTGTTTATCACAAGAGTTTGTAGTCATTGCAAGCTGGAAAACAGTGTTTGTTTCTCGAGCGTGGTTTCATCTGCACACAGCTGACTTGCTGTGAGTCGGTGAGGAAGCTGGTATCCCAGGAGGTGTGTTTGGGTTCATCTGGTGTAGGGAGTCCCTCCGTGCTGCAGCGTGCTCCTGAGTTTCTCCCTGGAGGAACGTTGGCCTGGCATGCGGATACGGTGACAGAGCAAAGAGGCGATGCTAGCGATAGTGCTGTGACCAGCAGAGGGGTCCCACACTCCTTTTACCTTAATTCCCCAGGCCCAGGCCCTTTGGAAGCCTGGATTCCCGAGTGCTGAAACCCCACGCAGCTTCCTCAAGCAGGTAGCGGTCCATGTGTAGTTAGAGTTGTTTCCCAGTCAAGTCCAAGGACCACATCCATGTCCTCGTACTGTCATCTCTTTATCACCTCAGAGACTTGGCATGCAGATGCTGGTGGCTATCCAGCATCCTTCAAGTATAAATAAAAATATTTCCCCCTTTTTAACCTAGTCCAAAAATGGTATTTGATAACCCGAGTTAGAGGCCTCAGTTGACAGTTATGTGAGACCTACCCTTTCCTGCCCTGCACCTCCTTTTTGGGATGCCATTTAGCCCCCTTCAGGCTATGGGTGCCCAGCTGGTCTGACTAGGACAGGAGGCCCAGGTCCCAGTGCACTGTGGAATACACCTGGCAGACCTTGGCGTGCCAGAGTTGACCAGGCCTGCCAGGGGTCCATAGGAGGCTGGTTATGCTGTGGGCCCAGGTTATCCGCAGGCCATGGGTGTGTGACCTCAGGAAATCACTCTCTTAAGACTCTTTCCGCACCTGTGGATGTGGGTGACAGTTGAGCAGTTGAGACGATCACATGGAAGCATGCATCTTGGTGGTTGGCACAGGGATGGCCATCAAAAAGGGTCAGCAAACGTCCTGGGTGATTTTCCCAAATCTGACATAAGTCAGCACTTCAGTTCTGACTATGGTCATTTCTAATAAGTGCCCCTTTCCAAATTTCTGAGCAGAGAGCGTGCTGAATCGGATTTAGCCTTCCTGGTGGTGACCCGACTGGAACATGTTGCCTGCTGGCAGGGTCATGCTGCAGTGACCTCCTTGGGTGGGTGCTGGCCCTGCAGGCTGTCCCACTGCCATTTGATGTCAGGGTCTTTTTGTGGGGCCACTGCCAGTTGCTGGCCCAGGGAACACTCCCTTCTGCCCATTCTTGGCATGTTTCTCCATCGACTCTGCATGCCCCCCAAACTGGCCCCTATCCCTGCTTGCAGTCCCAGTGAGGTCCTCTGGGTCTCCCTAGCCAGGCCGTGTGACTTCTAGGGGCTCCTGTGTTCCTAGAAGGATCCCCAGCAGGACAGGCTGGATGCCTCCTGGCCTTGCTAATGGCACAGTGCTCTTCCACGGCAGCTGCCTCTGCCCTGGGACTGCCCGCCTCTGTGCTGGGGGCCCTGGTTGGGGGATGGGCTCTCGGGACCAGACCCTGGTCACACTTGCTCTCTTCCTTTCTTCCGAGATGTTCGGCTGTTGCCATGGCAGGGCGGGCCATAATGGAGTCCCAGAGAGATAGCCGGACCTGGAGTCTGCAGGAAGAATTATGGCTGGGTTTCAAAAATCCTGTCCCAGCTGCTCACCTCCATGGCCTCTGTGGCCTAGAAGCAAAATGTATTCTGACTTCCTGGCCCCCACAAAGCAGGCTCTGGGCTTTTGTCTTGACATCCCAGCCAACAGGGTGTCAAGTTACAGTGCGGGGAGAAGTGGTAATGGATGCCAAGAAGGGAGTCGAGGGGGAATTGCGCAGGGGAGCCCAGGGAGCCGAGGGAGCTGAGGGGCTGGGGCTGGTGGGAAGCAGGTGGGCTCTGGGGGGCGCGGCAGGGACCAGGCACTCGTCAGTGCCTACCAACCCCAAGGGCAAGCAAGTGTTCGGCTTTGGGGCGCACCTGTGTCTGCATGCAGCGGTTCCTAATCACATCGGGTGTGTCTGAATGGATGGGGCCCCTTGGGAAAGGAGGGTGGTGTGTTATGGGGTCCCAGTGAGCAGCTCCCATGCCCAAACGGCTGTGAAAGATCCCAGTGGTGTGTGTCTGCGGAGATGCCCAATATGCAACTGGGAACTGCCAGTGAAATGTTACCAGGTAGTAGGACTAACCTGGGAACTGGTGATAAACGTCTTATTTTTCTCTCTTTAGGACTTTTCTAGAAGTATTTCTGGAATGGGAGTGCTCATTGGATTAAGTATATGGAATTGCTTTCCAGCGTTGACTCAGACACCACTCCCGGTAGTGCCTGAAGCCGCCGGTAGTGGCTCCCAGACCTGAGGATGGCCCCCTCCTCTCCTGTGGGACCTTCTATATATATACCCCCTTTTCTTTGTCGGGCAGCTCTGTGCTCCTGCTGGGCAGTCCTAGAGCTATGCTCCAATCCCTTCCCAAGTCTGCATCTGCCCCGGGCAGCCTCTGTGTGCAGAGAAGTACTGCTGGTCCTTTTGGGGGGATTTGAGGTTCAGCAGGGATGGTTACTTGAGTAAACCTTTTCTTTCCCACCTTCTCTCTCCCAGGCTACTGTAGCGTCTAGAGTAGGTGGCCTTGTTGAGTCTGAGGGAGGCCATGGCATTATAGTGGTGTAGGCCAGCTCGCTGGGGGCAGAGCTGGGCTGCCGGCCCCATTAGTTTAGTGGTTTAAAGTAACTGTATTGGTGTAGCATCATCTGTCAGGTCTGCTGGTTCCAGCTGGGTGCAGCTTCTTGGGTTCTCATCTTTGTAGTCCCACGTCAGCTGGATTGGGTGTCCCCAGTGGCTTGGTTACTCATGTGGGATGGCTGGGCCCATGTCTGTGTCTGTGACCCTCTTTGCAAGCAGCTAGTTTGGCATCCTACTCTGGGGTGGTCTCTCAGAGCAAATGTTCCAAGGGCCCAAGCACAAGCTTTTTTTTTAATTATTATTTTTTAATTAATTAGTTTTTATTTATTTATTTATTTTTGGCTGCGTTGGGTCTTTTTGTTGCTGCGCGCGGGCTTTCTCTAGCTGCGGTGAGCAGGGGCTACTCTTCGTTGTGGTGAGCAGGCTTCTCATTGCAGTGGCTTCTCTTGTTGCGGAGCACGGGCTCTAGGTGTGCGGGCTCAGCAGTTGTGGCTCGCGGGCTCTAGAGCGCAGGCTCAGTAGTTGTGGCGCACGGGCTTAGCTGCTCCGCGGCATGCGGGACCTTCCCGGACCAGGGCTTGAACCTGTGTCTCCTGCACTGGCAGGCAGATTCTTCACCACTGTGCCACCAGGGAAGTCCCAAGCACAAGCTTTTGAGGCTGTGACCTTGCTTCAAAAGCTTGCATCGTTGCTTCCTCTATGTTCCTCACTCCTGGCCTCAGAGAGTGAGCCACAGAACTAACCCAGATCCCGGGGATAGGACCGGACACGAGGACGTGAGCATGGGGAGGCATGGATCACTTGGAATGAGCTACCTCCACGGTGCTCTTCAGGACTGAATGGATGGCCTCGTAAGGGTGTAGTGCAGTGGGTCCTCTGTACAGGGTTTTGTCAACCAGGTGTATTAGGACTCCTCAGCATCCACCAGAGTCCTGGACTCATAGGTTAGGAGTTGGACTTCCAGGGCCTAGTGCTTGAGAAGACATAACGACACAGAATTCAGAAATCCTTTTTTTTTTTTTTTTTTGCGGCACGCGGGCCTCTCACTGCCGTGGCCTCTCCCGCCGCGGAGCACAGGCTCTGGACGCGCAGGCTCAGCGGCCGTGGCTTACGGGCCCAGCCGCTCCGCGGCATGTGGGATCCTCCCGGACCGGCGCACAAACCCGTGTTCCCCGCATTGGCAGGCAGACTCTCAACCACTGCGCCACCAGGGAAGCCCCAGAAATCCTTTTAAGTGAATTTGCACATCCTTTACCAGTGCAGCATCTGTGTGCGTGTGGAAAGAGCTGCTCACATGTGCAAGGTGATCGGTCAGTCTATAGGCATTGCAGATTCCTTGTGAACTCATAGGCGCCATCCTGGAACCAGGTGCAGGGAAGAGGAGGAGGTAGGTGCACACCAGCTGTGTCATCTGAGCACCCACAGAGCAGGCCCAATCTCTGTCTTCACTGGGTTTGAGAATATTCACGTGTTACTCAATTGACTGCTGTGTGCCGAGTTGACCTTCACAACAAGCAGCCCCTTACTGCCTCAGGAGAGGTTGGGGCCTGAACTACCCTGATGGCCTCCTACGGCATCTGAGCCTCCTTGGCACTGAGGTCTCACCTCACGCAGTAAACCCCACCCAGTGGGGCAGGAATTACTGTCCCCATCCTTGTAGGGGGCACAGAGGGGGAAGTGTCCTACCCTGGGCTTCTCACTTGCAAGAGGCAGAACCAAGTGAGAGGTTTTGTAAGGGTGTGACTCTCCCCCTCCCCTCAGTGTGTGTAGGCTTGGTGCACAGTGCCTGCTCTGGGAGGAAGCCCTGTGGCCTGTCCACCACCCAGCATGGCACTAGGAGGAGGGTCCTGTCCCTCTGGCTCTGGGGAGGTGGGGAACCCTTCGCTTGTCGGGCCACCTTAGGAGCATCCTGGCCCTCACCGGGAGCCATAGGGCCCCAGCATTGTGGAGATGGCTCCAGGTGGGACCATGGCTCCCTGGCTGCTATGCCTGTGGTGACCTCTGGCCCCAGCCCTGGGTTGGGGAACCCGCCTATCAAATGCACAATGACAGCATTACCCTGGGAGGCTGTGGGAGGGTGAACTGAGCCAGCGCAGGGCTGCCATAATGGCACCTTGTAGGAGGGCAAGGCACTTTCTTGGATCCTTTGCTGAGGTGAGGGTGAGTGAGCTGGTCTCTGTCAGGGGAGTGCCTCTGCTCAGGCTTGTGCTGCCCTTGAGTGGAAGCTTCCAGAGTTTTGCCCTAAGCTCCCTGCCTCCAAGATGGGCAGTTAGAGGCAGGGCGAAGAAGGCTGCCCCAGACATGCACGCTGTTGCGGGGGCGGGTCCCGTGAGCACAGTGGGGTAGTGCTGACCACGGTCCCAGGGCAGGGCTTGGCCAGCCGGGGCCTTTTCTGAGGGCACAGGTGGTTTGAAGCGCATCTTGAAGTGTGAGTTGGGCCTCACAAGGGAGGTGAGAAATATGACGGAGGAACATTCCTTGGAGGGGATGGTGGTGAAGGTGGGAGGAGCTCACGACAGGACGTACATGTGAACAGCAACTTGGAGTTCAGGGGCTGAGGGCTGGAGAGGCTGTGGGCCTGGGAGGGCCGAATGGGCTCTAGAGGGAGGAATGCCCTGGGGGAGGGTCTGGTGGGGCCAAGACTAATGTTTGGTGAAACTGGCGCTGGGTCTGGAAAAGCCTCTCCCCCGCACCTGCCATACCCAGCAAACAGCAACCACCTGCCCCTCCCTGCCCAGCCAGGCCCGAAAGATGAGGGGAAGAGGGAGGGTTCTGTCAGGGAGTAGTTGGCCACCAGCGCTGCTTGTCTCCCCTGGGTTAGCCCTGAGGAGCAGTTTGTTGACCCCAGGCCTCATTTGGCCCACCCTCGTCCCCGGCTTCCCTAGTGTGTGCAGGCATCTAAGGGATCTTATAAAAGTCCAGGCTTTGATCAAGCAGGTCTGGGGTAGTAACGTGCCTTGGTGAAGCTGCTCTGCTGCTCAGTGGGCTGAGGCAGGTGGTGGTCCACTCCCATCTGCCCCTCCCCCTCCTGGTTTTGTGTCTGCCCATCCTGGTCGACCCTAAGGATGGAACTGCTTTTATCCAGGGGTTTCTCCCCACTACCTGACACAGCACCTGCTTCTTAGGTTGGCTTTCAGCAAATTGGAGTGAGTGAGTAAATGAATGAGTGTGGATCAGGTGTGCCTTCCCTAGACATCAGGCAGGCCCATATTGAGAACAACAAAGGTCAGAGCTGCATTCCCTTGATGAGACTGCTTCCCCTGGCACAGGCCAGTGAGACACTAAATATTAACCTCACACTGACCGCTAATTGGTTAGCAGCTGGGATGGTAGTCTGGTGCTGTGAATGGAGGGATCTTGTCATGAGTTAAGTTTATAATCCCTGCCTTCCCTTTAGGAAACTTGGTGAAAGTTCTGGGCAGGTAACAGAACTCTGTTTAGCCACGGCCGGTATACAGGGGAGGAGGTGGTGAGACCATTTTTGCTAACAGCCTAGCCTGCTTCCAGGGATTTTTGTCGGTCATATAAAATCTCTTCTGATCATAATTTTTTTTTAATTTGGCTGAGCCAGGTCTCAGTTGCAGCATGTGGGATCTTTAGTTGCAGCATGTGGGATCTAGTTCCCTAACCAGGGATTGAACCTGGCCCCCCTGCATTGGTAGCGTGGAGTCTTAGCCACTGGACCACCAGGGAAGTCCCCTGATCATAATATAAGGGTTCGCAAGATGGGCAGGATAGGCTTAATGAATTTGCCCTGGAATCATATAGCTTCTAAATAAACTTGGTGCCCAGGCAGCTGCCCTGGATTGAGGCAGTACCCCTGGCCACTACAACTGTTCCCCTGGCATGTTCGGCTAGATTTCCTCTGCTTTGTTCTCCTGGCCTAAATGGTTTTATAATTTAAAATACGTTTTAAAAAAAGAATGCCCACAATAATTTTGAGCCTTTGTCAAATGCGTGTTCTTTTCCCTGAATTAAAAGAACCCTCTGGGAAAGTAATGAGAGACTTGAAGCACCTTTGCTTTAAAATTGAACTTAGGAAAGTTTTTCATCTTGGAAACTAGCGGGGCTGGTGACCCTTCTGTGTTTGGAAGAGGTGACTCAGGTCCCTGTAACAATCGAACGGGCCGGCACCACACAGGAAATGCCTGCAGCCCGGCAGCCCCAGGGTGAGCTGGCGCCTCCATTTCCTGACAGCACCTGAACCCTACCTCACTTCTCAAAATGAAGGCTGCGTGTCACAAACTGGTTAGAACTGGCTGTTGCCATGGTTTTCACGTTGGAAGGCACAGTTAAAGGGTCACATGACCAAAGAGGGAAATGCCTTTGTCACATGACTTTTTGGTGGCCTGATTAGCATACAGGAAGTTCACTCCCTGCTGGCTGCTGGGATGCTGAGTGATCATTGATGGGAGGTGATGTCATCTCTTGGACGAGTTATTGATTAGTCTCAGTCCAAGATGGGACCTGGGAGTGCTGTGGTCAGAGTGGCCATCTCAGGGAGCTTCAGCTTCAACATGGTCCCAGTCCCTAACCCTACCCTCTTCCCTCAGGCAAATTTGAGCTTTATTAGACATCTCACCTTTGGAAGGCGTGCACATCCTCATTGAGGTGATAAAAAGTGATAAATCCCTGCGAGTTACCGTTGTCTCAGAGCGCTCTTGCTCAGGAAGCGCCTGTAGTTTGTAACTCCAGACGTGGTTCTGCCTGGGCTGCTCCTCTGCCCGTGTGTAGCCAGCTGCCTGGGAACCCACCTGGGCTGGGACCAGTGGCTGCACTCCTGTGCTGGAGCCTCGTGTCTGCTTAGTGCCTGTGTGCGTGTCCACAGAACCCAGAATTGGAGCCCCGAGGTCTTTTCTTTTTTCTTTTTTTTTTTAAATATTTTTTGGCTGCATCGGGTCTTCGTTGCTGTGCGCGGGCTTTCTCCAGTTGCGGCGAGCAGGGGCTACGTTGTGGCACATGGGCTTAGTTGCTCCGCGGCACGTGGGAACTTGCCGGACCGGGGCTCGAACCCGTGTCCCCTGCATTGGCAGGCTGATTCTTAACCACTGCGCCACCAGGGAAGTCCCCCGAGGTCATCTTTAAAGCTGATCTTGGGCAGAGTTGGCAATCAGCAGGGAGACACGGAGACTTGAAAGTGTGGTGGTTCCTGAATTGCATTGGTTTTTAGTTTGATGAGGCTCTAGTGAGACATCCCGGGTTACTTTGTAGACAGCCAGCCAATTTCTGGACTTGAGAACGTGGGCTGCTAACCACAGTGAGGGGATTCTATACCTTGAAATGGAAGCCTTTTTTTGTTCACTCTCCCGGTCTCTTTTCTGGAAGACCATCCAGCAGCTGTGCTGGTTAAATCAGATCAGGTCTGGGATTGTTGAGGTGCAGCAGCCATGCTGCTCTAGGAGGTGGGATTAGGAGGGGCCTGGGGAAGCACACTGCGGGTTGAGGGGCTCCGGGAGTTAGGGAATGCAGTATCTGGTCCTCTGTGCCCATCCTTCCCTGAAGACACAGCTCACTCTGGGAATCAAAAGGGCAGTTGAGTGGGCTGTTAAAACACCAGTCCTCCATCTATAACTCTGTCCCCGCTCAGCCGGAAGGAATGGGACAACTTTGAGGTGTTACTCCCAGTTAACTTCATCGAGTTTGTTCTTTGGGCCACAGTGCCACCTAGTGGACACATTCAGTCCTTGGCTGGTTTTCCTGCTGATAGAAGGATTTGATTCCTTTGACACAAATGCTGAGGCAATATCTCAAGGGAAAGTTTACGTTGTGCCCTCAGCAAACAGAGCTCCTTGGTTCGGGACTAAGCACCGTCTCTGGGACCTGTTGGTCCTTATGTGTGGGGTCAGCAATGCCAGAGCAGAAGTCCAGCATCACTAGATGTGCATATATGTCCTAGGGAACTTGGCTGGTAGGGTTGGCGTAAGAGGGCAGAGGGTAATGGGCAGAGGTGGCTGGGAACTAGTTTGTGAGTGGATCAGGTGGGTGGAAAGTACCCAGATCTGTGAGAGAAAATGTGTTCCATGTTCCAGTTGGTTTCAAAACATGCAGCCACTACTGCCACATTGCCACTGGCAGGGTGAAGAGGCCACGTGTAGCCCAGGAAGGGCTGTCTAGCAGACAGCCTTGGCCACCTTGTGAGGTGGTGGCATCCCATGCTGGGGAGCTAGAATGTAGGCTGGCAACATGTGCATCAGCCCCTCTGTCTCCTGGGACGGGCGTGAGGGCTGTTAGCGAGTCTGGGTTTAGCAAAGAAAGGCTGATTTGCGTGGGAGCTGGACGCCCCATCAGGTGACTTCCAACATGGGCAGGTAGGAGCCCTAGCAAGAGGCCCAAGATTCAGGACCCAGTATTTTTATTCAGTACTGAGCTACATGGTAGAGATAGGAGCCGTGGTGTTTTTCAAAATGACTGTGTCACCTTCAGACACATAGGCGTCCTCAGCCCGGGGGACACAGAAGTGGTTACCAAGAACAGTCCCGGCTTTTGAAGAGCTCAGCCGCAAACTGGCAGATTTGAGTGCCCTGTGGTGAGTGCGGTGAGAGAAGGCAGCCTGGGTGGGCAGGTGGTGGGGAGGTCTGGTGAGGCAGCCCTGCTTGCTGCCACCTTGTTGTGTCTGCGTCTGAATCCAGGCATCTGCGGGGTGTGGGGGTGGGGCTCTAGGGGACGCCGTCCAGTGCAGTCGGGACGCTCTGGTAGTAACCTGTGACTGTTCCTGTTCCACAGTGACATGAAGTCCGAGAGGAGAGCCCCTTCGCCCGACGTGATCGTACTCTCTGACAACGAGCAGCCTGCGAGCCCGAGGGTGAATGGGCTGACCGAGGATGCCTTGAAGGAGACCAGCACTGAGGCCCTCATGGTGAGCCTTGTCCCCATGCTGGGGAACCATCTCGCAGTGGAACAGCCTGTGTTCGCCGGCCCCCAGCTCTTCCCCTCAACCCTTGTTCTCTTGCCCTTGTAGAAAAGCAGTCCTGAAGAACGAGAAAGGATGATTAAGCAACTAAAAGAAGAGTTAAGATTAGAAGAAGCAAAACTCGTTTTATTGAAAAAGTTGCGGCAGAGTCAAATACAAAAGGAAACTACCACCCAGAAGGTATGTGCGCGTCTGTTCCCTCCTCAGTGGTCAGTGAGAGCTGTTTAGAACCAGGGACAGAAAGCCATGGTCATTTCCTTGGCCCACTGCTGCCTCAGGAGCCAGAAAGACTGGTCATGAGGGGTCAGGTTTCCTTAGGGGCATAGGGACAGGGTCTGAATTGGAAATTTGCAGACTCAAGTTCATGTTTTGGATTTAGCTTAGAGGATATCAGAGTACGTTTTGGTCTAGTATGTTCTTGATCTGAGTATGTAAACCTCATTCCCTGTAGACTCCATCAAGGAAATGGAGAGCAGGCATCTTTGACCATGCTGAAAGCACAGTTCTGTCTCAGACCCCTTTTCAGAAAGGCCTTCGGCCCTGTGGATGAATGTTCTGGCCAGCAGGGGCCGCTGTGGTTTTGTGGACAGATTGCTGAATGCCACATAGCCTGGCCCCAGAGCTTCTACTCCTGTTAACCTCCCCTGATGCCTCAGGCTCCTTGTGCTGCTTCTAAATGCACCTTACCATGTAAGGCAAGGTCAAGTTTGTTTTGTCCTTTTTTGGTGTCTCATTCTGGGAAGGTTCCTGGTCGGTGACAAAACTACCCTTCCTTATATTCTAACCACTCTCTTAGTGAACCAGAAAGTAAATGCACTTCAGGCAGTACAGTGTGTAGAACATGTGTCCCCTTAAGGGAGCAGGACAGGGGGACGCTCACTGGTCTGACTTGGGGATTTCCTTGAGCCCCCACCCCAACCTGGTAAACAAGTGGACCAAGCCTGCCATCTGTTAATATCCCGATGGACAGAGCCTGCTCATTACTTGTTTCCTTGTTGATTGCTTAAGAATTGATGATGTGAACCAAGTCTGTCAGTGTCCCTTCTCTGATGGAATATGTGACTTTAAGAAGTGCCCGGGGACTTCCCCAGTGGTCCAGTGGTGAAGAATCCTCCTTGCAATGCAGGGGATGTGGGTTTGATCCCTGGTCAGGGAACTAAGATCCCACATGCAGCGGGACAACTAGGCCCGTGCACCACAACTACTGAGCTCGCGTGCCTCAACCCTGCGTGCTGCGAACCACAGAGCGCAGGCGCACTGGACCCCATGTGCCACAACTAGAGAAGAGAAAACCTACATGCCACAACTAGAGAGAAGCCCCCGGGCTGTAATGAAAGATCCCGCATGCCTCAACGAAGATCCTGCGTGCCGCAGCTAAGACCCAATGCAGCCAAAAATAAATAAATAAATCTTTTTTGAAAAAAAGAATAAAAAAAGTGCCTGGACCCAACATTTTCTCACCAGGGTTGGGATTAACCTAAGCCCGGGGTCCTTCACCTCAGCCTCCACCACCAGCCTTTTTTGTCCCCTGAAGGGCAGAGATGGCACCTGAACCACAGTGATGCCAAGCACCCCCAGGGTGGGGGGGTAAAGGGTGCTGGAAAATCTGTCCTTTGTTTGTTTATTTTTATTTATTTATTTATCTACCTACCTACCTATCTATCTATCTATCTATCTGGCTGTGCTGGGTCTTAGTTGCGGCACACGGGATCTTCGTTGTGGCATGTGGGCTCTTAGGTGCGGCATGTGAGATCTTGTTCCCTGACCAGGGATCGAACCTGGGCCCCCTGCATTGGGAGCCTGGAGTCTTAACCACTGGACCACCAGGGAAATCTGTTTCAAACATGTCAGTTCCTGCTGCAAGGAACGTGGCAGGCGGGAAGCAGAACGTTTGAGAGCCTGATGCCTTTTGAAGAGGAAGAAAAGCAGTGCTCTTCTGTCAGAATTACGTGTGGGAGGAGCAGGGTTGGTGGCCCTCTCATCTCCTGCATGCCCTGTTCTCTTGCAGCCCGCAGGCTCCACTGGGAGCTCTGTGACCACCCCTCCCCCGCTTGTACGGGGCACCCAGAACATTCCTTCCGGCAAGCCATCACTTCAGGTCAGTGTTCCCTCTGCGTCATGCTCCTGAGCAGCCCTGATCCAGTTTCTGCAAAAGCCCGCTCGTTTCTTCTGATTAGAGGCCTTCTGGTGGGAGCCCAAAAAATAAAACATGCTTGTGTTCCCATACCCAACCCAGGCCCCTGTTGACATCATAAACAAATCACACAGACTCTCGGAGGTCCCCTATGACCACCCCTAGAGAGACTGGAGAGAGAACCAAGGTTCTAGGCAGACTGGGCTCCCTTCTGCCTGACTCTCTGAGGGCAGTTGGAGGGCCCAGTGGGGCCTTGTCCCAGCCCGGCTCACAGCCTCCTTTGCCCACAGGGTGAGATGGGCAGGTCTCCCACTTCCAGCCATAGGACAGAGAGGCCAGGGGCCCACCTCCCCTCAAACAGGCCTGAGCCCCCAGCTCAGACCAGCAGGCGGGTGGTACTGGTCCCAGTTAGCTGGACTCTTGCTGTGGTGGGGCCCGAGTCCTGAATGAGCCCAGGTTGGCGTGGCTCTTGTCAGAGTCTGTTGCTGGTTCTTTTGTGTTTTGAATAAATAGGCATTTTAGCTTTTATTTTCTCTGCCACCACCCTTTTTTTTTGACATTTTAATTTTTCTTTTAATCTTTTTTTTTTAAAACATCTTTATTGGAGTATAATTGCTTTACAATGCTGTGTTACTTCCTGCTGTATAACAGAGTGAATCAGCTATATGTATACGTATATCCTCATATCCCCTCCCTCTTGCGTCTCCCTCCCACTCTCTCTATCCCACCCCTCTAGGTGATCACAGAGCCCTGAGCTGATCTCCCTGTGCTATGCAGCCGCTTCCCACTAGCTATCTGTTTTACATTTGGTAGTGCATATATGTCCATGCCACTCTCTCACTTCGTCCAAGCTTGCCCTTCCTTCTCCGCCACCACCTTTTTTCTGGGTGGTGAGTATGTACTTTTACAAAAACAGCAAACCTGTTTGTTTAAAAAGTCAGGTAAGATCTGAGGGTTGGTGTTGTTGACAGACCTCTTCAACTCGGATGCCTGGCAGTGTCATCCCACCACCCCTGGTCCGTGGCGGGCAGCAGACGTCCTCGAAGTTAGGGCCACAGGCGAGCTCACAGGTCGTCATGCCCCCACTCGTCAGGGGCGCCCAGGTAAGCAGAGTGAGGGCTTAAGGGAAGCCCCAGGCAGCCTCCACCTCTTGAGAATGAGCCTTCCTAGTTCTCAGGTTGGGGGCTCTTTCCCTGTGGCGCCCTCTGTCGTCCCTCTCGTTGACTTGTCTCCCCCCACTACACCCTAACAGCAGATCCACAACATCAGACAACATTCCAGCACAGGGCCACCACCGCTCCTCCTGGCTCCCCGGGCATCTGTGCCCAGTGTGCAAATTCAGGGACAGAGGATCATCCAGCAGGGCCTCATCCGCGTCACCAACGTCCCCAACGCTAGTCTGCTCGTCAACATACCACAGGTGAGGGTCATATGTGTGCCCCGCAGCTGCCCCTCTGACAGCCCACAGTCCTGGGACCCAGTCATGTCTCCAGGGTGGCTTGGCGTGACTTGCCTGCTTCCTTGGAGCCAGGTGAGGTCTTGGATAATCCAGCCCCGCAGACGGTGTTACTGTAGCTCCTTGGAGCTAGTTGGTGCATGAAAGTCGTGGGCAGGAGTCTTACGTTGCCAACTGCCATCTAGCAGAGGTGGATAGCTGCCGAGAGTGGGTGGAGGGAAGGGTGGAGATCTGAGCTGACATAGGGAAGGCTCAGGGTGCGGCACCAGAGCGCTCCGCACCCTCCCCCTCTATAGGCACAAACGTGTGGAGAAGGTCTGCAAATGTCCTTTCAGCACCAGGGCATCTATTCTTAGCCACGCATCCCTTCACCTCCGTACAGAGCCTCTGAAATGGGGAGGGTTTGTCGCCACCCAACAGAGCGGGGGGAGATGGGGCCAGGGGTGGGCAGGCCGAAGCATGATCCTCACTGACAGATGAAATTACTGGGTTTGCAAGGGCTTTTGTTGATGTGCAAGTTAGCTTCTCTTCCTCCTTTGGCACGGTGCATCCTTGCCCGCCTTGCTCAGATAAGATCATGGCCAGCAGGGCTCTGGGCAGCGTCCCTGCCTCTTCTAAAGTCAGGTTCAAGTACAGTCTTGCCACCCAAATGGGGACGTCCTGGGCAGGCAGTTTCTTCCACACCATAAACTCGGATTAAATTACTACCGTGTGCCATACCCTGTTCTCGTGCCATGAGGATGGGAACCAGGCAGGCAGTGGTGGATGGATCCTGTGGCTGTGCTCCCTGTGGGGCCAGGGGAGCCTGCAAAAGGGGCAGGGAGGAACTGGCTGGTCAGAGGCTGGAGTAGACAGGCCAAGGTGCTGTGATGGCATCCTCTGTGGTGGGGAGTTTTGCTCCGCTGTGGAGACCCCATGGGCGGGGTCTGGGCAACCGTCCTGGGCTCCCTGAGCCCCATGATGTGTTACATACAAGTTGTCAGGTGTGTGCATTTTCCTGGAGATGGTGTACACAGCTTTCCTTCTATTTCCAGAAGTGTCTTCAGTGCCACAAAGCTAAGCACACTGGCGTGGTCAGCTCCAAGTTTGGGGGAGAGCATTTGATAATGTTGGGTGACAAGTGGTCTGGAGCAAGGAGATGGTGATGGTGGAGGGTCAGCCACTGGGGTGCAGAAGATGATAAATGATGCAGGAGCAGTGAGGGTCAGGAAAGGTGAAGTGCAGGGGCACACAAAGATGCTCATGAGGGAAATGCCATTGATGCCACAGTGAGCCACCTTTGCAACCTTTTGAGGAAGGAGGCCACCCAGACCTGTGCTGGGAGGAGAGCCAGGCCATAGTGACAGGAGAGTTGCCATGCTGCCTGGGTGGGGGACAGTTGCCAAGGGGCTACCCACTGTCATGGTGATGGCTTCATGGGTGTCCTCAGGTGGCAAAGTGTAGCAAATTACAGGTTTTAAAGTTAATTGGATATCAGCTAAACCTCAACAAGTGTATTTATAAGATTGGTCATCTCATAGGGCAATTAGTTTAATGGCGGTTTTCCTGTTGCTTGTTGATGTCAAGCAGCTCTGAGTTACTTTTTACTTAAAAAATTTTTTTTTATTTTTGGCTGCATTGGGTCTTCGTTGCTGCACGCGGGCTTTCTCTAGTTGCAGCGAGCAGGGGCTTCTCATTGCGGTGGCTTCTTTTGTTGCGGAGCACAGGCTCTAGGTGCGTGAGCTTCAGTAGTTGTGGCTCACAGGCTCAGTTGCTCCGCGGCAAGTGGAATCTTCCCGGACCAGGGCTCAAAGCTGTGTCCCCTGCATTGGCAGGCGGATTCTTAACCACTGCGCCACCAGGGAAGTCCTGAGTTACTTTTATAAGGATTTGTTAGCATAGCTAATGGTGCTGATGACCTGGAGCTACTTTTATAAGGACTTAGTGTAGCTAAATGGTGCCGACCTGGGCTGTGGGTGCCGTGGTTGGGCTCTCCTCAGGGTGGGTGCCTCAAGCACCCTGACCAGGTCATTGTCTCCCAAAAGCCCTCCACAGCATCGCTGAAAGGAACGACAGCCACTTCTGCTCAGGCCAACTCCACCCCCACCAGCGTGGCCCCCGTGGTCACCTCTGCTGATTCTCCAGCCAGTCGGCAGGCAGCCGCCAAGCTTGCACTGCGCAAACAGCTGGAGAAGACGCTGCTTGAAATCCCTCCACCCAAGCCCCCCGCCCCTGAGATGAACTTCCTACCCAGCGCTGCCAACAATGAATTCATCTACCTGGTCGGCCTGGAGGAGGTGGTGCAGAACCTGCTGGAGACGCAAGGTGAGGAGGCCCTGGGCCTGGGGCCGTTTTTATTTCTTGCTGCTGAAGTTTCCATCATGCAAGTTGTTTTCCATGCATAGCACATGTTAGCATGTCTGCTGTGTACCCACAGCTGTGGGGCGCATTGTGGGTGACATCTTGTCATTAGTTATTTGCTTGCTGTGAGGTTTAGATAATTTCTTTCTTTTTCTTTAAATTAATTTTTATTGGAGTGTAGTTGATTTACAGTGTTGTGTTCGTTTCAGGAGTATAGCAAAGTGAATCAGTTATACATATGCATATATCCACTCGTTTTTAGATTCTATTCCCATATAGGTCATTACAGAATATTGAGTAGAGTTCTCTGTGCTATGCAGTAGGTCCTTGTCAGTTATCTGTTTTATGTATAGTAGCGTTTACATGTCAGTCCCAATCTCCTGATTTCTCCCTCTTGCCCTAGATAATTTCTTAAACATACCATAGGCGCCTTCTTTCTGATGGGGCCACTTCTGAGAGTTGGGCAAAGGTGGAACTCTGCAGAGCCTCGAGCACTCTTAGTCTCCAAAGTGGGAGAGGGACACCTATGCCCGGGCCAGGATCATTTTATTTACCCTCCTTGGAAGTAGTTTGGAAAGCACACCTGCATGTTAGAGGGTTTTAGGAATAAAAGTATAAATAAGGTAGTGAGCAAAAACGGTACTGAAAGGTGAGAGGTCAGGTTGGCCCTTTGGGAGCCTCCAGCAGATGCTAAACTGAGGACTTTCTGCCCTTAGATTGAGCTCGTGGTGGCATTTATTAGGCAGCCAGCCTGAATCCCCGTCGCACGTGATCTCGTCGTCAGATGCTCAGAGCTGAGGAGGAGGCAGAGCTGTAACCTCTTCAGGGCAGGGGATGACCAGGTGGACTCCACCTGAGGGACTGTGGGGCACCAGAGCCAGGCCCAGTGGGGAGAGGTGTGGGCTCTGACACAGCCTGGATGTGTCTGGATCCCTTCAATGACTCCTTTATGATGAGGTTAAGTTGGCAAAAAAGCTGCTATAAGGCCAGTGCAGTGCGGCAGGCAGGAGGCCTGAGTCAGGAGGCGATGCCTACCTATCCTACGCTTGCCTGTGCTGGGCACCCGCTCTCCCAGACCAGTCTGTCTCTGCTTGTTCTCATCAGGGGTCTGTCTCCCTCTCCTGTTGTCAAAAAACAGGACCTAACTGTGGGAGGAGGCTCTGAGTCCTACTTGAGGTGTCTCTTGACACTTCGCAGAGCCACAGGTGGACACTGAGTACAGCCCTGCACTGGTGTGTCTGTTCTGGCACTGGTCACGCAGGCTGCAGCTGCCTGGGAAGCAGGTATCCCATCCTCTGGGGTTGGATGTGTGGAAGCAAAAGTGCCCTTGTTACCAGAGCGTGTTAGCTGTAGGCTGGGGGCTGGAGCTGGGGGCGCAGTGTAGACCCCTGAGCCTTGGGCAGCTTGGGCAGGCAACATCCCATCTGCTCCGTGGAGTGACAGGTCTCCCCCCTAGAGTCAGATCCTGCACAGCCCCTCAGCAGTTAGGGGCAGCTTGGCCAGGCCCAAGGCGGGATGGGGAGGCTAAGGGTCTCTCGGCATCATGGTCCATAATGCCAAGAGGCAACTAAACTCAGGAGTGCTGGACACAGAAAAGATAGGAACAGAGTGCAAAAGGTACCGCGTACTGCACATTGGATGGCAAACATATATACATTGAAGAAAGTATCGAGGGCTTCCCTGGTGGCGCAGTGGTTGAGAGTCTGCCTGCCAATGCAGGGGACACGGGTTTGTGCCCTGGTCCGGGAAGATCCCACATGCCGCGGAGCGGCTGGGCCCGTGAGCCATGGCCGCTGAGCCTGCGCGTCCGGAGCCTGTGCTCCGCAACGGGAGAGGCCACAACAGTGAGAGGCCCGCGTACCGCAAAAAAAAAAAAAAAAAAAAGTATCGACCCCACACCCCAGCAGGTGCTTTTTGTGGCTTCCCCAGTCACCCCTCCTGTAGCTGATCAAGGAGCCACCAAGTTCCCATTTCCCAGGGCAGCCGGGTATGTGTCCTGGCCCTGCCACTGACCAGCTGTGCACAGGTCACTTCAGCTCCTTGGCCTCAGTTTCTTCCTCAGAACAGTGGGGTGGGGGGCGCCCCTTAGAAGTTTGCTATGAGAATTGGACACCCTGATACCCACAAGGCACCAGGCACAGTGCCTGTTAGCATAAGCACTCGCCCAGATGACTGGTCCTCTGTTAACTCACCCACTAGCAAAGGTGCCGTCACCACAAGGTGGGGGCCTCGAGTGGTCACCATCTCCTCTCCACTGGTGACGCAGTATGGGAGGGTTGGAAATGTCTGCACTGTGGGTAGGAAAGATGACTGGGAGAAGCCAAGCTGACAGCACTGATGTCTTTGAGAGTTGGTATCAAGGGTGCCTAACTCACAGTGATTTCTTGAGTGCTTCAACTTTGCTTCTGCCAGCAAAGCCTCCCGAGGCTGGCCCAGTGCCCACACACAGTTGGCACCCAATATGTGTTTGCCTAACGAACACTGACTGAGGCTTTGGTGTCCTGATGCCAGTTGGGCCACATGGCCCAGGGTGCTGCCTCTGCTCTGCCCTCATCCATATCCCACCTGGGGGTAGTCCGGGCTCCTACTGTGGTGTTCCTGTTCCTCTGACGTGCGGCACACCCATCTCTCCCTGCAGCGGGCAGGATGTCAGCCGCCGTTGTGCTGTCTCGGGAGCCCTACATGTGTGCACAGTGCAAGACGGACTTCACGTGCCGCTGGCGGGAGGAGAAGGGCGGCGCCATCATGTGTGAGAACTGCATGGCATCCAACCAGAAGAAGGCACTCAAGGTGGAGCATACGAGCCGCCTGAAGGCCGCCTTCGTGAAGGCGCTACAGCAGGAGCAGGAGATCGAGCAGCGCCTCCTACAGCAGGGTGCCGCCCCCGCGCAGGCCAAGGCCGAGCCTGCTGCTGCCCCACACCCTGCGCTGAAGCAGGTGAGAGTCCTGGTATGGGAGCCAGAGCTATGGCCTGGGAGCATGGGCTGGGTGGCCTCGCCTTCCAGGAGAGGGGCTTCGTTCCCTTGGCAGGGAGTTGTCGCTAGCAGGCAGGATGTTCAGACATTCTCTCCCACACTCGGCGATCATCTGCCTGGTTGTTAACTGTGCGTCTAAATTGCATTTAATGGTGGTGTTTGGTGGTGAAAATACTAATTTGCAGTTTCTTTAGATTTTGTAGCTTTCACTTGCAGTGTGCCGGCTGACAAGCACTTCTTGTTTAAAAGGACTTTTCTGAAAGCCACATTGAGATACAAAAGGGGCGTTTGGAAGAAATGTTCTAGCTAAATTAAGGAGAGAAGCAAGTTTGAAATCAAGTTTTTTTGGCTGCTTTTTTTTTTTTTTTAATGCTTTGCTTTCCCACCCCCTATAGACCCAAAGCTCCCTGTTGGCAATTTTTTGTGTCCTTGGAAGTCATTTGTAATTCACTAATAAACACATCTTCTCAAGATCCCTACGTAGTGGGTGGCTGCGCTGCCCTCAGGAAATGCCTATCCTGTGGGGACTGGGCCTCAAGCGGCCATAGCTGCTGCCCTTTGGTCACTCTAGGTCACCCTTGGCCAGACTCTGGACAGTGCTGACCTCGATTTCAACCCCCATTTGTGTAGGTCATAAAACCCCGGCGTAAGTTGGCGTTCCGCTCAGGAGAGGCCCGCGACTGGAGTAACGGGGCTGTGCTACAGGTCAGAACTGCGGTGCCGGGAGCCCCCTGCACCGAACCACCAACCGGCCCTCACATCCCAGACCGTGACCACGTCAGTCGCCGACTGTCACACTGCCTGTGTCTGTCTGTGTGTCTCTCTTTCCCTTCCTCCTACCCTCCCGCCTCGGTGTAACTACCTAGTCTCCTGATTTTGGACTTCAGGGATTCCGTGTGGGTGGGAAGAGGTCAGCCAGAGCAAGGAGCGGCTGCGCTGAGCATCTTGCCCTCTGTTGCCCCCTTCCCCACACAAGCTGTTGCACCCTCTCTCCACTGTAGGCCTCCAGCCAGCTGTCCCGGGGCTCGGCCACAACGCCCCGAGGCATCCTGCACACGTTCAGCCAGTCACCCAAACTGCAGAATGCAGCCTCGGCCACAACCCTCGTTAGCAGGACCGGCAGACATTCCGAGAGAGCCGTGAGCGCTGGCAAGGGCAACGCCACCTCCAACTGGAAGAAGGCGCCCCTGAGTACAGGTGGGCAGACCCCGTGGGGCTCGGAGTAGGGACCTCGCTGGGGTTGGGTCCATCCCTTCCTTATTTTTAACAAAGACGTGCACACGCACAGGTAATGGCACAAAAGGGCCCTGAACCTGCAGATGTGCTGCCTCAGACTCTTCAGCTTCATCTCTTCTGTTCACTAAATAGGATGCCCTGAACAAGTGATAGCCCTGGGTAAATACTAATCACCCTTGGTGTCTCCACCCTCTATACCCAAACTCTCAGCTCTTGACCCAAAATGGGGGACAGAACCCGTTCCGGCAGTGCCCCCCACCCCCACGCCGTCAGTGGACCCTGTGAGCATAGATGCTCATTTTGCCAACTCACCCCCTCTCCCTTCCAGCCATAGAGAATGTCTGATTCTGCTGTTACAGTGTATTGATACCTTTCACGGCACACTGACTTCATTTCTTGCTCACCCAGTGTCCTTCATTCCCTGCTCTCTGGGCACCCTCTTCCCAGCCCCTCTGGCTTAGACAGGTCAGATGGTACAAAGTGCAAAACAGAATGAGAAAGCAGGCAGGAGGAGGGGACCCTTGGGCGGGGGCTGAGATTTCAACTGAGGTAGGCAACAAAGGCCCCTGAGGAGATGGCATTTGAGGAACAACCGGGGGAGGTGGAGACCCTCAGGTGGTCACTCCCCAGTCTGCCACAGGCCCACCTTCCCTGGGTTGTCCTTGGGTCATCCCCCATACCACTTGTCCTGTTTTTTATTATTTATGTGCTGGCCTTAGGATGAAAGTTAAATATGTCTTGTGTCCGTCAGTAATTGGACAGTGAAATGTAGGCACAAAGAGCTGAGAGGAGGAGATGGGTGAGAGGTCTCATTGGACCAAGTGTCCCATCTCCCTCCTCACCCCCACGCCGGGGTTGCTCTAGGAAGAAGAGGCGCCATCATGAGATCCATCTCACTAGTCAGAACTGGGAAGTCTGGGTTGTTGGTGGAAACAAAACACAGAAGCCGGCTGTGCACGTAGCTGACCATGAGTTATAAACATGCCCAAATGTCAGAGCCTTCTAGAGGAGAGTGAGCTCGGGGGAGTTCATCCAACTGCAGAAGAATCTGGCCCTCCTGGAGAGCAGAGAGCATTTGTAAACAAACCAGAGATACTTTTGTTCAGCATGTTTAAGATTACAGCTAAGAACTCATAGACTGGTCAGAAGTTCCTTTTCTGGGAAATTTGAAAGTACATGAGATAAGTGGGGAAAGTCAAATATGAGAGTACGCATGTATGCACAGTGATAGTACCATGTAAAAACTTCGTATTAAGGGTAACATTCGAAAGAGAATCTGAAGGAATAAATAGTTGCTGTGTTCAACGATCTGTGGGATTAGACATGAAAGTGTCATGGCTTAAGAGCAGCGTTTCTCAGAAGAGTTCTGCTTGGGCTCCTGGTTGCCCTGGGTTTCTGGATGTGGCTTTCTGGGCAGGACCTAGCAGCAGGTTTCTGGAGTGCTGGCCTTGGATGCACAGGGAGGGTTCTGTGGTGCATTTGACTTTGGAACATTTATTCCACAAAATATATTAACCCACCAAAAATATTTCTGGGTAACACAGCGACTCTGGTCCCTGCTGCAGCTGAGACTCCAGGGCAGTCCTTTCCCGCAGGCCAGCCCAAAACCTAAGTGTGCCGGTTGGAGGCTGGTGGGGCGGTGGGGGGCAGGGTGGGTGTGGGTGTGTGATACTTGAGGAATTCCCTGGCTGTCCAGTGGTTAGGACTCGGCGCTTTCACTGCTGGGGCCTGGGTTCAGTCCCTGGTCGGGGAACTAAGATCCTGCAAGCCGTGCAGCACACTGCCCTCCCCCCGCCCCCCAAAAAGAAGTGATACTTGTTCATTGTGGAAATTTGGAGAATACAAAAAGAGAAGATAATGGCAGTGGCCATTGTCAACCCCAGGAGAACAAATGCTGCACTTCAGGACTTTCTCCTCCCCACCCCCCCTCCACCTCTTCACTCACATGTCACACATGTGTAAATGCCAGCACATATATAAGAAAAAATAGGAAGTACCTTACAGAGGGATCATGCTGTATTTAGCATTCTGTGTCCCTCTTAATGTTTTAATGAGAGAATGTTACCATATCATTAAAAACTTTGAGGACAGGATCAGTTGTAATGACTGCATAGTATTGCATCATACTGGATCGCTCATTTGCACAGTTCAGTCATTTGCAGTTTTTCAGTGTTCTGTATAGTACTGTAGTAAACAATTCAGTTTTCATAGTTCCGATAGATGACAGAATCTCTGATTATTGCCCCACGTGTAAGGTTACCATGGCAGAGGCTGGGAACATTGTAAAAGCGATTGAGTTATTAAATTCTCTTCAGCTTCAAGGCTGGTATTTGAACCACCTTTGCTCAGTGGGCCCAGCTGAGGCTGGGGTCCTCCCAGGAGCCTCCCCCTGACTGGGGCTGTTGTGGCCTGTTGCTCTGTTCTGTTGCAGGCGGGGCCCTTGCATTTGTCAGCCCGAGCTTGACGGTGCACAAGACCTCCTCAGCTGTGGACCGCCAGCGGGAGTACCTCCTGGACATGATCCCGCCACGCTCCATCCCCCAGTCGGCCACGTGGAAATAGTGCGAGCCGGGCCCAGTGGAGAACAGGCTCCCTCCTCCCTCCCACCTGGCCCCACCACCCTCCACTCGGGAAGACACCCTGCTCCCCGAGAGGGCGAGTAAGCGCCGGCCGCGCTGCGGAAGTGAGAGTTCCGATCTTGGCTGCAAAGTCTCATCGACGTGGGGGGACCACTTCACAGGTGGACCAGGATTATTACTGGGGACCTTTCCCATGGGCTTTCTTCCTTTCTTTGCCTTTAGTTTGCCCAACACCAGCAGAAAAGCGGACCTTGGGGGCTAGTTCTGCTCCTCGCCCTCTCCTTCGGCCCCCTGAAGGGCACATGGACGGCTCACCCTAGACACTGTGACACGCTCGGGCAATGGCGCCCGGGGCTTCTGAAGTTGAGCGGAGCATTCTGTTTTGTTTTTGCTTTTCCCTCTGTCTTAGCCTCCTAATCTTTGACTGCCTTCCTTCATGGCAATCTCTAGGTTGACAGATTTTTTTTAAATCACCTCATGATGATGGAGTTTAATGTAAACCGTGCAGACCTTCCTGCCAAGCACGGCCCCCATGCCCTGGAGGGTGGGCCTCTGACCACCCAGCCCTTGCTCCAGCAGAAGGCCTCTGCTGCTGCTTGTCCCAGAGACCCCCGACCTTCCACACTTAAGCAGAAGAACAAACTGCAACCCGGACCCAGCCAGAGAGCCCGGGATCCTGGAAGCCGAGAACCGTCAACAGAGTAGGGAGGAGAGAATCGGCAGCAACATCCAGAGCCTGAGCGGGAAGTTGGAGGGGCTGGCTGTTGTGTTTTTTTGTTGTGGTGGTTTATTTTATTAAATTCTTTTCTTTTCCTACTTACTTTGATGGACAACATCCTAAGCCCTGGCCTGTGCTTCTGTCAGGTGTGTCTGGGTGGGGAGGCGCCCCTGCACCCCCACCCCAGACTTCAGGGTTCATGTTTGGGTCTAGTTTAGAACCTTCCCTTAAAGCAGGGCCATGCTGCCAGGGTTTGCCTTCGGACTTTTTTTTTTTTTTTTTTTTTTTAAGCCCCCCGCTAGAGTCTACAGAAATCTCTTACAAAGGATCAGGTCTGCTTTTAGTTGTGTTGTGTTTTGGTTTCTCCCACTCCTTAAAAATCGGTCCATGAGGAAAGGCAGAAGCTGTTGTGTGTGTGCTGCACATGGGCCAGCTCTGTGCAGGGGTGAGGGTGTCATGTGTATGCGCACACGCGTGTGTAGATGGGGTATGCTGCTCCTCACTTCAGCCCCAACCCTGGTTTTACTATCCATGCAGTTAGGGACTTAATTTAAAATCCTTATTTTGTAGGGCCACCTTCTTCGAATACACTGCTGCAACATTCTAATAAAGGCTCATTTAACCACCGCCGCGCCCCCCCCCCCATGTTGTGTGACTATCAGTGTTTAGAGGACATTTTTGACATGCCGTAGAACTAGTTTTCCAAAGCATTCTAATTTTTTGTTGTGTAAAATCCTAAATTTTTCATTGATTTTTGTTTTGAGTACATAATGTAGATGGGCTGAAGGAGGGGAGGGCAGGAGAAGGGTGGCTTTCATTCCAAGATCCAGGGATTTGGGGGAAAGGGGAAATTGACCTTCAGGAGGGGTGGGGGAGCGGGGAAGGGTGTGTTTTTACACCAAAAAATCAAGAGTATGCAAGCATTTCTATTCCTCTCATTTTTCTGTGTGCCTGGCAAATAAATACCTGTCTTATACTACTCTGAGCTGTTAGCTCTCTCTGTTCAATGACATGGGCCAAATTTTCCAAATCCTCCAAGGAGTGCCCGCTGGCCTCCCCTGCAAACTGACCTCAGTCCTATGCAGCAACTCAGGTGTCTGGGCCAAGGTCACCTCTGCACTGGGAGTGCACCATCGTTGTTGCACCCCCGCGGGGGCTGACTGGGTCTGTGACTCCAGGGCTCAAACTGAGCCAGTTGCATTGGCCCCGAGCCCCGTTCCCATCAGAACCTCACTCTCCACTATGCTCAGGAACCACCTCTCCTCACCTCACCTGGCCAGACTTCTCCAGGCTGTTGAATAGGCCTCGTGAGTTCAGTACAAAGTGACCACCACAGGCAGAGGATGGGATGGCCGGGCCCTGACCCTGTCTCTGCCTCCTGCAGCCCAGCATTTGCAGGAACATTCCCATAGTAGGACATACTGTGACATAAATGTAGCTTTTTAAAAGGGGGTCAAGAACGTGAGATGCCTTAATCTTCATTTCTACTGTCTCAAAACTTCTATCTCCCCCCTTTTTTCCTTTAATTTCCCCTTTGCAGTGTAACTTCTATAAGCCTCAAGTGCATGGTTCTGTGATGAAATTTATAATGTTGCAAGAAAAGGCATTAAATACCTCTCTGAATACGGGAAGGATATTAACATTAAGGGTATTCTCCCAGCCCCAAAGCCCACGCCTCAAAATTGGCTACAGTTCTGGGAGTTTGTAGGCTGAGAGTATCTGGTTCCCAGGAGAACCAGAGAATGTGGGAGCCTCCAGTCCCAAATGACAATTGTAACTGCCCGGGAATCTGTGACAGGAACCCCTGATGGCAACTGGAAACTATTCAAAACGTCAGCTGTTCTGTGGACTCGGGTGTGGGGTTCACCAAGCTCACTTCCCCATCTGAAGTGGCTGCCTGTGTGGGCCCGAGTGTGCACGTGGATGCTCTCACAGATAACTGTGTGTCCACTTGGAGCTGCCCACGGCTCTGGCCATCCTGACCACGTCATGGGGACTCCAGTCCTCAGTGTCCCATGTGTACTGTTGGGACCCACACCTTTGACAAGGTCAACAGTGGCCTCTCCCCGGGAGGCGGGGAGTGGGGGCTGGGGGTGGGGCAGGGCGCGTCTCTGGTCCTGTCTGTACTATAAGATCTTCAGGAAGCAAAAGCTCACTCCAGTGCAGAGGGAATGAAAGAGGCGACAGTACACCCCTGCTGCATCCTGTGGCTCCTGTGTCCCACAAGTCACTCTCCTGTGGGCGGAGAGACACGGGGAGGAGTTTTCTATATAAAGAATACATTATCATCACAGGGGTGTAAATAATGGGAAAGACAGTCCTTGCTGCTCTGCCATATGGTTTTTCTTTGATGCCTAGTTATGCTGCACATGGCGTTTGCCTAAAGAACTTGGACTGAGCTTTTTTTTTTTCTTAAAGGACAGCTAAAGTTTTATAATCCTTAACAAAGAAAAGTATAATAGTCACACTAGTGTAGGGTATTTGGGAGGTGGTTTGTTTTGGTTGGGGGGAGGAGATTGTCACTTGTATTTATTGTGACTCTAAGTCTTTGATAATAAATGTTTAAAAAAATAATCTCCCACCAAACCGGAACAGAAGTTCCAGTAAACAAAGACGCTGGAATCAATGGCTATACATTGTGTCATGAGGAAGTTTTAGAATCTGAAGGACAATAAAGAAATGGATGATGTGTTGGCTGTATTTTTTTTTTTTTTTTTTCGTCCCCTCAGCCCTGGTATCCCACGTTTTTGTCGCAGCTTTGGGGCAGCTTGGAAACTTGGGAAGGGACAGCAGGGTGACCCTTGGTTGATGGGGAGGCAAAGGAAAGGAGAGGACACCTTGGGCTTCTTTCAGGCCTCACTTGTCATGGGTATTTAGTCTTCCCCCAACTGGGTTCCGCACCCTTGCTTCTGGGCCTCCATTTCCACCAGAACCTGGGGCTTTGTGGCCGGTTTACCCACAGCGCTGGGGGAGTGCAGTGAGAATGTAGTGGGTTTTGCCCATCGGCCTGTCTCCTAGCTAGCCATCACCAGCCTCCACCCCAGAGTGGTGGGCTTTTCTGGATTGGCACAGCATTGGGTGTCTGCTGCAGGACATGATGTTGCAGGTGTAGATTCTAAGCACAGAGGGTGGGAGCCACCCGGCTGGCTCCGAAATGAACAATTTCTGGTGAAAATTTGTTTTCAGAGGTTGACACACTTTCAAAATTTTATTCACAAAAATGAGACTTGTAAGCACTTTGGTGAATTCCAATGTGCAGTAAACGTCACCCTGTTTTCCTAGTTTTTCCTAGTTTCCTAAGTTTTATTTACTTATATATTTTCTTTCTTTTTTTTTTTTCTTTTCTTTTTTTGCGGTACGCGGGCCTCTCACTGCTGTGGCCTCTCCCGCCGCGGAGCACAGGCTCCGGATGCGCAGGCCCAGCGGCCACGGCCCACGAGCCCAGCCGCTCCGCGGCACGTGGGATCCTCCCAGACCAGGGCACGAACCCGCGTCCTCTGCATCGGCAGGCAGACTCAACCACTGCGCCACCAGGGAAGCCCTACTTACATATTTTGCTGTTTCTTGTTACTGGGGCATCTCTGCCTCCAGCCTCCCCAGTGGCCATGACTAGCCTGGGCAAGGCACAGAACTGGTACAAGACATGACTGACATTAAACGCAACCCTGTCCTGCTCCACCCGTGACACATAATGACTGGTGCCCCACACCCCGACACTGTGAGAGAAGCCCACTTCCGGGGTTCCACGGCCAGCCTTCAAGTGAGTCTTTGCTGGATTAGGCACAAGCTCCTCCGTGGACAGAGGGCAAGTCTCATGCATCTTCTCCAGCTAACAAATGGGACACCAGCCCTGGTCCCTGAGACCTTGTCCCCTCTGAACTGAGTTGTGGGTGTGGCCGTGAGGCAGGAGGACCCCAGGCCCATTGCTTACACAGATCAATCAGTGGACAGAAAAAGGCATGTGCCATGCCCCAGGCATTGGGATCACACCTTGAGACGGGTGAGGAGGGAAAGAATGGAGGAGGGAAAGAATGGGGTATCACGGGAGGTGACCTTTTTAGGCCAAGTCTCGCGTGAAGGGAGGGGAAAAGTGGTGCAGGGAGTGGGAGCAGCCTGTGCAAAGCCTCAGAGGTGAGACCAAGCAAGGCAGGTGGAGGACAAAGGAGAGTAGTGTGGCTGGACCTTGGGGGCAAGGGGAGAAGGATGTGGGTTTTATTGAGTGAGCAAGTCATTTCCCCTTTCTTAGCCTGTTTCTTCCTCTGCAAAATGAGGGGGTTGGGGCCACAGCCTATTTGAAGGGAGTGAGGGGAGAGGTGGCACATAATCCCCAGGGCACCTGAGAGCCATGGAGGGTGAGGGAGCAAGGGGTGGGGTATGGTCAGACCCATAAATGACCACCCTCCTCAGGTACTGTGGGGCTCTGGTGGAGGCAGGTAGGATAAGGGCCTAAGGAGGTGTTCCCCATACACCCCAAATGACAACAATCACTGTCACCAAACCCAGTAACCTCATCACAGGCAAAATAACCCCCAATCTCCCCCAGGCCCAGTGGGGTCCCTCTCCAGACACACACCTTTTACCTCTCCACCTCCTTTCCCCCTCCATTCCAGCTACAGGAGTTCCTAGCATTACTCAAACACACCAGCTCCATCTTGTCTTGGGAACACTTGGAACACTCCTTTTGCTGTTTCCAGTGTTTGATTCCTTCCCGGCTCAGCTCAAATGGCGTTCCCTTCAGTCCCTCCTTGCTCACCCCCACCTGGCACTTAGCAACAACTTACAATTATTTTATTTTCACGCCATTCTTTTATTTTACTTTTCACTTGCTCCCTTCACTGACAGCAGGGATGAATCCAAGCCATTTGACTGAGTCCCAGAGCCTGGCACACAGCAGGCGCTCAAAAAAAATGCATGAATGAACAGAGTAAAGAATGAACCCTCAGACAAATGCCCCACCCTCGACTCTTCCCCGAAGCTCTTAACCCTCACCAAGGAAGGGACCCTCACTAAGGAGGGGACCCTCACTAAGGAGAGCTTCCACCACCTCCCCACCCCACTTCAGACATATCTGGGTGCAAATCCTGGCTGTTCTTCGGCAAGTGATACCGGTGTGGGAATCAATTTTCTCTTTTGCAAATGCTGTTTCTGTAGGGATAGGCGACCCCCGTCCCTTGCTGTACCATCCTTAAACACCAGAAGGGTGCTGGGGTTCTTGCTCCCTAGTCCAGCACCTCCATTCCCAGGAGCATTATGACGCCGGGGACGACTCCAAAGCCCCTTCGAATCTGCCCAAGATGGGGAGCCCGAAAGGTCTGGGTTCGAATCCTTGCAACTCCCTTTTCAGACCTGTAGCAAGAACCTCTACAAGCCTTTCTCTAAAATGGGGCGCCCGCGCCTGCCTTCTCCCAGGGAGCGATCCCCTCCCCCCAGCTCCGTAAAAGGGGGCCGTCGCTAGAGCCAGGTGCGAGAAAGAGCGAGTTTATTGCAAGTTCCAAGGTGGGAAGCGCCTGGAGCGCGCCGTCCCTCACCAGCATGCGCGGCTGGCTGTGGACAGACGCCCTCCGCGCGCGTCCGCTCGCCAGCAGCTTCTCCAAGCAGCCACTGCCCGCCGCGTAGCGGTCGCTCATTCCGCACGGGGGCAACGTTTCCCTCTCCTCTCGTCCAGCCCCTTCCCGGGGGCCTTCTCTCGGGGAACCGAGGAAGCTGCTTCTCTTGGGATCGTGGCGGAGGAGCCGAATTCCAAACGGGGTCGACTGCCGCCCACGGCGTCGAAGTTGGAAAGAGGAAAGGGCGGGTGCGCAGTGTCGCGCGGCGGCTTCGCGGAACTCCGGAAGCGCGCTTCTTGCGCGTGCGCTGCGCTTGCGCAGTGCTCAGGGCGGCGGGAATGGTAGGAACCCCGGCTTCTAGCCGGAGTCCTCCGAACGCAGCCAGCAGTTGCGCGCTACTTGGCTCGCGGAGGGCCTGGCCGCCGGGCTGAACTGCAGCAACTCGGCTATTAGGGCCTTGCAGCGCTCAGACAGCTCGAGGCCATCGGGGTAGAGAACGCCGCGCTTCTGACGCCGGGGCAGACCGGCGATGTCGGAGTCGTCGAAGGGCATACACCCGGTGACCATGACGTAGAGCACAACACCCAGGCTCCATATGTCGTACTTCTTGGGGTCGTAGGGGATGCCGAGGAGTACCTCGGGCGACGCGTAGGCGGCCGAGCCGCAGTAGGTGGTGCTCAGATCGGGGTAGCCATGCGCCTGACGGCCGAAGCCGAAGTCGGTGAGCTTGACGCGGCGTTCATCAGGGCTCAGCAGCACGTTTTCGCACTTGAGGTCGCGGTGCACCAGGTGGTGGTCGTGCAGGTAGCGCACAGCACCGGCGATCTGCGCGAAGAGGTCGCGCGCTTGCCCCCCGGGGATGCGCCCGTTTCGCTGCACAGCCTGCAGTAGGTCGGTGGCGGCCGCCTCCATCACGATGTACAGCTTCCCGTTGCACACCTCGATGAACTCGAAGACGTGCACAATGTGCGGGTGCCGCACGCCCCGAAGGATGGACAACTCGCGTGGCAGGAACTTGTTGACAAAGTCTGGCGGCGCGCGCCGCCGGTCCACCACCTTGATGGCCACCGTGCCCTTGTATTTCTTGGACGTAGCCACCTTCACCTTGGAGTAACTGCCCTCGCCTATCGTGCGGCCCAGTTTGTAGCCGAGTTCGCTCAGAAGCTTGTCGCCCGACATGGTGGCGCCTGAAGCACGTGGGGAGCAGGAGGCGGCTGCTGTCGGTGGGCGGCCGGACTCCTATCTCGGGCCTAACCCATGGCACTTGGCACCTGCACACCCCCACCCCCATGTGCCCACTCCCGGGCCCCCACCGCCGCGGTGCCCTTTATTGCCTAGGTAACAATTTCTGCCTTGTGAAGTGACCGCGGGCGTCACCCCGCCTTGGGGTGGGGGGGTGGGGCCCCAGACCCCGCCCCGTGGTGCCCCACAAGGCCGTAGCTAGGGCTTTGTGACTCATGATCACGCTGAATGGTCCAGTTCCCGATGAGAGGACACTAGCAAGGAGTCCCGACCACCACGGGGAGTGGAATCCGTGCCTGGGATTGGGGCGGCTCCTCATGAGTCCGAATCTGAGGTAGCAGCCGTCCCCCAACTTCTGTACTCGGCCCTGACCCTGTGGAGCCCTGGGCTGCCCACAGGGCCCCTCGAGGGGGAGAAAATGGGTTAGAGACCTGAGGGTTTCTAACTGGCCTGCACATCGCCCCAGAGGGAAGGTGAATGGGTGGTCCTTTGGTGCAAAGACCCTGGCGACCGGACGGGCTGCAGGCTTTGACACCGACTAAGCCGCGCCCCATGTGGGAGAAGAGAAAATAAGGACTCTACGGCCGCAGCTGGGGCGTGCAGTCGATCCCGGGCCCAGCTATCTGAGCTCTCCCACGCACTGGGGTAGGCAGGTGCACCGGGGTAGGTAGGTGCACCAGCGCCCTAGGTTTCGCAGCCGTGTCCGAGACCGGCGCGGCAGCTTCCGCCACACTCATCATGGCGTTGGTCGCCGTTGCGTAACTTCCTCCCGCGACTGGAAGTGCAGGGTCCTGTAAGTATGGCGGCGTCGAAGGTGAAGCAGGACATGCCCCCGCTGGGGGGCTACGGCCCTATCGACTACAAGCGGAACCTTCCGCGTCGGGGACTGTCGGGTCAGTGTCGCCCTGCGCCGGGGTGTCAGGGTCTGGGCCTTCTGGGTGCCTGGGCGGGGTCGGGACGCCGGGGAGCCTAGCGGGCTTCAGTTTCCCTCTCCATATGACGGGAAGCGGAGTTCCAGGATCCCCAACAGCTTCAGTACTAACAATAACGACAACTGCTGCAGTTTGTCGAGCATTTATTAAGCCCTTTGCCTTCTCGGAACAGCCCAAGAGGTCGGTCCCGTTAATTATTCCCATTTTACAATTGATGAAACTGAGGTTAATTTAGCCCGCGCCGCGATCCTTCCGCCATGTTCCGGTTTCACAGGTGGGGAAACTGAGGCCCGAGAGAGGATGCGACCTCCCCACGGGGCCACCCAGAGCAAAGCTGGGGCCGAAACCCGGAATACCGAGGGAATTTAAAAGATGTTCTGAAAAAAAAATAGAAGATGTTATGTGCAGTGGTTCCTCTCTGGTGGCCCCCAACTTCAGGCTATCCCAGAATTATGTGTTCTTAAAATTGTCAAGGGTTCTAAGTAACGTTTTAAAATTTTTTATTGGGTTCAACACAAAAAAATGTAAGCGAGAAAGTAAAAGGCGCCCATACTCTGCACCCAAGGATAACAGAGAAATACAAAAAATGTAAAACGAGTTAAGAATGAATACTTTGTTGCAAGTCATTGAACTTTACATTTAACCGTGCGCATGTTGTGCAAATTACGCCTCAATTAAAAAGCAAAAAAATTCATGGGCATGGTTTCAAAAAAAAAAGTTATAATTCAGATAGTAGAAAAGTTACTGTCAGGTGAAAACTCAGGTCTTCCCCTGCCCCTTCTTGGCTTTTTTCTAATCCAGAACAAAGGTTGGCAAACGTTTTCGTAAAGAGCCAGATAAATAGTTTGTGCTTTCTCTGCCAGATGGTCTTTATCCACTATTGCTGCTTTTTTTTTTTTTGTTTTTTTGTTTTTTTGTTTTTTTGTGGTACGTGGGCCTCTCACTGCTGTGGCCTCTCCCGTTGCGGAGCACAGGCTCTGGACGCACAGGCTCAGCGGCCATGGCTCACGGGCCCAGCTGCTCCGTAGCATGTGGGATCTTCCCGGACCGGGTCATGAACCCGTGTCCCCTGCATCGGCAGGCGGACTCTCAACCACTGTGCCACCAGGGAAGCCCTATTGCTGCTTTTTTTTACAACTTTGCAAACCTAAAAGTGTTCTTAGCCCGAGGGACATACAAAAACAGGTTACAGACTAGATTTGGCACCACATGGGCACTCGACTCTAGATTCATTCCTAGATTCAACAAATATAAAGCGATCTTTGAGTCTCTTCTTGACACCCAGGTCAGTGCATTCCTCGGGTGTGTGACATGAGGTCTTTTATACATGGATAGTTCTGTGACCAGGCTGCAGAAGGACCCTAGCCCTTGGGTCTCCCTGGGCTTCCCACAGTCAGCATCTCTTTCATTTTTAAGTGACAAATGTGGCCCATATCCCGGTCCTCTTCCAGTTAATAATACAGCAGTGCCTCCCGTGTGCCTCAGATACCACCAGTTGGGGTTGGGTCTCCCATCACAGCCCTTGACACCAACTTTCATTGCAGCACATACAGACCCACCCCAGTCTTTCCTGGTTGCAGAGGGGTGAGGAATATAAGACCACATTCCTTTCTGGGATGTGGTCTTCGTTTATGTACCTGCATTTAGTAATTGTTGAGTGCATCCGTGGTGCTGGGCTATGTACTGAGGAGTTCACTGTTTAGCTGAGGAGACAGACACATCACTCCATAATTTCCCATTATGGTCAGTGCCGAGGCCTAGGATAACTGGGGCTTGCTTTAGCCAGAATGGGCGAAAGGACCTCTCTGAAAAGGATTTCCCCAGGCAGAGGGAACAGTAAATGCAAAGGCCCTACAGTCTGTCTTGCACCCTGCCCTCGTCCTCTGTCCTCCAGCCTTATCCACAGCTGCTCTCTCCCAATCAGTCTTGCTCTTGTCAAGGCACCGTGGCCCCAAGCCTGGCACCGACTCCCCTTTTCTCTGCGTGGCCCACTCAGCGCCAACATCCCAGAACATGCCAAGCTGGCTCAGGCCGCCTTTAATCCATGCTGCTACCGAAGTGACTGCTACCCCCACCTTTTCTCTTTATCTCTCACCCCCAGCTCTCCTCTCTCCACTCCCACCTGCACCCAGTGAGTGGCCCTTTCTTTTTTTCTGGTATCTTTAACATTTTTATTGAGATTCACATGCCATACCATACGGTTCACCCATTTCATGTGTACAGATCACCAATTTTGAGTCTATTCACAGTTATGCAACCATCGCCATGATCTAAATTTACAACATTTTCATCACCCCAAAAAGAAATGCTCTACCCGTTAGCAGTCACTCCACATTCTCTCCCAGCCCGACAAGCTAGTGCTTTCTGTCTCTGTGGATTTGCCTCTCATATAAATGGCATCATTCACTCTGTGTCCTTTTTGTGTGACTTTTCGCAGCACGTTTTTTTTTTTTTTTTTGCGGTACGTGGGCCTCTCACTGTTGTGGCCTCTCCCGTTGCGGAGCACAGGCTCCGGACACACAGGCCCAGCGGCCATGGCTCACGGGCCTAGCCACTCCGCGGCATGTGAGACCTTCCCGGACCGGGGCACTAACCGATGTCCCCTGCATCGGCAGGCGGACTCTCAACCACTGCGCCACCAGGGAAGCCCTCGCAGCACGTTTTTAATGCTTATGTTGTAGTGTTTCAGTGCTTCGTTCTTTTTTATGGCTGAATAATACTCTTGTATGGATGGACCACATTTTGTGTGTCCATTTACCACTTGTTGGACATTTGAGTCGTCTCCACCTTTTGGCTGTTACGAAGAGTGCTGCTGTGAACATTCCTGTACAGGTTTCTGTGTGAACATATGTTTCCTTTCTCTGAGGTGGAGTGGAATTGCTGGGTCATATGGTAACTCCCTATTTAACATTGTGAGGAACTGCCAGACTGTTCCCAAATTGGCTGTACCATTTTACGTTCCCACCTGCAATGTACGGGAGTTCGAGTTTCTCTGCATCTGGACAACACTAATTACTTTCCATTTAAAAAAGTTTTAGCCATCCTAGTAGGTGTGAGGTGGTATCTAGTGTGGCTTTGATTTGCATTTCCCTGGGGAGTAACGATGTTGAACATCTTTTCATGTGATTTTTGGCCATTTGTATAGCTTCCTTGAAGAAATTTCTATTCAAATCCTTTATGCATTTTTAATTGGGTGGTTAGTCATTTTATTATTGAGCTTTAAGAGTTCTTTATATATTTTGGATACCATTCCCTTATCAGGTATATGATCTGCAAATACTTTCTTCCAGTCTGTGGGTTGTCTTTTCAGCTCATTGATGGTGTCATTTGCAGCACAAAAGTTTTAAATTTCGACGAAGTCCAGTTCTGTTTTTTCTTTTGTCACTTGTGCTTCTGGTGTCATATCTAAGAAGCCATTGCCTTATCCAGGGTCACAGAGAATGACTTCTCTGTTTTCGAAGAGTTTTATGTTTTAGCTCTCAGTACATTGAGGTCTTTGATCCATTTTGAGTTAATTTTTGTGTATGGAGGGAGGAAGGAGCACACTTCTTTTGCATGTAGCTATCCAGTGGTCCAATTTGCTGAAAAGACTGTTCTGTCCCCATTGAATTATCTTGGCACCCTCGTCCAAAATCAATTGACCATAAATGTGAGGGTTTATTTCTGGATGCTCAGCTCTGTTCCATCAATGTACATGTCTATCCTTATGCCAGGGCACACTGTCTTGTACACACAGCTGCGTGATAAGTTTGAAGAGTCCTCCAACCTTGTTCTTCTTTTTCAGAATTGTTTCAGCTATTCTGGTCCCTTGCATTTCCATATGAATTTCACGATCTGCTTGTCAATTTCTGTGGGACTGGGGGCGGGAAGGTTGGGATTCTGATGGGGACTGTTGAATCTGTACCTCAGTTTGGAGAGTGCTGCCATCTGAACAATGTTAAGTTCCGATCCATGGACACAGGATGCGTTTCTATTCATTCAGGTCTTCTTTACACGTGGCCCGCACCCCCTTCTGGACATGCCCCTCGTTGGCCTCTCCCACCAGACTGGCAGCTCTGGAGGCACAGACACCCCCTGAAGGCCTGGGGCCTCGGCCTCACCGCTGTCAATGAGGAGTAGATGAGTTAGAGCTGCATCATCTTAAAGGCCACCTTACCTTAGTCTTGGAATTTATCTTACAGATGGGCCCACACATGGGTGCCCAATGTTGAGGGCAAGAGGTCCTCACAAAGACAGTCTCTCAGTCTTTTCCCTGGGGCTGGGTCGGAAGAAGCAGCCCCGGGCCTCTCTGCAGCTGTTGCAAATAACGGGCAGCTCTGATGAAACACTCGCACCCAATGGAAAGAACGTTGAGTGCCCAACACAGGTGGTCAGCCATTGTGGGAGAGCCACGAGTGCACTACGGACTGGTCCTGGGCACTCGGCCCTCTCAGGAGAAGTCCTACTTCTGAGCACAGGAACCACGGTGCCCTCGCTACCTTGTCCCCCAGAACATGGAAGTGCCTTACCCTGAGCTCATGTTTTTAACAGGTTGAACTAAAGGGATTAAAAAATTGAGCCAGTTTTTCATTTACCTCTGGGTCCAACAGAGGTGCCAGAGGAGGCTTGTGCTGGAGATGAGCTGAAGAAGAAGAAAGAGCCCCCACTTTGTCCCCCCACGAGTCCCAGGAAGTGGCTTTACCCACCATTTGCCGGTCTTTTACTGGGTGTTAAATGGAGCTCGGTCTGGCTGAGCTTGTCAATTCATCCCAGCAACCACGAGTTCTGTCCAGAGGAGAGACTGAGGCTTGAAAGATGAGGTGGTGCAGGACGAGCCAGCCCCAGCCAGGCCCCAAGCGTCCAGACCTCCCTGAAGACCCCAGCAGGCCCACGGCCTGTCAGTCAGAATTACAGCACAGGTGCCCACGGGTTCTCAGTAAATATTCATTTCAGCCTCTGTCTCCTGGGGTCCCGGGAAGGGGCTCCACCCCACTGGGCCGGGAGGAAGCAGCACCTGGGAGCCCAGGGGGTGGCTGGGCAGCCCCTGCAGGGCACTGCCTGCCTCCAGCAGCCCCATCCAGCCCCCTGTGGGCAGCACACAGGGAGGTGGCCCAGGCAGCCGGGACCCGGCATGGACACCGTCCTTCCCCACGGGGACCAGCTGGCTGAAGGGAACCAAACCACCTTCTCGTCAGTGGCGGGGCCAGGGCCACCCAGCCGTAAACGTTTAGGCCCTCAGGCTCTCTCATAGTCTCTGCCCGTCCTGTACCTTCCAGGAACCCTGGCATGGGGGCAGAGGTGTAGCAGCCTCGCAGCCTGGTGCCCCTGCCCGCAGAGTGGGTGAATGGGATAAAGAGTGGGCTGCAGCTGTGGGGGAGGGGGTGTCCAAGGGAGGGGGCCAGTGGACTTTCCACAGAGACAACAAAAAGTAGTCTGAAAAAATAGGTATTAGAGATGGTACCGGCCGTCTCTGGCAGGGGGTTCGTGAGGGCTTTTGCCTTCTCCCTCATTCATGTTACTGGAGTATTTGCACAGTGAGTGGGTTATGCTTCAGGAGAAGAAAGGACAAGGTGGCCTGTCCCGCGTGCAGGTGCTGAGCAGCGCCCCCTCTCCCCACAGGCTACAGCATGTTCGCCGTGGGCATCGGGACCTTGCTCTTTGGGTACTGGAGCATGATGAAGTGGAACCGCGAACGCAGGTAGACCCTGTGCTGGTGAGGATGGGAGGGTGGGCACGTGTGCCTGTGGACTTAGTGTACCTCGGGGCCCCTTTTCAACTCCTCAGGCCTCAGGGGGTGCAGGCCCTGACACAGCAAGTCGATTTCTGGGCTTTACCCTCAAGGAATGACTGACTAGTAAGCAAGAAGCTCGCCGCCAGATGTTTGCTGGGTGCCCTTGACCTCCACCACTGGGTACCCGAGGGTCCACGTTAGCATAGCAGAGGTGGAGGTGGAGGGACAGGCCCGTGATGCACTCTCTTAGTGGGTTTTTGTCTTTTTGTGGGTGGTGACCGGGCAATGGTGATATAAAGGCTTAAAAAGCAGATCATGCAAGATAGTGGCCGGGCCAGCCATACAGGGCCTGAGGGACCCAGGTCTGCAACGGCCTTGGCTGGGACTCTGGCCGCCTCTGAGCTTGCCGGACGCCCCGCCACGTGGCTCCTTCTCAGTGGCTCCCAACGAGCTAGGCCCCTCCACCCTCTCCCACTCTGTGTCCTGTGTCCTTAGCACCCACCTTGAGCTTGCCCACCCCCAGCACAGGTGGTGCTGGAGAAGGCCTAGCAAGTGCAGGGAGCTCAGCATTGTGGAGTGAACTCAGCAGCACCTGGTGGGTGCTGGACGCTAGGGCCGCCACACTGGACAGGCAAGACCAGGCCCAGTCTCCCAGAGGGACCCAGTAGTAACCACGGTGTGTGACTGTGGTGAGGGCAGCAGCCTGGAGCGGGGCTGCTACCCTGGGTCCTGGGGGATGGGGAGGGGGTGGGAGGGTTGAGGTGGGGGCTGACGTTCACCCAGACCCTTCCTTGTGCTGCTGTGAGATTTCTGGTGATGAGGGGACAGGGCCGGAGGCCACTCCCTGGGCCACATCATTGGGCATCGCTCTCCCCACACCTCCCAGCACAGATGGGGCTGGTGGCTTGGAGATGCCAAAAAGCAGGGAGAAGAAAGGAGCTGCCCATGATGCTTGCTCCCCCACGGCTACCTTGCGGTGAAAGTGACGTGATTTTGTAAAGTCCAGAACCCCGTGATGAACGTTCCCCACAGTTCACTGCAATCATCAGGCCCGGGCTATTTTTAGGGTTTAAAAAAAAGTTTTGCACTGAAAAGAAAGTGTGAAGCCAGCACTCTTGTGGACTGACGCCGCCTGTGTCAACTGCATGCCCCCCTCATCCCCCATCTCAGGCTGCCGGTGGGCAGAGCCCACTGCCCAAGCCCTTCCCCCTTGCTTGCCTCTCCCCCAAACCCCTTTCCAGGGTAATGCATGTCCAAGGGCCTCATCATCTGCCCCCCATCCCACCATGGTCTGATCTGAGTGTTGGTTTTGGGGTTTCACAGGCGCCTGCAGATCGAGGACTTCGAGGCCCGCATTGCACTGATGCCTCTGTTGCAGGCAGAGAAGGACCGGAGGTGTGCTGCTGGGGCCAGGGTCGGGAGGTTACAGGCCTGAGTGCTGCAGCCTGCAGCGTGGGATAAGGCCAGAACACACACGGGGACCGACAGCCATGACCTTGTACGTGGCTCCAGGGGATACCCTCGTCCTTGGAGAGGGCCCCAAACTTGATTTGCAGCAGAGACCCAAGAGAGAATGGAAGGGCTTCTGGAGGAGGGGGCATTGGGGCCGGGCAGGAGGACAGTAAGAGTCTGCCAGTGGAAGAAAGGAAAGAAGAGGGAAAAAAAAAAAAAAAAAAAAAAGAAGAGGGGTCAGCATGCGCAGAGTTGAAAGCTGCAGGAGGTGATGGGGAGGTGGGGCAGGGACACATTTGGCAGGTTTGTTCGGCAAGGGCCCCTCAGGGTGGTCAGGCCTGTCCCCCACCTCCCACCCTGTCCCTGCAGGGTTCTCCAGATGCTTCGGGAGAACTTGGAGGAGGAGGCGATCGTTATGAAGGACGTGCCGGATTGGAAGGTGGGTCCTCAGCAGGGAGGGCGGGGGTCTAGGCCACTGCAGAAACGCAGCCTCCCACAGAAAACCTGGGGCCAAGGGGTAGTGGATGTCAAGTGCCAGAAGGGGAAGGCAGTTTTGGGTGTAGGCACAGTGGCTGCCAGGCCTGGTGGGGTCCCAGCAGGCTGCATGGGCCTAAGGGGTTAGCTGCACCGCCACCCATACCCTTCTGTCCCCTCAGGTAGGCGAGTCTGTGTTCCACACAACGCGCTGGGTGACCCCCATGATGGGCGAGCTCTACGGGCTGCGCACGAACGAGGAGATTCTCCGCGCCACCTATGGCTTCAGGTGGTACACGTAGGCACCTGTGCCCTTCAGACCACTGGACCCCTACTCCCTCCCTACCAGGAGAGAATAAACGCTCTGGAGACTGGCCTGCCTGTGTCCTAGGGACTGAGTGATTGGGGGTTGGGGGCTACGGGGTGTCACAGGAGGTGCAGGGACTAAGCAGAAGATGCCAGTGGCATGGCCCCTGGATCACCCTTTAGCATCGGCTACCAAATATGCCTGGACTTTTTCCTACCTTTTCTGAAACCCTGCTTGTCAGCAGCCAACCCCTTCAGACTGGGGGGCTTCTCCACCTGGGTACGGGGTGGGTGGGTGACCTGCATAGGAGAGCACCGGGGTGGAGAGGGGCGCAGCACAGGCGGGTCCCCTCACTCCTAAGCCAGGATCCCATAGCAGGGGTAACCGGCCCGTCGCTGCCCCTCCAGACTTTGTTTTCTTGCCAATATTCGCAACTCTGGGATTCCCGCCATCCTCTGAGGCAGCAGTGGGGTTAAGTCCACTTGCACCTACCGACCAACGGCTGTGCACAGCGCCTTCGCGGCGTCTCCTGATTGGCGGACACACGGTGGGCGGGAGGAGAGAGGACGCCCCCTCTGCCCAGGGATGCACTTAAAAGGCTTTGGTGGTGGTGGTTGCCTGCGCGCCCAGATCACCTCCGCCATGAGCAGCGCGGTTGGCCCGGACCTAGCGGAGGCACCCAAGGAGCGGTGTTTCCTCAGGTCAGCCGGGGGCGGGGGGAGAGGGACGGGAGGCTGGGGCATGGCTGGAAGAGGGCCTGGGGGGCCAGGGGCTGTAGATCAGAGGCAAAGGCATGGCCGGGATGGGGGGGCAGGGAGAATCCCAGGCCCATCCGCATTTCACTGGAGAGACAGCCTGCAGCTGCCGGCACCTCCAAAGCTGCGTTACCGGGGAAACGGCATCTGCAGCGGCCCGCCCGTCATAAATTACTCATCAGCACCACTGGTTGCTCCCCCATTACCCACAGCCTAAGCAGGGCCCGCTTCCCCTTTCCATCTTTCCCAGGGACCCTGGAGCCCATGCCCCTTGTCTCCCATCCGGGAAGAGCTGAGCTCTTTTAGCTCCTCAAATGCTCACACCCTCCTTGATAGTGCGCCTGCTACCAACCCCTTGTTCAGAGAAGAAAACTGAAGGCTGGGGAGGGAAGCCACTGGCTGAGCTAGGGCTAAAGTGATTTTTAAATACATGGGGCCACTTGCCAGTGGGCTGATGAATTTGGGGTCTGGAGCTGGCAGCTCTGGTTGTGCCTTCCACCTTGTCCTAAGTCATCCTCTTGTGTCCTCTAAGCGCTTGTGACATGGGACCCCAAGCAGGGCTGTAGACCTCACTGTAAACCAGACCCCACAGTCCTTTGTGCGGCCACCTGCCCACTGTCCACTCAGCCCCTCTTCTCAAGGCAGATCCTGTGCAGCGACTGGCTGATGTCCAGACTCGGCGAGAGACCCAGCACATGCTAGGCAGGGGGAAGAAAGTGTTTTAGAAGCTGGAGCTGTGACTTCACCTGGTGTGGGGGATGGGGGGGCCTCAGATGCCAACTAAGGAGTGATGGGGTGCTGTGTGTTGGGTGGGAGTGGAACACGGGGAGAGGAGGCTGAGATGAGAGACATAATGGGGGGCATGTAAGTAAGGTGAGGAATTTGAATATTCTCTGAACACTGGGGACCCATAAGAAGGTTTGGGACAGGGGGTGGTGAAATCTGGTGTTCAAGTTTTCAAAGCCCCCTCGGCTTGTGTTGAGTTTGGGGGGATGTGACTGCAGTAGGCAGCCAGGTGAGCAATGATGAAGGGCTGGTGGGCAGAGGCACGAGGGTGGAGAGAAGCAGATGGAGCTGAGAAAGCAGGGAGTGTGTGGCACAGGCACCCTAGCCTCAGAGCTTCATCTCTAAAAAGCCCCCTCCTGGAGCATTTTGCCCCTTCTGGGGCTGGTGGGCAAATCCCAGGACCTCACAGCTCCTCTCATCTGGGGGCTGAGGTTGGGAGAAGCAAGAGGCACCCTCATAAACTGAGCACCGTCCCCCAGTCCCATAACAGTTCTGCCCTATCCCCTTCCCTGCCCAGAGCAGCTGCTGCCCCTACCCTCAGGCTCCTAAGCCTGGACTGCCCTCTGCCTGTGGAGTCCCGGTTATCTCTCCAGTGACCGGTTAGGCAGGAAGATAAGGTTCCAAGTGGAGGCCAGAGGCCAAAGCTTTGGAACAGAGAAAGAAGAGGAATGCATGATCCTCCCCCAGCCCTCCTGCGGGGGCAACAGAGCTGTCACAAGGTGAAGATAGAGGAATGAGCCATATTCTGCCTGCCTGCCTGTGCTGGGTCTTTGTTGCTGCTCGCAGGCTTTCTCTAGTTGCGGGGCTACTCTTCGTGGAGGTGTGTGGGCTTCTTATTGCGGTGGCTTCTCGTTGCGGAGCACGGGCTCTAGGCACGCGGATTTCAGTAGTTGTGGCGCGCGGGCTCTAGAGCACAGGCTCAGTAGTTGTGGCACATGGGCTTAGTTGCTCCGCGGCACGTGGGATCTTCCTGGACCAGGGCTCGAACCCGTGTCCCCTGCACTGGCAGGCGGATTCTTAACCACTTCGTCACCAGGGAAGCCCCACCACATTCTTAAAGCGCCTTCGACATTCTTTCTTGGGAGCTGGGCCGGCCTGTCCTGGGGGCGCTCTTCATCTGGCCCCACCATGAGGTCTGTTTCCCCACCCGGTCCTTCAACCTCCTGCAGCATCAGCCGCAGACAACCTGGGAGTTGCATCTGGCTCTGCTCGCTGGGGTGACAAGGCTCGTCACCTTGCCCTAAGCCTCCATCTTCCCCATCTGTGTGGGACCCTGAAGTATCTTTCTGACCAAGTTTCTCAGCCTCGCTCTCTCTGCCTCTCTTCTGTCCCTTGAACCTGCCAAGTTCATTTCCACCACAGGGCCTCGGCCCTCACTGTTCTTGCCACCTAGATTACCTCCCACAGCACTCCAGGCCAGCTCCTCCAGGAAGCCCTCCCTGACTCCCCATCGCATAGCAATGCTTGCTTCCCACCTCCACCCCTCCTGCCACCTGGCTTGGTCACACTGTACAATTGGCTAGAAGGTTGTGGTCTCCTGCTCACAGAATCAAAAAAAGGAACCTCAGGGTTCATCCCAACAAACCTCTACCCATCTGTAGGTCTCCCTCTGCTTTGCTCACACCCCATCCGTGGCTCTGGAGACAGACACCAAGGGTAGAAGGCTCAGTTTTCCAACTTGCTTCCTACATGACTCTGGGGAAACCATCTTATTTATCTGAGTTGTTATATGTTCTTCCAACTCTTCTGGGCCTGGTCCTTTTACGATAATAATAATAATGATAATACCCTAATAACAATTATTATCATTACACTCTAGGGTGTGCTGAGCTGGGGGCAAGTGCAGTTCCCCAGCTGGAAGGGGTCCTGGCTATGGGAAGCTGGCATCAGGCTATAGACCCTGCCCAGCTGCTCCAGCCCCTGATTCTGTAGTGAAGAACGTCTTCCAGTCCTCAATGCCAACCAGCCAGCTCTTCCTCTCTGTAGCCACCAAGCCCAGACCAAGGCCAGCTTGGGCCCTGCTCTTAGAAGGACCCAACACTTGGTTTAATGCTCTGCCATCACCATCTTAAAACTCTTAATAATTATTGATCAAGGGGCCCCACATTTGCATTTTGCACTGGACGTTGAAAATTAGCCTGTCCTGCCTTCTCTTTTGCAAGGCTCAGAGAGGTGAGACGGACCTCAGTCACTCACTGAGCTGGGGGCTGAGCTTCACCTCAAGCACTTTGGCTCCATTTCTCTGGCCACAATTATTGAATTTTATCACTGTCCCTGAAAGAGGGATCACCAATGAGTCTCATAGCTGCAGGCGCCACATCCACCTCCCCATGTGAGCCATCAAACTCTGCTGCCTTGGACTTCCCTGGTGGCGCAGTGGTTAAGAATCCGCCTGCCGATGCAGGGGACACGGATTCTTGCCCTGGTCCGGGAAGATCCCACATGCCGCGGAGCAACTAAGCCCACGCGCCACAACTACTGAAGCCCCCGCGCCTAGAGCCCGTGCTAGGCAACAAGAGAAGCCACCACAATGAGAAGGCTGCACACCGCAATGAAGAGTAGCCCCTGCTCGCCGCAACTAGAGAAAGCCCGCGCGCAGCAACGAACACCCAACGTGGCAAACAAAACAAAACAAAACAAAACTCTGCTGCCTTTAACACCCTCCTCCCCACAGGCACCCCCGGTCCAGTTGACCTCCAGTGTCCTAGAATCCTTTCAGTGGTTTTCACTGCCTGAAATCCATGCGTCACCTCCAACAACTAAGTCCTTCATGCTCTATTCCCCCCTCTGGGTTCCTCTTGCCTTGGGGGCTGGGGGCATCTGGGTGAGGCTCTATATCCCATGCTTTGGGGCAATAGAACCAACATGCACTGCCATGCACTTCTTCTACCACCAGAGAGCTCCCGCGCCTCAGGCTTGTGCTCAAAACTCCCGCAGCCTTCCAGGCTTCAGTTCAACGGTGTGCACGATGGATGAGGAAACTGAGGGTCTTCGGCTCTGGGCACGGGGTGGGGGTGGCATCCGGGCCTGGCTCAGAGCATTGGTGGCACATTTCTGGCTCCAGCTGAGTCTCTGTCTCTAAGTCTTTCCGTCTCTCTGTGTCTGAGCATTTCTCCCCACTCTGACCCCCAGCACAGCCGAGGCAGCTGCCCTGGAGCGGGAGTTGCTGGAAGATTATCGCTTCGGGCGGCAGCAGCTGGTGGAGTGGTGCGGCCATGCTAGTGCCGTGGCTGTGACCAAGGTACCTGACCCCTGATCCTCAACCTTGACCCCAACCAGATGGCCAGCTCACCAGAGTGGAGGCCTAGCTGCATGACCCCCATGGCCAGGATGGTCATTTCTGCCCTCAAGAAGCCCCTCTTTGCTTGGGGCCACCCCAGCCCATCACTCAGATGGGGAAACTGAGGTCCAAAGAAGATCATCACTGGCCCAGGCCAGTGTGTTAATGAGCGTCAGGACAGAGACGGGGGTCCCTACAGATGTGGAGGCAACCACAGAGATGGGTCTGGGGCCCTTGACTGCCTGCCTCTGCCACCTCCTGGGTCTTGAGCAGAGGGGACGTCAGTTCCTGAAGTCTGAGCACCCGCAAACAACTCCCAGCCACAGGTGGGGGAACTGAGGCCCAGAGGTGGGGAGGGGTCTGCACAGGGCCCTGGGGGGTTGGAAGTAGAGCTATGTTTGGCTCTGGAGCAAACCCCCAGGCCTCGAGGTGCCTGCAAGAGATGCAAGAATAATAGCAATGACGATACTACTGTCCAGTGTTTCGTGTCATGTTGCCAGACCACGGTGGGCCTCAGTTTCCTCCTCTGAAAAAGGGTAATAAACTGACACCAATTAATAAACACAAATGCCTTAAGAAAGTGCCTGATCGAGTCAGGGCTCCAGCACGTAACCCTTTTCCTCTTCCTCCCCTTCTTCCTCCTCTTCTTATTACTGCTGTGTACTTTTTTTTTTTTTTTTTGTGGTACGCGGGCCTCTCACTGTTGTGGCCTCTCCCGTTGCGGAGCACAGGCTCCGGCACGAACCCATGTCCCCTTCATCGGCAGGCGGACTCTCGACCACTGCACCACCAGGGAAGCCCACCACTGTGTACTTTTAAAAAAACTTAATATCTTTACGTTGCCCAATTGTCTTTTAACTTAAATGTTGCTAGTTCCAAGTGAAACAGATCCTGAGTGAGATGCTCAGAGGAAAAGAGAACAATGAAAATCAAAGCCACAAAAGCAAACCCAGTGTAGTAAACTCACGCCTGACCATTGATGACCAACCGTCCAGTTTTTGCGCTGAAAGCTCTGTGTTTGTCCAGAGGCCCCTTGGTCCTAGCCAGCTGGATGTTATCACTCTCCCCGACTTGGTTGCGGGTCTGGGGCTCTGGGCATGGCGTGGTGGGGTCATAGGTAGGACCAGGTTGGGTCAGGACCTTGCTGAGGCCCTGGGGAGGAGACTCAAAAAGGAAATAACTTTCCCTCTGTGTGGTTGGAGGTTAGAGTATAGTTGGGCCCCCTGGAGCCACCCTGGGCCTGGTAGAGACCCCACAAGCATGTCGGAGCCATTGTTACTCCCATTCGATAGAGGCTGGGGAAGGAGAGTGAGCTGAGGCCAAGCAGAGAGTCAGGGTAGGTCTGAGACTCTTAACTTCTGCGTTAAAGAGAGGGAGATACACAGAGACAGAGAGGAGAGTCTGAGAGATACAGAGATGGAGAGAAAGAGAGACACAGAGGCGAAGACAGAAATGAGAGAAACAGATGAGGAGAGACACGTAGAGAGTCTGAGAGATACAGAGAGAAAGACAGGGAGGTGAAGACAGAGGCCAACACAGAGGGACAGACGGAGAGAGACAGGGTATGGCGCGTTGGAAAAATACCCCCCTCCCCTACTCCCTCCAGCTTTGGGGCCTCCGGGAGGGACGGACGCCTGGAAACATGAGCGGTGGGAGGGACAGCCACTGCAGTGGAAAAAGGTGGAAGAATGTCTGCAACTCAGGCCGAGAATAAACAAACCGCACTCTGGGCTCGGGTGGTGGCAGGAGGCACGTTTTTCTGCTTGGGCTTGGCAGAGCCTGAGGCAAGGACTCTGGGTCTCCAACAAGGAAACTGAGGCCCCCAGAGGCCCCAGCCCCTCTCCTCCCGTCCTGTCCTCTTGCCTCCAGGGCCGAGCCCTATCCCATCCTCTACTCCAGGCCTCAGTTTCCCCACTGGAGTAAGAAGTTCCGAACGCCATGCCTTTGCCTTTGCTGTGCCCCTGCCAGGTGTTCCCTTTGCCTGCCCACTCCCGGAAGCAGAGGACGGTGCTAGTCGTGTGCGGCCCGGAGCAGAATGGGGCAGTGGGGCTGGTCTGTGCCCGGCACCTGCGGGTGTTTGTGAGTAGCAAGAATTTCCTTGGCCTCTCAGGGTCACACTCCCAACCCATCCTTGAAAAAAATTTGCTTCCTCCGCTTATTAGTGTCCCAGGGGGAGGATGAGGCATGTCAGGTTACAGAATATGCCCAGTGCTTGTGCCAGGCAGTGTCTGCTGCCTGGTACCCAGATCTGGGGACAGAGGCCCAGTGGGGAGCCTGGGAGGGCCCCATTGCTGACCCCTTCCCACTCCCCACAGGAGTACGAACCAACCATCTTCTACCCCACACGCTCACTGGACCCGCTGCACCGGGACCTAACTACCCAGTGTGAGAAGATGGACATCCCCTTCCTGTCCTATCTGCCCACGGAGGTCAGCTCGGGTGGCAACTGAGGGGGTTGGTGGGGGACAGTGCCCCAAGATCGCCCCCTGAGCCTGCCTGCCCTCCCAGGTCCAGCTCATCAACAACGCCTACAGACTGGTGGTGGACGCCGTGCTGGGCCCCGGTGTGGAGCCGGGCAAGGTCGGGGGCCCCTGCATGCGTGCACTGGCCACGCTCAAGCTACTGTCCATCCCCCTCGTGAGCCTGGACATTCCCTCAGGCATGTCAGGTGGAGTGGGGGGCATGAGGATCTGGAGGGCTTGGGTGGAGGTCCCTGTACCCTGGCTTCTGGTGGTCCCAGCCTGTCTGCCCACTCTGAGCCTCAGTTTCCCCAGCATGGATGGATCCTGCACTCTGGGTGAGGCTGAGGGTCATGTCCATCCCTCGGATGGGGAGTACCCAGGCTGGTGCCCGTGTGACCCTGGGTCCCCTCCCCCCACACCCGGCACAGTGTGCCCGCTGCCCACCCTGGCCCAGTCACCCGGGGCAGACGTGAGCTCACTCGGCAAAGGCCCCGCTCATCCTGGCCACCGCCCCAGGCCTGTTGGAGCCATTAGGCAATGGGCAGAACGGAACAAACAGCTGCTGGCCAGCCAGACCCTCCATGGGGGTGGCCAGACTCAGGGGGACATCACCCGGCTTACAAGACCCCAGGGTCATACCAGCAGGATGCCACAGAGCTGGGGGTGGTGTCTAAGGGAGGAGGTGGTCTGAGGGGAGAGGCTGCAAGCTCTTGTCTGAACAGATAGCCTTGGACAGAGAGGGTCTCCCTGTTAGGTCAGAAGGGCTTATTAGTGGCCCCTAGTCTGAGGGTGGAGGCTCATTTGAGGGATGGCAGAGGCTACAACCCAGTGAGGGAGGGGGCAGGGTCCTGCCAAGTCGTCTGAAGGTGAAGGCAGGGATGTCAGGTCAGAGGGGAGAGTCTCTAGTCAGAGGCAGGAGGCTGGCTGCTCAAGTTGGGAGGGGCGGGGGGCACATCTTGTCAGAGGCAAGAACCTGGGGCAAAGAGACAGGTCTGATGGGGTAGGCTTGCCTGAGGATGGTGGCAAGTCTGTCCCCTGAGTAGAGAGTGGGGATCTGGGAGGAGGCTGGGAGGTCTGGGTGGAAAGAGACTTTAGTTTAAGTAGGGGAGCTCAGGATTGATAGGCAGGGAGGTATAGAGACGGCAGACGCAGAGGTCTGATTGGGAAAGGGCAGCACGTATAAATGAGGTCGTCTGAAGGCAGAAGCTCTGGTCAGAGGAGGAGGGAAACATCTCCGGGGAGCGGGGAGAAACTGGCCTGAGGGCAGAGGCTCAGTTTTTTGTTTTTTTTTTTTTTTTTCCGGTACGCGGGCCTCTCACTGTTGTGGCCTTTCCCGTTGCGGAGCACAGGTTCCGGACGCACACGCTCAGCGGCCATGGCTCACGGGCCCAGCCGCTCCGCGGCATGTGGGATCTTCCCGGACCGGGGCACGAACCCGTGTCCCCTGCATTGGCAGGCGGACTCTCAACCACTGCGCCCCCAGGGAAGCCCCCAGAGGCTCAGTTTTATGGGAGGCAGGTCTGACCAAACTCATGGGTCAGAGCAGAGGCTGTGTCTGATGGGGAAGGGGAAGTGGGTGATGGGGCAGCAGGTCTCTTGTCTGAGAGCGAGCACCCCTCCCAGCTCCTGATCCCCGCCTCCCATCCTTCCTCCCTCAGGCTGGGACCCAGAGACCGGCGGCGACGCCGAGGACGGGCTACGACCCGACGTGCTCGTATCGCTGGCGGCGCCCAAGCAATGCGCCGGCCGCTTCTCCGGGCGCCACCACTTCGTGGCCGGCAGGTTCGTGCCCGACGACGTGCGCCGAAAGTTCGCTCTGCGCCTGCCGGGGTACACGGGCACCGACTGCATCGCGGCGCTTTGACAGCCACCCGTGCCCACGCGGCTTGGGCCCGCGCCAATAAACACACGTACCACCGCCACCTCGCCTGGGCCTCCTCTGTGCGCGGGGTCTGGCGCGGGGGTGGGGAAGCTCAGGGAGGAACTTCCCACCGGTCCCCTGGTGGCCCCAAGGCGGGAGGGATGGAGGGCAGACGTGAATGGACTTCTTGCTGGCCTCGGAGAAAACTGGAGCCAGAAGAGTGGAGGGTAGATTCAAGGTGGGATTTCCAGGCTGCTCAGGGTGGCCTAAAGCCAATAGAATCGAAGTTACACCCGATGGAGGATTTCTAGCCGCCTAAAGGGCGGCTTAAACATTGAAGGTTCGGACAGCTTCAGGCTCGATTCCAGGAGGCACTTCCCGACGTGGAGAACAGAGGGTGGGCTAAGGAGGGGACTTCCAGCCGGCGACGAGGGGACGCAGGCCAGCCCGAGGGCGGAGGTACAGCCAGCCGCACCGAGGGGGGCGACCCAAAGAGGTTGTCTGCGCACCGAAGTCACCTCAGGCCCGGGAGCGTTGCGTGGATGGGGAGTGGCCTGGACGGGGCGTGGCCTGCGGTCGCGTCCCTCCCCCATCCACGGCCCCAGCGGCCGCCAGACCCGCGGGAGTCCGACCCGAGTGCACAGCGGAGCTGGGACCCTCCCTCCGACTTTCGGACCTGGCCATGGCGTCACTGCAGATACTGCTCTGCCTCTGTGTCGCCGCCGCGCACCTGGCGGGGACCCGAGGTGAGGCGCCCCCAGACCCCAGACCAGCCCCCTAGGCGCCGGACGTCTGACAGAGGGCGTGGCAAGCAGCCGGAGCCTGGAGACAGAACCAAGGGACCCACTTGCTTCCCCAGGCCTGCATTCCCTTTGCCAGCCTCGGGGGTGGAGTGAGGGGGCAACGAAGAGATGGAGCTGTGGGACCACCTGGGGCAGGAGGGGATCTCGTCCACTGTCTTCCCTCCTCCAAGGGACGATAGGGGCACCGGGAGTGTGGCTATGAACTTCAGGCTCCTCTGGATTCTCAGGACTGCAGGGTACCCATCTCAGCCACAGCATTTGGACCCTGAATCATCCAGTCTTGGTCTCACTATGAAGGGGCCAGAGCTGTCCCCTCTCACCTAACTCCTTCCCTCTTCCACACACACACAGCACTCAGAAAAGAAATTCCCATCTCTGGAACACTCAGTGGAGTGGGGAACTGGGCCCATTTCTCAGATGGGGAGACTGAGACTCGAAGAGGGAAGGGACTTGTCTGAAGTCACCGCCCAGCCCAGTTATCTCAGACAACTCGCGGCTGGAGAAGCCAGGCTAGATTCCAAGGACTTCCCACTGGCAGCTTGGGCCCCAAGTGCAGGGATGAAAGGTAGACTGAGGGAGGGACTTCCAGTCAGCAAATGGATGAAAGAAAATTCAGATCAATATGACAGCAGGGAGGGGCACAGCCAACTGAACTCATGGCCACTGAGCACAGTGGGAGAACTGGGTCTGGGAAGCAGAGTGGATACAGACTTCCCTAACCTAAGGGGCTGTGTCAGAGTGAGGGATGGGGCTGTGGGAGACTGGGGGTGGGGAGGTCATGGGGAGGCTTCCTGGAGGAGGGGGTGCTGCAATTCTCCCCTGGATTCCGGCTTCTCCCCTGTGAAATGGGGATGATCGTGGGAGCACTTTGCATACCAGGAGTTCACAGAAGTCCTCCCCCCTACCCCTCACCCCTTTGACAGGCACCACCACCCCTGAGGAGCCCATGGTGACTGCGTGGGGCCTTGAAGGTTCATGGCTGCACCCTGGCCAGCCCTCACCAGCCCTGGAGGACTGGGAAGGTGAGCCAGCTTGGGTCTGAGTCCTCGTTCTGCTGTGGACTCTGTGTGAGCTCTGGCTGGTAGGGTCTTGTGAGGAGGGGACACAAGCTGGGTGAAGAGCCCAGGACTGTCCTGGTCCCTGGGCATGGCAGCCCCTGGAAGTGGTGCCCCAAGAGGTCTAAGTTTTAGGAGCAGGGAGATGAGAGCCCAGGCTGTTTGTCCAGGAGGAAACCAGGGTGGGGTGGGGCGGGGCGGTGAGACAACAAGCTCAGTTCAGTCAGGGAAACAGGAGTTCTGGAACCCAAGTCTCTAGCTTCCCAGCTAAGAAGGTTCTATTTGACTTGCTCTTGAATGAGGAAAGGAGTGAGCGCCCCTTGGGGGGTTGATGGAAACAGAAGCTAACCTGTGAGAGGCCAGACCCTTCCCACCTCTGGCTTCTGTGAAAGGGAGGGTTGCCTGATAGGTTCAGTGGGCAGCGAACAAGGTCCCAGCTGGCACTGATGCGAGGCTGCCAGGCAGTGGAACAGCTGGTCTCAGGCCTGGCTCCTCGTGCTGCCTTGATATCTCCTTACACCTCAACGGTTCTGAATTCTGAGAGTGGGGGCTGGTGAGACAGTGGCAAGATCTCAGCATGCACTCACGGGCCAGCTCAGATACTGAGCAGCAGAACTAGGGCCGGGGCAAGCGCAATCCAACCTCCCCTGATCCTTCTACAGCTCCTTCTGCCCTCGAGGGCTCTGGATCTGGGCAGGCTGGGCTCGCCCATGCACTTTTGTGGGGAGGGGGACCTGGCTTAAACACGCAGATGGGAGTGGGCAGGCCGCAGCCCAGGCTCCTGCCTGAACTGATGGGGCCCGACCGGCTAAGGCCCGGGTCCCAGCGCGTGCGGTGCCCGCAGAGGCCAGCGAGTGGACGTCCTGGTTCAACGTCGACCACCCGGGAGGCGACGGTGACTTCGAGAGCTTGGCTGCGATCCGCTTCTATTACGGGCCGGCGCGCGTGTGCCCGCGGCCGCTGGCGCTGGAGGCGCGCACCACAGACTGGGCCCTGCCGTCAGACGTCGGCGAGCGCGTACACTTGAACCCCACGCGAGGTTTCTGGTGCCTCAACCGCGAGCAGCCCCGAGGCCGCCGCTGCTCCAACTACCACGTGCGCTTCCGCTGCCCGCTCGGTGAGGGCGGGGCTAAGGGAGCGGCGGGGATTGGCCATAGGTGGATGAGGCCTGAAAGGATGGTGTCGTGTGGGGTGGGGGGAGGGTGAGGGTGCAGGGCGTGGCTAGGAAGAGGCGGGGCCTTTTAGGAGCAAGGCCGCAGGAGACGGCCGGACCGGATAGGAGAGGAGCTTTGGAAGGGAGGGGCTAAGAATAGCCGGGGCCCAGGTCGGGGTCAGGAAGGGGCCCTCAGGAACACAGCTCCCTCTCACTGCCCTCTTTTGCTCATCTAGAACTAGGGCCGTTCTGTGGAAGTGTGTTTTGAGCCCCAGATGTGGGTGAGACGCAGGGAGAACAGCAGGGCTTATCTTGGCGGGGGCGGGAAGGTACCTCAACTGCAATTTCGACTGGTGCGCCTGGGGGAGCACCGATTGAGGCAGTGGGCAGGACTTCTCTCTGACTCGGATGCACGTGACGAGAGCACCCTCCAGTCCCACACTGTCAACAGAGTTCCAGGTTCCATCTGACGCCCCCATCCCTGCCCACTCCCCAGAGGCCACGTGGGGTGCGTGGGGCCCGTGGGGTCCTTGTTCGGGGAGCTGCGGGCCAGGCCGTCGCTTGCGCCGCCGCCGCTGCCCAAGCCCTGCTGCGGATGCGTGTCCTGGGCGTCCCCTGGAGGCGCAGAAGTGTGTGAGGCCTACATGTCCAGGTAGGAGGGGCGGGGCCTGGAGGAGATAGTTGGCTTAGAGGCGGGGCCTGGGTGTAGGGGCGGGGCCAGTTGAGGGAAGTACCTAGAGGGGCTAGTTGGGGTGGAGCCTGATGGGGCGGTGCCTGGAGGGAGGAGGCGGAGCCTGAGTGTAGGGGCGGAGCCTGGACGACCAGAACTTGGACCACTTGGAGACTGGCTTTTCCTTCCCTTCCGGGCCCCCGAAGAGCATTGGTAAATGTGTACATCTGGACGGGTGGACGCCATGGGGGTCGTGTCCAGTCATGGGCAGATCTGAGGAGGCACTTCCTCTGTGTGCCTGTTGGAGTGTGCGGATGTCCTGGTGGACGTGGATACACACAGAAGCTGGCTCACACACTCGTGGTGCACACACGCGTGGCATTCGCAGGCCACGCCCGTCCCCCACGCCCACGTGGACATGCACTCACACCCTGGCAGACATGATGCCCAGGCCCTCCCTGGTCCAGACACCAGGCCAGCCAGGAGGCGACTGGAAATTCCAATCAGGCCTGGTCTCCACAAACATGGTCTGGAGACTGCCCCAGCAGAGCACGCAGCAGGGTGGGGGAGCACAGTAGCCAATGGGGTGGTGGGATTCCCCACCCTACTCTGCTTGGCTCTGCCTTCTCCGTGCCTCTGCCCTGAAGTTTCCAGTGGAATTTTCCATTTTATGGAGAAACCACAGGATTGTGACAGGAGGGAGATGTTCTGGGCCCAAGACCCATCCCCTCGCTGGGCCCCCAGCCCCTGCCTGAACATTTTCTCTCATGCTAGAAGGAGCCTCTCTGCCCTGTAAGAGTCACCTATCCTGTCCTCTCCTCCAGGGCATCTCCTTCACACCAGGATCCCAAGTCCCTCCCCTTGGCCCAGCCCTGACCACTGAACCCCATGTCCTTCACACCAAGGGCTGCTGCAAGCAGGTCCATGCTGAGGACTCTCTGAGGGGAACAAGGTGGGGAGGGTGTCTGGGTACCTTTGCTGAGTGACTGATAGAGAGGAAAGCCCTCCCCAGGAAGGGGTCAAGAGTCTTCTCTGCCTCCTGTGCCCCCCCCAGGGTGTGGTCTCAACACCTGTGGGTGCCCTGACCACATCCTTCTGGGCTCGGTGGTCACCCCATCTGGGTGTCCGCTGCCAGGAGCCAGGGTCTCCTTGCGAGACTGGCCTGGCACTATGGCTACTAGCCATGCCCACAGAACCTTCTGGGTGCCTGGAGTCTGTGCCAGCAGCTGAGCCAATGTCAGTGCCCAAATGGATGGCTTCTCTGCAGGCATGGCCCAGGCCCAGGCCAACAGCTCCATCTCTGCTGTGGTCACTGTTGTCCTTAATAAGTTGGGTAAGTGCCTCATGGTAAGAGGGACGAGGGGGCTGAGGAACTGGGGAGGAAATTCTGGGTGACGCCAAGCACTTGGGATGATGTGATGTACAGTGAGGCCAATGGAGCAAGAAATAAGATGTAATGGTCATTGGAGAAGATGTGAGGTGAGAGGTGGAGTTGCAAAGGGAAGCATTAAGATTAAGCATTGGGCTTCCCTGCGTGGTGCAGTGGTTGAGAGTCCGCCTGCCGATGCAGGGGACACGGGTTCCTGCCTCGGTCCAGGAAGATCCCACATGCCGTGGAGCAGCTAGGCCCGTGAGCCATGGCCACTGAGCCTGCGCGTCCGGAGCCTGTGCTCCGCAGCGGGAGAGGCCACAGCAGTGAGAGGCCCGCATACCACAAAAAAAAAAAAAAAGCATTAAGGGCACAGTCTCCAGCAGATGTGAGGTGAACCTGAGTGGGGGGAGGGTCATTAGAAAAGGCCCAAGTGAAACAGGGCATCACTGTAAGGGAAAGGATGGGGCCCTGCTCTTGGGAAGGGTCATTGGGAGAAGCTGGGGTGGGGCAGGGCCCTGACCTTTGCTGCCTCTGCCCCCAGAGAAGCCCTATCTGGTGAAGCACCCTGAGTCCCGAGTTCGAGAGGCTGGCCAGAATGTGACCTTCTGCTGCAAAGCCTTGGGCACCCCCATGCCCAAGAAATACTCCTGGTGAGTGCCTTGCCCCATGCTCAAGGGTCTCGCGCCCAGATTTGGGGTTGGAATGGGCTTCCCATGATATGTGGTGCCCCAGAGGAAGCTGCTCTGCAACCTCCCTGTGCCCCATGTGGGGCGGGACAGATGCAGCCCCTCCCCCGTGCCAAGGGCATTCATGGTGCTGCTCACCCGCCACCCAGGTTCCACAACGGGACCCTACTGGACAGGCGAACGCACAGGTATGGGACCCACCTGGAGCTGCATGGGCTTCACCCAGACCAGGCAGGCACCTATCACTGCAAAGCGTGGAATGATGCCGGGGCCGTGCGATCGGGCACTGCCCAACTCACCGTGCTTGGTGAGTGTCCTCAGCAACCCTACCCACAACCCTGAGTGAGCCGTGACACCAAACTGAGCCCCAACCCCAGCTAAAACGCAACTTCAAATGGAACCCCAACTTCAGACTGATCTCTGACCTTGCTCAGTCGGATCCCAGGCTCCCACTGAGCCCCCCGGGGTTGAGCCTCTGATCCCAATCTAGGCCCCCAACCTTGGCGTCCATGGAGGGCCCCCCTTACCCTGATCTGGCTGATTTCTTGCTCCACAGCCCCAGGCCAGCCAGCCTGTGACCCCCAGCCCCGAGAACACCTGATAAAGCTTCCAGACGACTGTGGTCAGCCAGGCAGCGGCCCCATCTACCTGGACGTAGGCCTTTGCCCTGACACCCTCTGCCCCAGCCCTGCAGGCTCGAGCCCCCGATGTGGGGATGCAGGCTCCCGCTGCTGCTCGGTGCACCGGCTGGAGAGCAGGAAGATCCACTGCTCTGGCTACATCCTCCCAGTAAAGATAGTGGCTGAATGTGGCTGCCGGAAATGTCTGCCCCCTCGGGGGCTGATCCGGGGACGTGTGGTGGCCGCTGAGTCTAGGGAGCCCTTGCGCTTTGCTCGGATCCTCCTGGGCCGGGAGCCCATTGGCTTCACATCCTACCAGGGTGACTTCACCATTGAGGTGGCACCTTCCACTCAGCGGCTGGTGATTACTTTCGTGGACCCCAGTGGCCAGTTCGTGGACACTGTCAGGGTCCTGCCTTTTGACCCTCAAGGTGCGGGCGTGTACCATGAGGTCAAGGCCATGCGCAAGAAAGCCCCTGTCATCTTAGATGCCAGCCAGAGCAACACGATATCCCTCGGGGAGCTGGAGGACGAAGCCCCCTTAGGCGAGCTGGTCATCCCGCCGAGAGCCTTCCGCAGAGCTGATGGTGAACCCTATGCAGGGGCTGTGGAGGCCCGGGTGACATTTGTTGACCCCCGAAATGTCACCTCGGCGGCTGCGGCCCCCACTGACCTGCGATTTGTGGACAGTGACGGGGAGTTGGCTCCACTGCGCACCTACGGCATGTTCTCGGTGGACCTCCGTGCTGCCGGCTCCGCAGAGCAGCTGCAGACCGGGCCGGTGGCCGTGCGTGTGGCCGCCAGCCAGATCCGAATGGCCGGCCACGTGGAGGCCCTGAAGCTGTGGTCGCTGAACCCTGACACGGGCTTGTGGGAAGAGGAGAGCGGCTTCCAGCGTGAGAGGTCGGCGGCCTCACGGGTCCGCCGGGAGGAGCGGGTCTTCCTGGTGGGCAACGTGGAGATTCGGGAGCGGCGTCTGTTCAACCTGGACGTGCCTGAGCGCCGCCGCTGCTTGGTGAAGGTGCGCGCCTACGCCAACGACAAGTTCAACCCCAACGAGCAGGTGGAGGGCGTGGTGGTCACGCTGGTCAACCTGGAGCCTGCCCCCGGCTTCTCGGCCAACCCCCGCGCCTGGGGCCGCTTCGACAGCGCCATCACTGGTCCCAACGGGGCCTGCCTCCCCGCCTTCTGCGATGCTGACCGGCCAGACGCCTACACCGCCCTGGTCACGGCCACCCTGGGCGGGGAGGAGCTGGAGCCCGCCGCATCCCGGCCCCGCCCACGCCCGGCCACCGTGGGCGTGGCCCAGCCCTACCTAGACAAGCTGGGTTACCGCCGCACCGACCACGATGACCCCTCCCTCAAACGCAATGGCTTCCGCATCAACCTCACCAAACCCAGGTCCGGCGACCCCGCCGAGGCCAACGGCCCCGTGTACCCGTGGCGCAACCTGCGGGAGTGTCAGGAGGCCCCGGTGACCGCCAGCCACTTCCGCTTTGCTCGCGTGGAGATGGACAAATACGAGTATAACGTGGTCCCCTTCCGCGAGGGCGTGCCGGCCTCCTGGACTGGAGATCTCCTGGCCTGGTGGCCCAACCCGCAGGAGTTCAGAGCCTGCTTCCTCAAGGTGAAGATCCAGGGTCCCCAGGAATACATGGTCCGCTCCCACAATTCGGGGGGCAGCCACCCTCGGACCCGGGGCCAGCTCTACGGTCTGCGGGATGACCGGAGTGTCCGAGACCCCCAGCGCCCTAGCACATCTGCCGCCTGTGTGGAGTTCAAGTGCAGCGGGATGCTGTTCGACCAGCGTCAGGTGGACAGGACGCTGGTGACCATCATGCCCCAGGGCAGCTGCCGGCGCGTGGCGGTCAACGGACTCCTGCAGGATTACTTGACCCGGCACCCCCCTGCTGCACCCGCCGATGACCTGGCTGTCTTCTCCATGCTGGCCCCGCTGGACCCTCTGGGTCACAACTATGGTGTCTATACAGTCACTGACCAGAGCCCAAGGCTGGCCAAGGAGATTGCCATCGGCCGCTGCTTCGATGGCTCCTCTGATGGCTTCTCCAGGGAGATGAAGGCCGATGCTGGCACAGCCGTCACCTTTCAGTGCCGGGAGACACCAGAGGGCCGGCCGAGCCTCTTCCAGAGGCTGCTGGAGTCCCCATCGGCAGCTCTTGGTGACATCCGCAGGGAGATGGGTGAGGTGGGCCGGGCACAGGCACGAGCCTCAGGTCCCCTGCGCACCCGCCGTGGCAGGGTCCAGCAGTGACCCTGGGCCCCAGCCTTGCTCCTCTGCCCTGCTCCAGACTCCTCTGTCCTTGGCAAGTCTCTTCAGGTTTCTGGGCATTTCCCTCCCCAGCCCAGAATTCAGTCAGGTCCGATGGTGCAAACGCAGGCAGATAATTGTTGCTGTGTGCCGTGAAATGGAGTTTGTCCTGACTGTGGGAGCCAGCATCCTGGGATGATGGTCGGGGCTGGTGACCGGCTGAGGCCCAGAGGGGATCGTTCCCAGCTCACATGCCAGCTCTGATTTCATTTCATATTTTGACCCGGATTTCAGATAATCCTCCCTTTCAGATTTCTGTGCTGAGCTGGATGCTTTATTGGGTCCTCTACCCTGAGTTTTGTTCTTGGGGTTATTTATTGAATAAATAATAACAGGTGTGAGTGTGGGGTCCAGATGTGGCCCATTGAAGGTCTGGGGAAGAGGCTTCTTGGCTCTGGGACTGAGGAGCACAGTTCTCATACGTTTGGTGCTTGGAGATTCCCCAGGGGGTCGGGGCAGGGATTCCATTAAAGATGCTTCATTTCCAACTCCTGGTGTCAGTCTTGGGGAGAGAAGGATGGAGGCTGGGGCTGCTGGATCCAGGGGCACCTTGGCAGGCAGAAACAGGCCTGAAGCACATACGGACATGGGTGTGCAAGCGGCCTGCAGGCCCCCGTGCGGCCCTGGACAATCCTCAGGCAGGCACGTGGGCCCCAGCCGATGCCCACAGAAGTGCATCTGCGACATGTGTGTGCAGAGCTGACTCATTAGCAGCCCAGGCTTGTGCAGCCCTGACTGCAAAACACAGTAGCAGCTGCTGCCCTGGCCTTATCCTCCTTGCCTGGCTGTGGTCAGTGGCTCCTATCTGGCCACATGCCCAGGGGCTACAGTGGGCAGGGAGGGGCCCTGGCAGGGCCGCTTGCCCCAGGAGGCAGGAACTGAGGCTTCCCTGGACTTCTTCCACCGGGACCACAGCTGCCCTGCCCTGGGTCACACCCGGCTGAGGCCTGGCCATGCCTTGACCACGTGGTGACTTGGCTGCCCAAGGCCATGGTCCTGAGCCATCACCGGGACTCTCGGTCTGGAGGTGCAGCACCATCACTTGCTTGCGTGCTGTGTGCGCGCGGCCAGGCAAGTTGTCCTGACGCCCCATGGGGCAGGCGCTGTTCCGACCACACCCCCACTTTCCAGACAGAGAAACTGAGGTCCCAAAAAGGAGAGGCAAAGGGCTGCTTGGGCCCCAGAGTGAATCCCGGCAGGAGCGGGGGGCTCCCTGGATGGCCCAGCAGTGCCCTCAAGGACACGCGTGAGACTCCCTTGGCCTGTAGACGTCGGTCCCTGGAAGGCATCAATGTGGCGTTTCTGGGGGCCTGGAATGGGGAGCATTGTGCCTGGCTGATTGCCCCCAGAAAGGGTGGCGGCAGGGAGTTGGAGTGCGGGGTATTATTCCCTTATTCTAGGGCCTGCTCAGGCCTTCTGCACACCCACCCACTTACCCACTCAACTGCCCACTTCCCCTCTATCACCCACCCACCCGCTCGCCCACCTGTCCACCCCTGCCCCTCCAGTCCCTCTTACCATCTGCCTGTCTAGCATGTAGAGGTGTCACCTCTGTGCCAACAATGGGGGCCTGGAGAGGGCCTGGCCTTGGCAGGGAGAGAGGTTCACGCACACCCTGACACACCTGTGGAGTCAGTGCTCAGCCTACATGGCCCGCTGGCTCTTGTCCATCTGGAGAACTCTCCATCGGACAACCCCCAGCCTCTCCATCCCTCCCTCACACTTTTGCTCAGCCCATGCCTTTCATGGGAACATCTTCCCCTGCCCAGGGGCCAGACTTAGGGGCCTGGAGGGTCTGGGAGAATCTGGCAAACCCGAGGGTATCAGCCCCAGTCTCTGAGGGTGGGCCCCAGGGCTGTGCTTGGAGACAAGGTTTGGAGGCCCCGATGCCAGCACCCCAGCCTCTCCTTGGATAGGCTGTGATGGACAAGAGAGGGGAGATGCTTTGAGGCCCCTGGGAGCCAGGGGCATGCGCATTTATCCAGACTTACTGTGTCTACACCCTCAGCTGAGACGGAAGCTCAGAGGGGTAGGCCCCCGCCCAAGGCAACACAGACTCTGGGCCTGCCTGTCGGGGTCCTGGGGGGCAGCAGGAGTTGGGGGGGTTCCCCCTGCAGCTGGCAGGAGAAGCTGGCTTCCAGGCTGGGTGTGATGAGGTGTCAGACACCACTGCCAAATACCTTTCATTGAGAAAGTGTTGGGGCTGCGGCCACTGCCAGCCCTGGGGCAGCTGAGTTTGGGGCCGGCAGCTGGCCCCCCTTCCCTAGGGTGGGGCAGGGGTGGGTGGGCGTCATCCTGGGGCCCCCTCCCCAGCTGCTGCGGCTGGGCCAGGAGTGAGCAGGGGCTCCTAGAGGGAAGCGGGCCAGGGAGACTGTTCCAGGCAGAGGGCAGAGCCCAAGAAAATACTTGGCACAGGACGGTGGCTGGAGCCCCAGTGCCTCCTCATCCCTGCTAACAGCTCTTCAAGAGGGCAGCACTTGGCCCCAATATTCTGATGAGAAAACTGAGGCTCCAAGAGAAGGAAGCCATGGCTCTGAGCTGACAGCCCTGTGCTTCGTTTTTTGTTTTTTTTTCTGCGGTACGCGGGCCTCTCGCTGTTGCGGCCTCTCCCGTTGCGGAGCACAGGCTCCGGACGCGCAGGCTCAGTGGCCATGGCTCACGGGCGCAGCTGCTCCGCGGCATGTGGGATCTTCCTGGACCGGGGCGCGAACCCGTATCCCCTACATCGGCAGGTGGACTCTCAACCACTGCGCCACCAGGGAAGCCCAGCCCTGTGCTTCTTGACGCTGTCTTGTGACCCCATTCTAGCCTCCGAGCCAGGAGTCTCCACGCCCCCCCTCCTGGAATGTTTGCTATCCGCCTCCTGGTAAATCCATTGCTCTCCCCCTAAAACTGGGACTGCCAGACCACACCCCGTAAGCTTGGGGTGTGGGGGGCATAAAGTCCACCCTAGAGACCCCAGCTCCAGCCACCCTGGCGTCAGCTCAGGGCACAAGGAGGCCCTTGGTCCCGCCCACGGCATTTTAGACTTATAATTTTAGAACCAGAGGTTCTTAAAATTCCTAGTATTGCGAGTGGGAGAAAAATCTTGGAACGGTGCTTAAAACAAGAGAGTCTTAAACCTGTAGAATCCAAGAGGAGGAAGATAAAAATGAACACACATTGAGCAGTGACTGGATACAAGCCCTCCCTGTCCCCAAAGCCCTAACTCACTTTGAGAGCATTTAATGTATATTTATTGTCTTGGGCCTCAAAATATGCTTTTAGGGAGGGTGGTTTTTCACACACATACCCCCATTTCACAGCTGAAGGGACTTGCCCCGGGTCACACAGCAAATGGGGACACCATAGGCTGAAGGGAAAGGCAATGTTTCTCAGAGAAAAGGACACAGGCAGTGGGTCTTGAAGGATGTCTAGGAGTTTGCCAGGTGGGCAAGGCAGGAAGGGCATACCAGGCAGCTGGAAAGGTACATGTGAAGGCTGAGGAGGGAAACCTCAGGCGGGCATGGAGAAGGGAGACACACAGGGGTGGTGTACAGAGCCTTGAATGCCACACACCTGTGGAGTCAGTGCTCAGCCTACATGGCCCACTGGCTCTTGTCCATCTGGAGAACTCTCCATTGGACAACCCCCAGCCTCTCCATCCCTCCCTCACACTTTTGCTCAGCCCATGCCTTTCATGGGAACATCTTCCCCTGCCCAGGGGCCAGACTTAGGGGCCTGGAGGGTCTGGGAGAATCTGGCAAACCTGAGGGTATCAGCCCCAGTCTCTGAGGGTGGGCCCCAGGGCTGTGCTTGGAGACAAGGTTTGGAGGCCCCGGTGCCAGCACCCCAGCTCCTGCCAAGCAAGGAGCTGGAGAGTCTCAGGTGGGTGATGGGGAGCCACAGAAGGTGCTGGAGCTGGGAAAGATCACACAGTTTCTCATAACAAAGACTCCTCTAGACCTGGGGCAGCATTCAGCATGTTGAAAAGTGTTTCCTTTATGGAACTGGGTCTGCTCCCTCCCACGTGGCAGACCTTCAGGGTCCAAACCTGCAGCCCAGCGCCCCTTCCCCTCCAGCTGCCTCCTGTTTTGGCTGAACACTGCTGGCTCCTCCACTTGGGCCTCGTGTCCCTGGCATGGCTACCCACCACTTCCCCAGCCCTGTCTGTCTCCCTCATCAGCCCTCAGAGTTGGGTATGACCCAGTCGCAGACCCCAAAGACTGGAGCCAGCCTGGCGGGGAGAACTGGCTTCAGTCAGGTGGGAGGAATGCTTGCATTTTAATGGTGGAAACAGAGGCAGGAGGCCAGCAGAGAAGGAAAAGTTCAGCTGAGCGCCAATGTCCTGCCCAACCCCTCCCAGGGCAGGAGCTGAGGCCAGACCCCAGGGCCTGGGGTGGGGGATCTGGGCAGGCAGGAGGGAGGAGAGCCCAGGGATCAGGGGAGCAACAGACACGGACATTTGGTGATGGATGCAGGGAGACATCCACCGCCCTACCCAGGGTCACAGGTGCTGTGCCAAACAGCGGATGTGGCACGTGGAGTCAAGCTTCCTTATCATCAGTCCTGAGGTCACACCGTCCTGGTCACTCGCTGTCCCTGTCCTCCCCAGTCAGACACTCCCTCCCACACCACTAGGCCCCCTTCTTGTCACTCATTCAGCTACACCGTCACTCTTAATTGCAGCCCCACACGCAGTCATCCCCCCCCCGCACCCCGCCAAAGTGCACACGGCTGGATTTGCCGGTTGTTTTGGGTGTGACAGCCTAGCTGGCCACTGTGCCAACCCTCACAGCAGCCCAGGCAGATGAACCCTGACACAGAGGCTTACAAGGCAGGGTCCTGCGAGGGTGCTGGCAGCCAAGAGCACCTGTGTACAGTGGAACATCAACACCCACAGTTGCCCTTTGTCACCCTGCACCTGGGGACACTCAACCCTCAGACACCCAGATCGCCCAAGTCAGGGCTGATCCTGACCCGCCACGAACCCCCGCAGTTCAGTCCCTCAAAGCACACCGGGCGCAGCCTGGTGCACATGGCACCTCCTACCGTCTGGTGGCCCTGGGGAGGCCGTGGGCTGGGGGCTGGGGGCGCCTCGAAGTCCCAGATGCTTTTCCTAGGAAGTCCCGAGTCCCTTCCTGCTGACTCAGCCCTGGGGACTGGCTGCCAAACCTCAGGTATGTCCTCGAAGGCTGCCTGGCGGGGTCTCCATCAAGGCGATCGGGGGAGCCCACTCAGGACTCAGCCCTCCCCCGGGCCCCAGCCCCTCCTTTGCCCCAGATGGAGATTGAGCTTTAACGATGGGTCATAAGGCAGGCTACTGGCATGGTGGAGGAGGCTGAGGTCGGCTGCTCACATCTCCAGTTTTTCCAGGCTGAGGGTCGGTAGACAAATGAGCTCCAAGCCAGGTCAGGCTCCCTCATAAAGGGGCCCTGCTCAGCTCACGCTCCTTGCCTTGTAAAGATGCCTCTGTTTTGGGTGGTCTGGGGAGATTTGCGTTGGCTGCCCCTCCTGGGGCCCGGCACGGGGACAGCGACACACACACACACACACACACACACACACACACACACACATGCATGTGCACACATGTGCTCTCACGTGATGTCTACATGCAGACCTGTGGGTACAGATATGCTTGATCGTGCCCAGACTCAGCCCTGGACGGGCCTTTCCAGAGCCCCATTCTGAAGAGAGAGGCAGAGCCAGGCACAGGTACCTCAGCCTGTGGGGGTCAGAGTTAGGCCAGCAGGAGGGCCAGGGGCTGGAAAAAACCAGAGAAGGGCCGAAGGAAGGCTTTCTGGAGGAGAGGGCATTTGCTATGGGCTTTGAAGAGAGAATAGGGGTTTGCCAAACCAAGATCAGATGTCCAAAGGTCTTGAAAGCTGGTTTTAGAGTTTACCTTTTTTTCTGTGAGGATTTTGAGCAGGGGAGGGACACAGTTAGATGAACTGCGATTCACTACCTCCTCTTGAAGACCCAGCCTCTCCCCTCAGGGGGCTTTCAGTCAGATGGGAGAGGCAGAGCCAGACCCAATCTGGAGGCATAGAAGAGTCCTCAGGTTTGTGAAGCACCTGCTAGGCATTGGGTTGGATCTTGTCAACAACCTTTTAAGGTAGGTATTATCTCTAGTTTTCAGCCGAGGAAAGCAAGGCTGAGAGAGGGAGGTACCTTTCACAGGGTCCCACACGGAGGCAGGGCTGTTCACACACAACCCTGGCTTCTGACTTGCAGTTGTGTCTGCTGACCTGGTCCCAAGCTGACCCTAAAGTTCGAAAGGCAGGGCAGTGGGGCTCCAATAAGTCAGCTTTGCCAAGGGTCGTGTCTTTGCATCTTGGGTCCTGGCCTGTGGGGGAGGCCCCTGCTCACGGGACACACAAGCTCCCCCTGGGCCTCAGCGTGATCGTCCCTCTCCCACAGCCCTTGTCATTGGCTGCTGAGTGGCTTTAATGAGCAGCCTCTAGGCAGAGGGATGTCTGAGTAGGAGGCTGGTGGTGCTTTTCCAGGCCTCCTGGGAGGCCAAGGCCACAGGCCCGACATCTGGCCCAGGTGAACACAAACACTTGGAAATGGCTGGCCCGACGGAATCTAGGCTGTGGCTGAAGAAGCCACTGGAAAAACACGCAGCCCACACGGCCAGATCCAGCTTACGTCTCACCAGACAGGAGTGGCCTGCCCAGTGCCTGGAGCTGAGGAATGTTCGTTCCCTAGCTCTTTGGAACCTGCTGTCTCTGACTGGGGAATCCAGCCACCGGGCGGTGCCACCCTCGGTCTCCTGTGGTCAGGCTGTCACCCGCCTCCTAATGTGTCCTTGGAGAATTAGGCCTCTTGTCTTGTCCCCTGGCCCAGATGCTGTTGGAGACCATTTGCTTGCTTGCATGCCCCTGACAATAGGAAGCTCACTCCTTTACAGCTGTCGTACCTGGCAGCCAGGAGCCTGTAACTGGACCAGTTTCCTACAGGAAGCTCTGGCTCCTTTGACCACGTGGAGGGGAGGTCACTGCAGCCTGAGCACCCCACACCTCACACACCCTCTGTGGGTGCAGCCCCCTCCTGGGCCTCAAGACTTCCCCCAATGCTCTTTGCATTCAGCGTGTCCTAAGGAGACCCAAGTGTCTCACCCCAGAATGTGCTCCTTGCCCCATGGCCATGCTTTAGCACTAGTTTCTCTGTCCGCCTTCCTGAGCCACGGCCTGGGCAAGTGGACCACACATCCATTGAGCACCTATTGGATGCTGAAGCGCTTTACTTGCATCTCTTCACTGACCCCTCCCAGTGAAGCTGTTCCTATAATTGCTCTACTTTACAGATGGCGAAACCGAGGCTCAGAGAGTTTACTTGGCATCCTGGGGTAGCAGGGGCAGATTCTGGAAGTAGGAGCCATTCCCCTGCTGGAACCAGGATAGGGACCTGGCGGCCTTGTCTTTTGGGCTGGGGCGGCCCCTGGAGGCCAAAGGGGGAGCCGCAGCCTGAGCCACACTTGGGCCTGAGAGCCCCCGGCTTCCCATAGGCTCTGGCCTTTCCCCTACACACAAATCCTCCATGGTTCTGACGGTCCCTGTCAGTAAGAGGAGGAGCTCTGGGTGAACTCTTGCTGGCTCACCACGGAGACGCCTAAGCACAAAATCCAGCCTCTTGTATCAAACCCAGGCTGGAACCAGGGATGGGGAGGGACCAAATGAGGGGAGGAGCCAGAGTCAGGGTCTGAATGCGGGTGACACACCGAGGTTCCAGGGAGGGGGTGGTTCAGATGAGGGGTGGGGTCCAGATGGACTGAGAACAAGTGCTGCCCGGTCTCTCAATTCTACCCTGCCCCAGGAGACACTGCGAAATTAAACTAGGAGCTTCGGGGGGCCTTTGACGAATGACCAACGTGGGGTGAGTGGGATCGCAGACCTCCCCTCCACACATACCACAGCTCTCCTCACCTCTCAACCCTCCCCAGGACTCGCTTTGGTCCGGAAAATCCCCATCGGCCAGGACCAGAGGGAGTTCCCTGGCGGTCCAGTGGTTAGGTTCACTGCCAAGAGCATGGGTTCAATATCTGGTCGGGGAACTAAGATCCCGCAAGCCGCGAGGCCAAAGAGAAAAAAAAAAAAAATTGAGGACCAGAGAGGGGTAGATCCTCCCTGGGGACATACAGCCCAGCCCCCGTCCTGTCCCCGGTGGCTGGGCGGCGATTGGGTGGGGTGGGTGGGTGATGGGCCCAGAGCGAGATTAACCGGAGCCACGCCCACAGCTGCGGAGTTGCCCCATCACCTCTTTTTTTTTCTGGCCGTGCCACCAAGCTTTCGGTATCTTAGTTCCCCAACCCGGGCCAGGGAATTCCCTTTTTTGGAGTTGCCCCATCCCTATTCCAGGGGAGAACGCGGTTCCAGGAGTACAAAGCAAAACGCCCTGGCTCCTGAGGTGCCCCCAGCCCCTGGACGCTGGCTGGCTGGCGAGGACGGGGCGGCTAGGGGGAGAAGAAAGCTGGGGAGGGGGCGGTAGTGAGTCAGGGACCCTGAGGGGTCAGGTCCTGGGGAGAGGGTCTGTGGGAGTCAGGCTGGGAGCAGAAGAGAGGGGTGGGGTTTGGGGGAGGGGTAGAACAGTTCGCCGGGCATAGAAGGGAAGAGAGGGTGCTCCGGCAGAGGGAACGGGCCAGTGCAAAAGCCCTGGGGTGGGAACACGTTTATGGGATGGGTAGCCAGGGGGGGGCCAGTGAAGAGGGAAATGACGTCAAAGACACACCTTGTAGAACCTGGAGGGGGAGAAAAAGGGAATTGGAGTCTGAGAGGGAAGGGAAACCAGTGCCTGGATCCACTTCCCGTTGTAAGATTGCCCCCTGGCGGCCCAGTGAAGAACAGGCAGGGAGACGGTGGAGTCCGTCCATCCTCAAATCTACCCTCTGGCCCTCACAGGCCTTTACAGAAATTGTGGCAGCCTGAGCTAGGCTGCCCTTGGTCAAACCACCGCCCTCCTGTCTTCCTGTGTCAGTGTCCCCCTCGGCCGAACGGGGACAAGGTAACCCCAGATTCTCCAAGAGCATGGACACCATGCTCGGTGCTTTGGGTCCTCAGTGCTCACGTGATTCCCACCAAGCCTACTGGGGCAGGAGCTACTTCTGTTTCCAGTTCACAGTGGGGAAAACTGAGGCTCAGGGAAGGCAGCACATGCAGGGTCTCCTCACACCAGGGATACCTGTCAGGAGAGACTGGACCCCACCGGGGGCCAGCCCAGTCGGCCAGAACACAAGTTCAAGTTCTGCCTGTGCATATCTCCCCAGTTCTTCAGTTGAGGGAGGCTAGCAAGAATAGCACTAATTCGTTCTTCAAACTTTCTCTTGCTGTTGCTGGTGTCCATTGGCGATTCTTCTTCTTTTTTTTTTTCAGAGCAAAGTTTCACGTTGTGTGCCTTCGCACACCAAAACTCTCTCCACCAACATAGGAAGTCTAACTCGTGCTGTGTATTTCCTCAAGGGCCTGGGCCTTTCCAGATGCAGACGGAAGGAGGCAGCACCACCAGACACCAGAGGGATCTGAGTTCAGGGGTGGGGGGAGGGGGGGTGTCGGTTTAATTAATTGTCCTTTTTTTGGGGCCACACTGCGTGTGGGTTCTTAGCTCCCCAACCGGGGATCAAACCCGTGCCCCCTGCAGTGGAAGTGCCGAGTCTTAACCACTGGACTGCCGGGGAAGTCCTAATCATCCATCTTAAACTTGCCGTTGATGTAGGGCACACAGTCCAGAATCAGCCACCACTCGGTGGCCCACACCAGTCCCATGGTGCCCACGGTGCCCCACATGCCCACCGTGGGAATCCAGTTTCTGGCCAGCTCGCGACAGTGCAGGCCCAGGAACCTGCTCAGCATCCTGGGACCCGCTGGTGATTCTTGCGTGAATCAGTGCCATCATGGGCCAGTGGGAGACCCTTCAATGCTGCTCCTGTATCTGTGATTTACTCTAAAATTCAGGTCCTCTGGCTCTCTGACCTCAGGCTCCTACGCATTTGGATGTATGTTTTGAGATTGAAAGTGCTACTCCTCATGCCTGAAGAAGGTCCCTCATCACCTGGTTCTACAAGGATTGGCTCATTAGCCACTACAGTTGCTCACCTTCAACACACCTTGAAAGGAGGTCAGGGAGATCAGGAATGAGGCTCTCAGTGCTCTGGGAAAACTGGCAAGAACAGGTCTTCAGATAGGCAGGTGTCTTCAGGAGGACATTTTTTTTTTTAATGACTTTTATTATTTATTTATTTTTGGTGGTGTTGGGTCTTCGTTACTGCACACTGGCTTTCTCTAGCTGTGGTGAGCGGGGGCTTCTCACTGCGGTGGCTTCTCTTGTTGCAGAGCACGGGCTCTAGGCGGGCGGGCTTCAGTAGTTGCGGCTCACAGGCTCTAGAGCGCAGGCTCGGCAGCTGTGGTGCACGGGCTTAGTTGCTTCTCTGCGTACGGGATCTTCCCAGGCCAGGGCTCGAACCCGTGCCCCCTGCATTGGCCGGCGGATTCTTAACCACTGCCACCAGGGAAGTCCCAGGAGAAAATTTTTATGAACCAAATTTCTTGCATCTTCCCATACGTAGAAAAGCACTAAGATCACTAACCGAGACATCTGCTCTTTGTGACTAGCAGCAACCTTCTACTGAGATGTGTGCTTGATTGCACGTCCCCTTTTCCAAAATCACATATATGCTGACCTCCTTCACACCGCTTCGGAGCAGTTTCTCAGAGCTCTCTGAGAAGCTCTCTCCAGGGCTATAGTCCTCAGTATGGCCCCAAATAAAACTGAAACTCACAGCTCTCATGTTGTGCGTTTTATTTCATTCGACATTCTCTTTCCAGTGTATTGTTATTCCAAAATAAGGAAACTAAGGATCTGACACCCCAGCAGCACTCTGTCTCAGCCAGCCCCGAGGGAGTGCTGTCGTGTGCAGGGCCCACACCCAGGCAGGGGCCATTACCCCAGTCAGGATCACACATTCCAGGTAATGGGCCACCACTTGCAAAACTCTAACCTAAAGCCAGTCTTTTTTTTTTTTAATCACCAGTCAATCCTAGACAATTTGCTAATTAATTAGCATGATGAATATTAGAACTGATTTTTCTCTGGTGGGAGGACTGGGTTAAGATGTGTGGATCAGCTAAAAAAAAAGGTTCTGAAGAACCTGGGGGCAGGACAGGAATGAAGACGCAGATGTAGAGAATGGACTTGAGGACATGGGGAGGGGGAAGAGAGAATATTAGCGGCTCTCCCCCTCCCAGACATCTGGCCAGAGTTCCAGCCTTATCTGGGAGATGGTAAAAATGCAGATTCCCAGGCCTGGCCCAGAACTGATGAACCAGAGCCTGCATTTAAACCCATCTCTGGCCTAAACCCCTCAGAGTAGCCCCCTTGACTCAAGACTCTGAATTGGTCTTGTGTCCAGCTGCTTGGAACCCTACCCAGGTTACAGTGGCTTTTGCCTCAGTGGCTCCATGGAGCTCTAAGCAGATAGAGTGTGCCTTTCTGGGGCTCCTGACCAGGTGATGGAGATGTGATTTCGTGGAACCTGGGGAAGGTGCCTACTCATCTCTCAGAGGCAGCCCAAGACACGGATCCTCAGTCTCTGCCTCCCACCAAACTGGCTCACAAAAGCAAGACAAATCTCTGAAAAGCTACACAAATGGTACGCAAAGGATATGCAAATCCCACACATCTTTAATTCAAATAAAGCAAGTCGTGCATATTATATGCAAGTAACAAACACATATGCAAATGTCATGAGAGGAAGGGTGCCCGGCTCAGGGGTGAGGGTTGTCAGACACATTTCAAGGAACACACTGAGTATAATAGTAATGGTGGGGCTTCCCTGGTAGCGCAGTGGTTGAGAATCTGCCTGCTAATGCAGGGGACACGGGTTCGAGCCCTGGTCTGGGAGGATCCCACATGCCGTGGAGCAACTAGGCCCGTGAGCCACAACTACTGACCCTGCACGTCTGGAGCCCGTGCTCCGCAACAAGAGAAGCTGCGATAGTGAGAGGCCCGCGCACCGCGATGAAGAGTGGCCCCCGCTTGCCACAACTAGAGAAAGCCCTCGCACAGAAATGAAGACCCAACACAGCAAAAATAAATAAATTAATTAATAACCTCCTACCAACAACATCTTCTTTAAAAAAAAAAAAAAAAAGTAATGGTGGAGGTCTCATTTCCTGCCCTGAGCCCGGCCCTTCACAAGGATCAGCCCTTGGACCCGACAGCTACAAGTTGAGGGGGTCTTATGTCCCTGGGTCTCCAGCCCAGGAGAGGTAGGTCTCCAGCCTCTAGCTCTGTACTCGCTGCAGGGCCACAGCGGCCTCTGGTGGATGGTGATGGGACACAGCAGCTGGACCTTTCACTCCACCTCCACTTTCTTCTCCCTGTGTGGTGGTTTCCAGATCCCCCTCCCGTGGGGCCCTGATTGCGAACTTCCAAGCCACAGATTAGTGGGGGAGGGGGAGAGGAGGGAGGGCGAGGGGGAGGGGAGGGGGAGGGGGAGGGGAGAGTGGCATAATGAGTAATGAGCAGGACTGGCTGAGGGGAGTGGTCAGTGTTCCAAGGGCTCCTGCTGCTCTCCCAGCACAAGCCTCAGGGATTTCTAAACTGCAGACTGCCCAAGGGTATACAGAGAAATGAGAGATCGCTTCCCTGTCAACTACCGGATCCTTGGTTCCTTCCCCAGTGGCCACGGCTGTGACCTGCGTCTCCTTCCAGAGATACTTGGATACCTCCACCCCCCAATTTCAAAAATGGACACAAATGGTTATCCTTCCTATTTTTTACATTAATGCATTGTGGAGACAAGCTACTTCAGTCTTTTGAACGGTTGCATGCTATTCCACTGCAGGGCTGAACAGCGTGATTTAAACAGTGCCCAAAGGACAGACATTTATTTTCATTTTTTTGCAATTACAAAAAAATGTGGCAGGAAATGCATCATTTTGCATTCATTTGCATGTACCTGTAGAAAAATTCTTAGAGGGAAAACTGATGAGGGAGAGGGTGTGTGCATTTTTAATATTAATAGATTCTAGAAAATTGCCATCTTGAGCAGCCATACTGATGAGCTGTCTCCCCAGAACTGCCTTAGGGCTCACAGCCTTGGCTCTGCCTGTCTCTCTCTTAAATGGGAGCCTGGGGCACAGGTCACGAAGCCTCTGTGCCTCAGTGTCCCCACCCGTTGCGTGGACGTGCCATCAGCACCCACTCTGCCAGCAGGGTGGTCTCAGGGGGTGCCAGGTGACTCCTCTGCGCTCTTGTAGTCCTCGATGAGTGTCGTGGGGCCACATTTTAGGCATTTTTTTGAATAATGCAGTATGAAATGCTGGTAAAGTGTGACTTTACGCGCAGAATTTGACCTAGGGAGTTTCCTCAAATTACAACCCTCCAAGAGGGACTTCCCTGGTGGTCCAGTGGTTAAGACTAGGCACTTCCACTGCAGGGGGCCCAGGTTCGATCCCTGGTTAGGGAACTGAGATCCCACATGCCGCGCAGTGCCGCCAGAAAACCGAAACAAACGAGCAAACCAAACCTCCAAGAGACTCAGCCAGAAGCTGGCGGCCGAGCCAACCACGAGCCGCATTCACGCCACAGCCACGAGAGAGCGCAAGTGAGCCTCGGGAGGCTCCAGGGCCACCTGGTACCCGCAAGTTGCTGCTTTGTCTATTTCCTTTGGGACCGCGCTCTCCACCTCCTCTCCAGTGTCCACACGACCTGCCGCGGCACATCCCACCCTCTTGCTCCCACAGGACCTACCCGGCAGCTCTCCGCGGCACTGCCTCAGTTTCTCCGCACGGCCTCTGGCGACCTCTTTGCCACGAGTCTCCTGGAGAGCTGACTGTGCTCTCTGATCCTCTGAGTCGCTGATTGTCTCTTGAACTAATCGGTGGCCCCATCGCTCCACTGAACCCAGGCTGCTCAGTCTGGCAGTCATTTTTCCACGTTGGTGGACCTTCACTTTCTGCTCCTGAAATCTGTCCTTCTGGCTTCCATGACATCCTGTCTTGGTTTTTGTCCCATATTCTGGCCTCTCTCAACTTCCAAATTTCTATCCCGAACAGGACTCCGATGTCTAGTTGCGTGCACACCCCAAGCCTGTCAGTCCAGAGCTGAGCTACCTTCCCTCCGTGATGTCCCCGTCCGGTCTTCCTGTGGCTCAGACCACCCCATTCCTACTCGGCAGCAGGTCCTGCAGGTCTCCCTTCACCCACGTCCTCCGACCCTAACCACTCCTGCCCGCACTTGACCGCCACCTGGAGGTCGCAGGTCCTCCCCTTCCCTGCAGTCTGTTCTCGATGCAGCAGTGGATCCTGAAGATGCGAGTCCCACTGGGGTGCCCCCTGCTCACACCAGGCCTGGCCCCTTCCAAGGGCCGGCACCTCTCGCCCTCCCACTGGTGTGGGTACCTCGGGCAGCGCCCACCCTGCACCTCGGCACGCTCTCTCAATCACCTCCCTAAGGCCTTGTCTTAAGGCACAGTCCCCAATGGGATGTGGGCCGTCAAAAGGAATGAAGCACTGACACATGCTATATATAAAATGGTGAACCTTGAAAACAGGCCGAGTGAAAGAAGCCAGACACAGAAGGTCGCATGTATGATTCTATGTATATGAAATGTCCGGAACAGGCAAATCCACAGAGACAGAAGGTAGATGAGTGGTTGTCAGGGGCTGGGGAGGGGAAATGGGGAGGGACTGCTCACGGGGACGGGGTCGCCTTTTGGGTACAACAGCCTCGACTGACCGAGACCCCCCCCCAGGCTGTGGGTTTGGGGTTGCCCAGCATCCTAACAGCTCCTGCTGGCAGGGATAGGGTGAAGAGCAGCTGGGAGGGCTCAGTGGAAAGGTCACAGATGCAGGGGGAGGTCCTGATGGCTGTCCCCCGCCCGCCCTGAAGGTTTGCAAGGCAGTGAGGGGAAGAAAAGAAGTGCCAGCAGTGCAGAGAGCCAGGCTGGGGGCGGGCTCGCAGAACAGCACCAAAGAGACTCGAGCTGAGGGGCGTCGCGGGCACAGGGCTGCAAACGTGGGAGCTACCTAAAATATCCAGCACTGGGGCTGAGGGGCTCCGGCCGTGGCAGTTCATTCCCTGGAGGAAGAGCCTCCCAGACACAGAGGCAGTGGCCAGTACAAGAGGCATCGTGTAGAGAGGAGCAATGGTGTGCCAAGTGGGGGCTCGTCTGCAGGGACACACCCAGACCGCCGCCGACCGTCTTGGCAGGTCACCCTGAGGACTAGCGTGCCGCGGGTGCCGGTGGAGAAGGGGCCAGGACCCGGACACGGTCGGCTGAGGTTGTATCACCTGCCTTAGATTTCCATTTCCTGGTTCTTGAAAGCAACAGAAATGGAGGCGTGGAGGGCAGTGTGGTGACAGGCCAGGTGAGAGCAGCTGGCTGCTGCCCAGAGGCCCATGGGTGTGACGGGTTGGGATGGGCAGATGCGGGGGGGGGGGGATGGAAGCCAAAAGGGTGGGGGGCAGAGGTCCTTTGATCCCAGGAGACCACCGTGCTCAGTCTTTCGGGGTGCAGGCCGGGACCCTGCTGCGCTGCATGGCTGTGACCCAGCGGACCCTCACTCCCACACCTCGTTTCCTGTCTGCAACCCTCACTAGGGTGTCGGCGCCACGGTGGTGACACCCGCGGGGGTTGGAGACAGGACAGAGGGATCTCTCGGGCATGGGGGCCCAAGAACCGGGAGAACGGTGATGCATCCAGCTGGCCAGGATCTGGGCGGAGCTGGTGCGGAGGCGCACGGGAGTCAGAACACTGTGTCCAGGGATGAAACACTCTGGACAGAAGCTCAGATGCTGGTCATGGTGGCAGCTGACAGTGCAGGGTTAGGGCCGCGGTGACACTGACTGACGGGCAGATACAGTGCACCTGCTCAGGGCCCCGAGCTGTCCTGAGCCCAGGTTCATTTAATTCTCCCAACAGCCCAGCTCTAGCATCTTCATTCCCGGTGAGGGGAAGAGAGGAGGAGACAGAGGCAAGGTCCCACCCGAAGGCTGAAGCAGAGGAGGAACTGGGCGAGGAGACAGAGAGGGGCATCCAGGAGCCGGGGGACTTGCAGCGCCAAGCCTTGGGCCAGCAGGATTTCAAGAGCACGGACGCAGGAATGTGCTTGGGAAGTTTATCGTCTTTAACGACATTTCAGCTGAAAATGGTAGAACTTGTATTAACGGGAAAAGGTGCCAAACCAATTCCCAGTAAAATTCTGAGCTCACAACAGACTTAAATCAAAACCGCATGAAACGACACAGCAGAAGAGAGTGTGGAAAGCAGTGTCTGGGCGAGTTGGCACACGGATGGACAAGCGAGCAAACAGAGTAACAACCCGCCCAACTGCGCAGCTGCAGCCCTGCACCTGCGCGGTCACCATCGGCAGGAACAAATCTGGGAGTGGACGACATCGAAATTAGAATCGGTCCAAAACTGTAATGGGAGAATTTGTGCCAAGTCCTGGAAGAAACAATTCAGCCTTAACCATAAAATTACTGTAAAAAACACCAAACGGGGTTGGCAGAACGAGCAGTGTCTCAGCCCATTTCAAACCCCAGCTGACAAGCAAAAGACGGTACCGGTGTCGCCTGCCGTCAGCTCAGGGAGCGCTGTCTGCTGTCAGTTCTGGGTCTTCTGAGGAAACGTGAATTCCAGGGAACCAAGGCAGGTCACACCGTCCTCTTTTCTGCTCATCCCAACACTTAATTAGATGCATCTGAGGTGACCCTGCCGGGGTCTCCAATAGGTGAAGCGGTCGACATTCGCCTCACCTGCTAGCCGCCCCTGGCCTGAAAAGACAGAGACAGAGAGTCAGAGAGGGGCCGTGGGACAGATGACCCATCCGGCCCCCGCATCCCTGAGGCGGCCTAGAACATGCCGAGAACCGTGAGAGGAGCCAGGAGATGGGGCAAGGACAGAGGGGTCAGTCCTGGGTCACAGCTGGCCTTGCACACGAGTGTGCCTCCTTGGCAGGAACTGGCCTCCACTGGCCGGGCTCTGGCAAAGGACTGGCAGGGCACCGCGGCACACACTCTGAGGGTGAGGGAGACTCAGGCAGGCCCGGAGCTGACGGTGGTCCCCCAAACATCGTGGTGAGACGTGGTGAGCAGGAAGAGGCTCAGGAACCCAGCAGGACGCGGGCCTGGCTGGGAGTCAGGAGGGCAGCGCCCATGGCTGCGGGCATGTGGGCTCTGTCCGCAGGGCGGGGGTATATCGGGCACATGTGACCCTGGGATGTTTGTCCACAGGAGCCCCCCACAATGGAAACCACTACTATTGGTAGTGGTTTGCAGCCCACGAGAGCAGGGCCTGCAACTCACAAGCTCCCCTTCACCTTCCTCATTCTTTTTTATTTTATTTTATTTTAATTATATATTTATTTGGCTGCGTTGGGTCTTTGATGCTGTGCGTGAGCTTTCTCTAGTTGTGGCGAGCAGGGGCTACTCTTCGTTGCAGTGCGTGGGCTTCTCACTGCGGTGGCTTCTCTTGCTGTGGAGCATGGGCTCTAGGTGTGCAGGCTTCAGTAGCTATGTCTCGCAGGCTCAGTAGTTGTGGCGCACGGGCTCAGTAGTTGTGGCGTGCGGGCTCTAGAGCGCAGGCTCAGTAGTTGTGGCGCACGGGCTTAGTTGCTCCGCGGCATGTGGGATCTTCCCGGACCAGGGCTTGAACCCGTGTCCCCTGCCTCGGCAGATGGATTCTTAACCACTGTGTCACCAGGGAAGTCCCATTCATCTTCCTCATTCTTGAACTTTCCTTAACAGGCTGAACCCTCCTGCCTGCACCCTCTACCCCTTCCGACCCCACAAGGCCCAAGTCCCTGCTCCTCACCCACCCATCCCGTTGCCCCCTCCCCCGCCTCAGCTATTACCTCCCATGTGTCCCAAGGATCTGCCACAGAGGACAGTGCTGGGCAAACAAATCAAGAGAATGCCTTCAAGGGCTGCCTCATCATGTGACACAGGGAAACTGAGAGGCCAGCGTTGCTCCGCCCACCCTCAGTCTGAAAGCAACTGGGACAAGGATACTGGCCTCAGGGGGACACACTCTGCCCTTGGATGGACACCCATAGGCCTATGATCCCAGAAGGAGAACATGAGTGGTGAGGGGAGGGGTCCACCCACAGGCCTGGGAGGTGACAGGCTGGGGCCCAGTGTGGGACTGGGAGCCAAAGGGCAGCTCAGGGCCAAGGAGATGGCTCCCAGCTGGGGTGACCTCAGCCCCTGAGACCTGCTCTCTGGAAGAGCATCTGTGCCTGTCCAGGGCAGGGGCCCACGGCACAGGTGGGTGTCCACACCACAACCCCAACCTTCCTGCTCACTATGTGGGGTTGACAGGACCCCATGTCACAGTCCACGGAACCCTCACCCCGATTCACTCTCACACGCTCACCCCTACTGTGCTCGAGGTGCTGAGCCCTGGGCAAGGGCAGAGCCGGACAGGTCTGGCCACTTGGTGGTGTCAGAGCATTTACTCTGCTCAGGTGCTCATTATGGGCTGTGGGGTTGCCACAGTGATGGGATGCGCACTGCCTGGCACCGGGAGGCATCCATTCCCTGAACCTTTAAGAGGGGCTGGGGGTAAACGGGTGGGGGGTCAACCCCAAAGGAAACAGGTGGACTGTGTAAGGCCCTGCCCACTCCCGCATGGCCTTGTCACACCTGCACCTGCGCAGCCTCTTCAGGACAACCCTGCGCGGGGGGTCAGGCCCCTGTGGCTGTCAGTGGGAGGCCGAGAGGCCCCAGGGACTGCGAGAGGGATGATGCCCTCTGATCCTGGCTGGCCTGGCACCTTGCCCCAAACCCTGAGAAAGTTCCTGAGGGCACATCCCGAGACAGCTGAGATCCATGGCTCATTTTCTTCCCAGATCTTCACTCTGGCCCAGCTCGCACGGGCCAAGGGGGCAGCCAGGATGGTGAGGCCATGGCATGAACGTGTTGAAGGGTCTGAGCCCAGTGGGGCTGTACCTTCAGACCGTCAGGGCCTCGTCTGCCCACCCTTGCCTTCTCCTGATGGGTACAGACACCATCGGGGAGGGAGGGCTCCTTCCCACTAGGCAAAGCCCTCAGCAGTCATCGAGTCCTGTGAGGCGTGAAGGTCTTTGCCAAGTGAGGCGCCACAGAGCTGGGCTCCCTGAGGCGGCTCTGCCAGCCTACATTCATCCCCATGATGGACTGAGACGCGGTCGAGATAGCCGGTCCCGAGGACCCGCCACCCACCTGGGCTCCACGTCAGCCCTATCACAGAGTCCGGGAGCCCACAGGTGTCCTTGGGACTGTGCTGGAGACTCACCTGGCCCAGAAGGCTGCCTTCCCCAGGGGCGGGCCGGAGGGAGGCCAGCGTCTGCAGGGTGATAAGTGTGTCACTGGTGCTGGTCCTCGGAAAGGGACCAGAGGACCAGGAGGTCCTGGAGGGGTGGGAGGGGTCAGGACCAGTGGGACCTACCAGACCCCCGGCCAGGAAGAGGCTGTGGAGGTGACTCCTACGGCTCCCTGCCCCTCCAGCAGCCCTGTGTGGGTGGGGAAACCAGACTTTTGGTAGGAACTTTCTGTCCCCACAGCATCTGCCCAGCCTGCCGGGATGTGTTGACTTCACCGGGATAATCACTAATGGGAACAGAAACCTCACAGTGTAAATAGAGAAAAGAGGCATACGCAGGGACCAGTCTGCTTCCCCAGATGCAGCTCAGTGGGCCCGGCCACATGGGAGCGACTGACCCTGGGCTGGGCAGCCTTACTGACTGGAGCTGGGCCTCAAAGGGCAGCTGGCCTGGCTGCCCGGGCCCCTGACATCGGTGGTGTCCTCTGCCATCTTACCTGTGTAAATGGTAGCCCCTTCTTGAAACTTCCCCATGTTCTTTTTATACCGGATTCTTTCGTTGCCGAACCAGTTGGAGACCTGTGGACAGGCAGAGATGGAAGTCACTGGAAAAAACTGACCTAGCGATGAGATGCGATGTGGACAGACAGCCGGGGGGGAACATCACTGAGTGACAACGCGTGGCCCTGGGGCTGGGTGAGAGGCCGGGACTGAGAAGGTGGCATTAATGAACTGTGGGCCCAGGGAAACGTCTGCAGTGTGTTGGTGACACCCTGGACCTGGCGTGGCTTATAGGAGAGGGGAGAGCTGGAAGGAAAACAGGCACGTGTGTGACACACTCAGAGAGACGAGTGTCTGCTCGCTGCGGCGGCAGGCAACAGACTGAATACTGATGCGGGAGACGCATCAGTAACCACATTTCTGGGAATGCAATTTAAGCAAAGAACACAGTCGAATCCAAAACTTATCAAAGGATAAGGACCACTTGACAGGGCAGGGGAAGGAGCTGAGCACTGAGCTGAGGGCCTGGTTTTAGTCCCCAAAGCCAGTTAGGAGGGAGCTGCAGTCACATGCATCCTGTAAGCAAGGGGCCGGCCCAGGGCCTAGAGGTCTGAGCCCAGCTCTGACTCCAAACCTGCACCAAGACCTCCAGGGCAGGGCTTCTCCCGTGGGTCACTCTCTGGGGGGCGTCCTGGGCACTGAGGGTGCTGAGCAACACCCCTGGCCTCCACCCACCAGATGCCAGTAGTGTCCTCCCCCCACCCCCCCCCACCCCCCACCCACCCCCCACCCCCCCCCCCCGCCCCGAGGGTTGTGATAATGAAAATGTCCCCTGGGGGCAGAATCGTCTGGGTGAGACCCTGGGCAGTGCCTTCCTGAGAGCATGGAGACATATCCCAAAGTAAGGCACCAGGCCCTGCAGTGAAAGGTATGTATTTTAATGAACAGAAATAAACAGTTGAGTTACGTGGCAGTACTGTGGATGGATGACTTTTCTCCTCTAAAAACCTGTTTCTTTCTTTCTTTTTTTTTTTTTTGTGGTACGCGGGCCTCTCACTGTTGTGGCCTCTCCCCTTGCGGAGCACAGGCTCCGGACGCGCAGGCTCAGCGGCCATGGCTCATGGGCCCAGCCGCTCTGCGGCATGCGGGATCCTCCCAGACCGGGGCACGAACCCGTGTCCCCTGCATCGGCAGGCGGACTCTCATCCACTGCGCCACCAGGGAAGCCCAAAACCTGGACTAAGTTTGCAGAAGAATGGCAGTGAGCAGTTTTCCATGTTGAATTCAACTGGCATTTTAGAGGGACAAAGAGCAAACTTCCCGTGCGGGTGACGGAGGGCGGCTGCCGGGGAGCTGGTCCGGGCCAGGGTCCACCCTCTCCACGGGGTGTGTCCCGACACCTCGTACAGGAGTGGGATGCCCTCTCCGCCAGCTGTAGCTCGGAGCCACTGGCCACTCCCTGCCCAGTCACTCTGGTCCCTTTGGCTCACACAGCTGCAGCCGCCTGCGTTTCTGCCCATGGCCCTGTCCATGGGCTCAGCTCTCCCGCCCTATCCCCCTCGAGCCTCCTCACCCTGGAGTTGCAGCTGATCCTGTCCTGAAAACGTCTGTTGCCTCATCTGCAACACCCTTTGCCCTAATGGTGCTCTCCCTCCCCCGCTACTTCCTCCTTAGGCGAACCGCACAGCCTACACACATCTGTATCCCAAATTCCGAGCCCTCCCTCAGCTGTCAGACATTCCCAGCTGGAGGACCTGCCCGAGTGGGGAGGGGCTCCCAGCACAGAATTCTGCTGCTGGTGGGCGGGGTCTCAGGGCCCGCCCACAGAGCAGGAGTCACCGGAATGTGGCCGGTGCTTTTCAAACTTTTGTTTGCAACGAACCCTCTCCTGAGATAAAGTTGAGACCCAAGACCCATGTGCTCTCGGAGGGGTGCCAGGGCTTGAAGTGAATCTGGCCGTTTTCAGACAGCTGCTCACGGTGACAAACAAGCTGCCGTGCCTCCCACTTCTTTTGGGCCTCGAAGCCCCAGAGGTGCAGCCCTCACTTCAGCTCCAGCCAAGGTGCCAAGGACACCGCAGCGGTTCCAGGGTGAGTGAGGTCTCATGTGACCGGGACACCTGTGAGGCTTTGCTGCCTGTGTGACCCTGCGGGGTTCCTGAGTGCCCTTGTCCCCAAGTCACTGCTGGACTGGGCAGGGACCAGAGCAGAGGGTGGTGACAGAGGGCACAGGCTGACTGGGCTGGAAACTCAGCCCCTCCAACTGCACAGTGGGAGAGCCCTCCCTGCAGCCGGGGGCGGGGTGCCGTGCCCTGACCCCCACGCTGCCCCACGGGTGTGGCCTGGTCCTGCCTCTTGCTTGTGGGCTGCCTGCACTTACCGTTCTCACTTTAAAGCCTTCGGAAATATTTCTTGGGTTCTCATCTTAGCCCCGCCACCTTACCCCAATTCCAGTGAGGACAGTGGTGGTCCCGACTACCAAGGTTGCCCAAGGTTGTCCAGGTCCCTTCTCTGATCTGCACCACCATTCCCCCTCTGGAGCCAGATGTCGTCTGTCTTGTACCCCCAGACACACACACTGGACTGTTTGAGAAACCAGAAGGCAATGCACGCGCCTGAATTTATCCCAGGACAACTGAATCGGTACTTAAGCACAAGAGCTGCTCTATCACTTCCAGTCCTCATTTTCCTCCAAGTTCTTCTTCTTCTCCCAAGCTCATACCCCACCCCTCTTGCGCAACACAGCACATCCCTCTGTTAGGAGAATATTAAATCCTAACGACTACAATCCACTGAGTTCCTCATGATACACTCTGTGGTGTCGCCTCCGGGACCGCACACTCCACACCAGTCGCCTCAGCGAGTCCCCACACCTAGTGGGTGTGGCTTCCCGCCTGAGGCCCACGTTCATAGCCCAGACCCGGGACCTGAGCCCGGTCAGGCCAACTGGGAGCCTGCATACCCGGCTCCCGCCCCACACATTTCACCAACTTCCCTGGGTGTCCTCCTCACTGGGCTGAACTTTCCCTCCCTTCTGGGTTCAGGGAGGTGTGGCAGGAAAGGACTGTCACCTGGGAGACGGTGATGCCACCCTTCCTGGGCAGCTCTTCTTTGGTTTCTTCACTGGGGTAAGGGTTGCTCACGTGGGAATAAAAATATGAATTCAGCACTTCCGTGGCTTGCTTGCCGAAGTTCTGCCGCTTATGCCTGTGAAGACAGACAGCCTCAGCCGGGGATCGTACACGGGGCCTCATCCTCGTCTCTGATTCCCTAGAGTTGTAACAGCAGCAGCCAGCACTTCAGTCGCCTTCCAAGAGGCTGTGTGAGGGCTACGCCTGCAGCTGTGGCCACAGCCCCTGCACAGGCCTGGAGGCCCCCAGAACTGAGACCCAAGCCAGCGCTGACTTAGGTTCCTCTTCCTAAGAGCTGACCCTGGGGTCACAGGCCGGGGGTAGGTAGGGCCTGACCTGGCATCGAGGAACCTCGAGCGCAGGGTCATCACAGCCTCGCAGGTGCTCTCCTTCAGCTGTATCGGGACGCTGTTGAACTTGTCGTGGAGGATGCCCACCATGTGCTCGATCTCCTTGGGCGAGACAGGCCTTATCCTGCTCTGCTCCCGGAGAAGGCTGGTGACATGCGTGGTGAACTCACGGCAGGCCTGGGGTGGGGAGACAAATGCCAGCCGGTGACTACCCGGCAGGCTGTCCCGGAAGCTCCATGTGGGACCAGCCACCTGCCCCCCGAGGCTCCCACACAGGCTGGCTACGGAGAAGTGAAGGCAGAAGGCTTGTGGTAAAATCGGCCACCTTTGCTGTGAGACCAAGTGTGTGGACCCCCTGCTCTGGGCCACCAAAGGCAGGCAGTTAGCGCTCCACGTTTCGCTTTGACAAATGCGGATTCACATGACAGAAACTCTTCCATGCAGAAAGATCACCTGTTCATATTTCTCTAGCTCAGAGTGGTAAATCTGTCGGATCTGGGACAGCTTGGCCCTGTAGTCAGAGCGCTCAGGGCCATTGTCATTTGGACAGCCACCTGGTGTTGCTGTGCCGGCCACCGCCTGGGCTCCTCTTCGGTGCTTCTCTGGCCTGCACATGCCCTCGGCCAGCAGCATGTTATCCAGCTTTTGGAGCTGAGCGTCAGGGGGACCCTCTTCCGGAATGCCACGAATGTTCAACCCTGGGTAAGAGAGGAGACACTGAATCAGTGTCTGTTGTCGGAATAAAAACAACCACGACAGAGTGTTAGCACTGGCTTCGTGTCTGAACACTTTTCACGGAACCCTTGAGGGGAAAGAAAGACTTCATCTGATAACAGACATTGAGTAACCCCCGTGACGCTGGTCCAGGTGCCATGCTTAGGAACCCAGTCCGGGTGGCGGGAATGCAGGGGGCACACCGATCACAGCTCACAGCCCACAGCTGGGTGTGTGTGGGGGCCCGCAGGGCAGGGGCGGGGTGGCACTGGGTGCTGGAAAGCCTGAAGCCCTGAACCTTGTCTTCAGATGGGAGAGGAAGCACGTTCCAGACACACACACTAGCACAGGCAGGGATACGAAGGCTAGTGGCTGCCTGGCTTCAGGCAAGGCCGTGCTGCTGTGCGTCTGAGACGGAGCCCCCCAAAACCGAGTTCCCTTACTGAGTTTGACTAGTTTCTCTATCTAAGACTTCATTCCCTTTCTTGTCCCCTTTGACCTCAGTCCTGTGCTAACTGAACACTAATCAATCAGTCAGATGACTAAAATTGCTGTTGTTGATGACATCGTTAACTGCTAAAATTGCTATTATAGATATCGCCATTAATGTACAAACTCAGGTTATGTCTCCAGGGCAAGATGAGCTAACAGACCCCTAAGCCATGGACCCACCTGGTCAGCGAATCATAAACCAGAGACATCCTGATTCCCGAAACTACGATTATGAAATGTCACAAGGTGATGATTAATTCCAGCCTCTCTGTTCTTCCCCTTAAAAAAAAACAAACCAAAAAACCCTCACTCAAAGACCAAGGTGGAGTAGATCTGAGGCTTGTCTCCCACTCCCTTGCTTGGCACCCTGCAATAAACACTGTACTTTCCTTCACCACCACCCGGTGTCAGGAGAGTGACTTTGCTTTTCAGAAGACTGAACTTTGGTTTGGTAACACATCTATTATGTCTGTTTGTGTTTCCTGTGTGTGTGTTGGGGGGAGGGTTGTTGCTATAAAGTAAAGAGGAAAAGACTGATCCAGAGGTGCCAGAGAAGATGAACTAACCCACCGAGAGATCTTTTTTAAAAAATACATTTATTTATTTATTTATTTATGGCTGCATTGGGTCTTCGTTGCTGTGCGCAGGCTTTCTCTAGTTGCGGCCAGTGGGGGCTACTCTTTGTTGCAGTGTGCGGTCTTCTCATTGCGGTGGCTTCTCTTGTTGCGGAGCATGGGCTCTAGGCATGTGGGCTTCAGTAGTTGTGGCTTGCAGGCTCTAGAGCGCAGGCTCAGTAGTTGTGGCGCATGGGCTTAGTTGCTCCGCAGCCTGTGGGATCTTCCCGGACCAGGGCTCGAACCCCTGTCCACTGCATTGGCAGGCGTATTCTTAACCACTGTGACACCAGGCAAGTCCCCCACGGAGAGACTTTAAGCGGAGAAACAAGATGATTGGCTTTACAACATGGAGAAGCCACCGCAGCTGGACTGAGAGGGTGACATGCTCGAGGGCAGGACTGGATGGGCAGTGGACGGGAAGGGGAGGCAGTGGGGGGGAGCTGTTGCTGTCCGAGGGGATGCAGGTCAGCTACAGGGCAGCCAGAGGGCGAGGCCCCAGAGTCTGTGACCACCAGATGTGGGCGTGAGAGAAAGGAAGAGGCTGTGACCACTCCCACATTCGCCCAGGAAGGTGCCATTTTTTCCCAAGTACAGCACACAAAGCAGCAGGCAGGCATGTGAAAAAATGCCATCAGCCTGGTCCCTGATCCAGCTAAGCATGAACGTCCAGGTGGCTGCGAGGCAGCTGCTTCCTGGGAGCTGGGGCTGAGCTGACCAGTTTGGGTGGGAAACATGTATTCATGAGTCATCGGCGTGTGGTGTGTGGGAAATCTGTACATATCCACCTGTACCTGCAGCTACGCCTATGAGAAGGCCATGCCCCTGAATACTAGAAAACCAGCATTTCAAGAACAGGCAAAGGAGGAGACGGAAAGAGTTTTCGGGTAGGTGGAGGAAAAACCAGAAGTAGTCACAGAGGGGTAAAAACATGGGCTTGGTCATTAGGGGAACGCTGTTAACCCTGAAAAAGCAGGGTAAGGTGGGGTACAGCCTGACTAGCAAGTTCCGGAGGAGCATGGGAGACAGGCAGTACAGGGAAGAGCCTGCTGCAGGGGTTACAGAGCGAGCTCAGGTCTGAGGAGGGTGGTCTTGCAGGATCTGTGTCTTCTTTGCTTTTTCAGTGACAGAAGAAACATCTGTGGCTACAGAGGAAAAAAGATTGGGGGGTGGTTCCTGATGGGAGGCAGGGAACGGAGAAGGAGGTAATGATATAGGATATCCATCTAGCTCTGACTTTCTGGAAAAACAAAGTTTAAAGTGTTTTCTTGGAAACAGGCTCTCAATACTATCAGCTACTAACTGACTCAAGTGCTCAAATAAAAATTGAGTTTAGGGAATTCCCTGGTGGTCCAGTGGTTAGGGCTCAGCACTTTCACTGCTGTGGCCCGGGTTCAATCCCTGGTCGGGGAACTAAGATCCTGCAAGCTACGTGGTGCAGCCAAAAAAAAAAAAAATTGAGTTTAATTCTATCATATGGATATTTACTCATTAATCACGTGCCCCTTTCTTGTTCCCTATGTAACAGGTTAACCTTTTCTGTCAAAAACTCACCAGTGAAAATTGAAGGCACTCAAGAGATATCCTTGCAGGAATTTTCTTCACATGCAGGGAGCTTTACCTCCTTACGTTTGGGGACCCTCAACTCACCCAAAGGAACCCCTGCCACTTAACTCAGTCCCACTGGGTTATAATGTGGCTTTTTCTGAAAGAACTAAAGGAAAAGTGCCCCTTTTATCAGTTGCTGGCCTTCCAGTTCAGAGACCCAATTCTCTAACAACCTTACTTGGTCTTCAAGAAGTACCAGATGTAAACGCTGGGCACCCCTGGACAGAGTTGACCTGTGCTGCCTGACCCCCATAAAGGCCCACACCCTCCTAGCCACTCCTAACCCAGAGTAGATAATGGACGTCCTCCTCCCTCAGGCCCTCTGTTTGCAAATCCTATTGATTCAAACTCCATGATCAACCCACCATCGATCCCCTCCCTTAATGCCACCGCTGGAACCCTGCTGCGCTGACCCCTCTCCTGCCCTCCATGACCTGTGAGGAAACGCCTCCCCTCTGATCCACTGTGCACACCGGCAAGCCAACCACCGTCAAACACGGTGCTCATCATGCCAGTCTTCTGTTCAAAGACTTCAACCAGGGCCTGCGCCCACCTAAATTAAAGCCTAGACTCTGACACCTCGTACTCAGGGTCTTTCGTGACAGCGTTCCAAACCTACCTTCATGAACTTTCCCTCTGCTGGGCCCTTCATGGCCCTTTGCAGCACAGCAGATGCTCTGCGACCGTCTCAGGCTTACTCAGCAGCTCGTCCCTGAGCACCCGAGGTTGCGGCTGGGGCTCAGGAGTGACCCGAGAGGGACATACAGCACCCCGCCCCACCCCAGAGGGCCCCCAGCACACCCTGACTCCCGGGCTGGAGAGGCCACCTCCACAGCTTCCATCACAGCTTCCGTCATTACAATCAGGGGCAGGAGTGGTCCAGGCTGGACATGCGGTGGTGGGGACATGTGCACACCTGTGTGTGTTCATGCGTGTGTGACTCTGGGCCGCTCAGGGGTGCGTGGCAGTCTTTCATTCTTTTTTCTTGGCCGTGCCACATGGCTTGTGGGATCTCAGTTCCCCGACCAGGGATTGAACCCGGGTCACAGCAGTGAAAGCGCCGAATCCTAACCACTAGACCACTAGGGAACTCCCCTTTCGTTCTTTTATTTATCCAACAGTAAGCATCTGAGAGTCTATCACAAGCCATGTACCCAACCAGGTGCTGGAGATTTTAAAAAATACACCAAAAAACCACGGGACCTACCGTCCTCAAATGAAAGCTCTCAAATTACAAAGAGAACACCATTTTCTCATGTCTCTTTACGGGGTATGTGTTGGTGTGGCCTTTCTTGGAGGGGAGGTTTGAAATGCCGATTAACGCAGAAAAAGCACATATCCTTTGATCTTGATCAGAACTCTGTTCTGCGAATTTACCCTACAGGAACACTGACCCCTGTAGATGCTGTACTTACAGGACACTCATGACCACCCCGTAACTGTGAAAAACCAAAACCACCCAAATGCCCATGAATAAGGAGACAATATGCCTGTCATACCCCAGGCCCTGTGGTGTTAACAGTGCGTATGTTATGACCATCATTCATGAGCTACAAGCTTTGCTTCTTTAAAGCTGTATAGTTTAGCGAATGTATGTGTATGAGGAGAAGCGAAACTTAAAAAAAGTTACCCTGTGCCTTAGTCACCAGGACCGGTCCCAGCTGTGGACACGGCCACGCCGAGCGCCTTTGCCTTCTGTCAGCAAGCGGCCCCTTGCACGCGGCCCTGCCTCTCCCTCAGCACCGTGCATCTGTCTCCCAGCACACTGTCCCTGCCTGATTATGGTCCTTAGACACTCGTTACCGTTAATTACAACAAGCTCATTTCCGGTCCCAGGGGTGCTCCTCAGCTCCCCCAGAGCCCTTGACTGGCAGCCGGGAGGCTTTGGAGACCAGCAGCTCAGCTCAGGGACACTGTCAGTTGGAGACACTCAGATGAGGTGGTGGGATCTAAAACAGAGGCACTTCCACCCAACCACCAAATTTCCTTATGTTCCCAATTTACTGTGGGTAAAAAACTCCAGTAAACCAATGTCTATGTGGAATAGGGCCTGTGAGGATGCAATTAAAGTCCAATGAGGGGCTTCCCTGGTGGCTCAGTGGTTAAGAATCCGCCTGCCAATGCAGGGGACGTGGGCTCGATCCCAGGCCTGGTAAGATCCCACATGCCATGGAGTAACTAAGCCAGTGCACCACAACTGCTGAGCCTGCTCTCTAGAGCCCGCGAGCTGCAACTACTGAAGCCTGCGTGCCTAGACCCCATGTTCCGCAATGAGAGAAGCCACCGCGATGAGAAGCTCACGCACCGCAAGGAAGAGTAGTCCCTGCTCGCTGCAACGATAGAGAGCCTGCGCACAGCAACAAAGACCCAACACAGCCAAAAAAGTTCAGTGAGGTCATAGGGGTGGGGCCCTAATCCATAAGACTGTGGCCTTCTAAGCAGAGGAAGAGAGACCTCTTCCTTATTCCATTCCCCTTGTGAGGACACAGTGAGAAGTCATCTGTCTGGAAGCCAGGAAAAGAGCCCTTACTGGGAACTGAACCAGCCCCAGAAAATAGTAAACCAATGAGCAGCTGTGCTCCAATAAAACTTTATTTACCAACACTGTGGTCTGCAACCCTGCTCCACAGTATGCATGTCACAGAGCCTAACATGGGTCTGAGGAAGAACCTACATGCATGCAGGTCCGGGTAGGTCAGCACACCTCCGAATCACTGCCTTCAGCTTCCCCCCCTTCCTTAGAATCCCCTCTGGATCCTGCCCCTTCTCTTGACAGTTTTCCTTCTGTGGGTGCAGTATGAAGGATGAGATTTTTGCTTGTTTTGTTCAGTCCTAATCTAGATCAGGACTCCTTGAAAGGTAGTGTCTGGTTTGCCCTCCGTCTATGGAAAGGCCAACACAGACAGAGAGGTTGCACATAGAAACCTTTATAGCAATGTGACAGAGTAATTTCATGTCTGTTGAATCTAATGAGACTTTTGGGCTTTTTATTTGGCTGCTCCGTGTCTTAGTTGCGGCATGCAGGCTCTTAGTTGTGGCATGCGGGCTCTTACCTGTGGCATGTGAGATCTAGTTCCCTGACCAGGGATCGAACCCGGGCCCCCTGCGTTGGGAGCACAGAGTTTTAACCACTGGACCACCAGGAAAGTCCTGGGCTTATTCTTTTGTATGCTTGCTTCATTTTTCCTTTCCATGTCCTAGTTCATCTTGCTTGTATTTCGCACTGGTACTGGGCGGTGGTGAGCCCAAACCCTGTGGCCTGAGCAGACTGTGGCCGGGTCACTGCCAGAGGCTGTGGGTATGTCCTGGAGATGCCCAGGCCCCAGGTGCGAGCTCTGGGTGTGGGACAGTCCAGAAGTGACCCTCCTGACACATTTGTAGGATGCCTGCCTCCCTGTGCATCACTACAGTCATCAGTCGTGGGACGGAGACAGAGCTGCCACCTGGAAAGAGCCTGTGAGGGTGTCCTGAGTTCCAGAGATGAGATGCTGAGGGAAAGCCCTGTGCACAGGAAAAAGGCTCACTGCAGGAGCTCCCATTGAGTGGACACAGAGATGCTAAGTGAGGAGGAGGGGGCCAGGACCGGGTTGTAAAGGAAGAGCAATCCATTCTCAGGGGAAGATCTATTTAGTGAGGAAGCAAGGCCCCTGAAACCCCGAGGACGCCAGCTTGGTGGCATCACAAATGCGGCAGGAACCCAGACTGTGGGCGCTTCCCTCACAGAGAAGCAGCCCAGTTTCCCCAGCCCAGGAGTGAACACCTTAGCCGAGGCAACAGCATGGAAACATACCCCCAGAAACCCACCTGCCCGCCCACTCACCCCGCCTCTACCCAGGGCCCTGAGGGCCACATCTGTCTCTCTACGGCTGTGTGGAACAACCCTCTTCCCTAGGGACCGTCGCTGTCTTGTTCACTGCCTTGGATCTGGTTCCTGGAACGTGCCTGGCCTCACAGAATCATGGCCCAGAAATAGGAACTTGTGCTAAGAAACCTCTCCTCAAAGGCCACCAGGACATTTTATGGACCAGTGCTACCAGGCCCTCAAGGAAGAGAGAGCCCCTTTCTGCAACAAACTGTTTCGAAGAAGAGACACGGAAAAAGCCACCCACTCACCAGACGGAGAACTCAGGGCGGGACCTCATGGGGAAGTCACATCCCAGCACATTCATGACCAGAGCCGAAAGGGCAAAACAAATGACCAGCAACCCGAAGTCAACAGCATCTGTGTGCATGTACATGCACAAACATATGAATCATAACCAAGAAGATTTATCTCTGAACATAGGAGCTTCCAAAATCTGTCAGTAAAAATCATCAACGCCAATGAAAATCAGTGTAAATGAATGTAAATGAAAACCTATCAACGTAAAGCATCACAGTAACCACAAGGAGAAAAACTATAGCTCAAAGGATGCAGAAAGAAACAAACTGAATGGGGCTTCCCTGGTGGCGCAATGGTTGAGAATCTGCCTGCTAATGCAAGGGACATGGGTTCGAGCCCTGGTCTGGGAGGATCCCACATGCCGCGGAGCAACTAGGCCCGTGAGCCACAACTGCTGAGCCTGCGCGTCTGGAGGCTGTGCTCCGCAACAGGAGAGGCCACGATAGTGAGAGGCCACGATAGTGAGAGGCCCGTGCACCACGATGAAGAGTGGCCCCCGCTTGCCACAACTAGAGAAAGCCCTCGCACAGAAACGAAGACCCAGCACAGCCAAAATAAATAAATAAATTAAAAAAAAAAAAGAAACAAACTCATTCAAACAACACCCATTAATGATAAAAACCCTTAGCAAACCAGGAACAAAAAGAACCCTCCTTAACCTGACAAGGGGCATCTCCCTAAACCACACACACACTTGGACTTACTGGGGACCCTTTAGAGGCACTGCTTCGAGTGAGACACGGGCAAGCTCTGTCCTGTAGGTGTTGGTCGAGTGGATGGGACCAGAGCCCGGGAAGGGACAGACGGGCAAGGTAAAGAGGGGAGATGTCACCCACTTGCAGGTTGAAGGGCATTCTTGCGTGACTGGAGTCACCCGGGGATCACCGATGTCACCGACAACTCCCCCCTCCCCCTCCCCCTTGCCCCTAAATTGGCCCCCAGGTGGGGTTGGTGCTGAGCAATGGCATTCTGACCAGCTGGCCACCCGCACCGTCAAGGGCCCTTTAAATGCTTGTTTCCGGGGGGGCGTAACTTGGAACACAGCCTGTTGGTGTGGAGAACTGCCTGCATTTACCTTTGAGACGACGTCCCCCAGGTCAGTTTTTTAAGCAACATTCTAGATGAAGCCATGTTTTAAGTCACTGGACTTTCTCAGTCCCACAGGACTTTACAAGGAATATCCCTTTAGCAAACTCTCATCGGTTTCTGAAATCACAGCTGACATGCACATTAGATATTCATCAGATGGCGGGAGTATAACACTATGCAAATTCCTATCAATTCTAATTAATCCTTAATTAAAATACATCTCAACCTAAGTGCTGAAACCTCAACCAAATATGCAAATTAATTCTCATTTCAATATACTTTTGCATTTGTTAATTTAAGGCCTGCGATTCTGTCATAAACTACTGTATGAACTGCTGATGCTCTGTAAAAACGGCATGCAGTTTGCCTAGGTTTTTTTTTCCTGTGGCAACAGGGCAAAAGGAAAAGACAGCAAAATGCTGTAATAGAAAATGCAGCCAAGTAAAACGTCTAGAAAATTAGTCCACGCTCTCCTGTGAGGCTTTGGGAACATTTAAGAGCAACAGCTAAGGAAAACAGCACTTATGGATGGCTTCTGTCTACATTAAACAATCTTATTTCTCATCCAAAGAAATGCTTTAATTTCAACCGAACAATATCTAGAAGCTTCCGAAGCTGGGCTACCGTCACCCAAAGGTACGACCTTTATTTTGCCGAGTCCTGCACAGGGAGGTGACCAGACCAGCAACACGCACAACCATGTCCTACCCATTCCCAGGCTGGAAATCAGACTTTTAGGCCCTCCAAGGCCCTAACTTGCCTAAGAGGGATTGTCCCAGGGACTGATGACAGTTCTAGGTGACAGTAAAAAGGAGCATTTTCTGTTAAGAGAGATCAGTCACTTTCACACCATCACCAAGTTTACTGATAGCTACTGTATGCCAAGCCCATAACAGGGTTGGGACACTCTGCAGGCACGCCTGTGCTTTTGCGGGTAACAGATGCTGCATGAAATTAACACATAGGATAATTTCAGTGGATGGGTAAGCCCTAAGAAGAAATCTGAATAGGGTAACAGATGCTGCAAGAAAGTGCTGCTTCACAAGAATCTGTGTGCTAAGGCCTTAAGCTATGGGCCCCCAACTGAAATCCTTCAGTCCTTGATTGGTTTTTATAACAGCTTTGTTGAGAAATAATTCATGCGACATACAACTCACCCATTTCCAGTGAGTAACTCAGTGGGTTTCAGTACATTCACCAGGTTGTGCAACTACCACCTAACTTTTTCACTACCTCAAAAAGAGATCCTGTCCCTGTTAGCAGTCACTCCCCACTCCCCACCCCAGCCCCTGGCAACTGCTAATCTCTTTCTCCCTCTTCTGGACATTTCACATAAATGGAACCACACACTATTGTGGACTTTTGTGTCTGGCTTCTTTTATTCAGAATAAAGGTTTTTTTTTTTTTTAATTGAACTATGGCTGATTTACAATGTTTCGGGTATACAGCAAAGTGATTCCGTTTATCTATATCTGTATCTATATCTTTTTCAGATTCTTTTGCGTTATATGTTATTACAAGATATTGAATATAGTTCCCTGTGCTATACAGTAGGGCCTTATTGTTAGCATAAAGTTTTTTTTTTTCTTTTAAAAATTTTATTTATTTATTTATTTTTGGCTGCGTTGGGTCTTTGTTGCTGCGCATGGGCTTTCTCTAGTTGCGGTGAGTGGGTGGCTACTCTTTGTTGCAGTGCACGGGCTTCTCACTGCCGTGGCTTCTCTTGCTGAGGAGTACGGGCTCTAGGCGCGCAGGCTGCAGTAGTTGTGGCTCACGGGTTTAGTTGCTCCGCAGCATGTGGGATCTTCCCGGACCGGGGCTCGGACCCGCGTCCTCTGCATTGGCAGGCGGATTCTTAACCACCGCACCACCAGGGAAGCCCTAGCATAAAGTTTTTAAGGTTCATCCATGTTGCAGTTTGTGTCAGAAAACTTCATTCCTTTTTATGGCTGAACAACAGGCCATTGTACAGATGGACCACATCTTGTTTCTCTAGTCATCATCATGGACATTAGATTTTTTTCATAATCCTTGATTTTCTATTTGTCTATACTAATCCACCTGTCTGTCCAATAGAACTTTCCCAATGATGGAATGTTCTAGATCTGCACTAATAAGGGAGCCACTAGCTACATGTGGCTACTGATTACTTGAGATGTGGCTAGTGTGGCTGAAGAACGCCTTATTTAATTATACTTGATTTTAATTAATTCAAATGCAAATCACCCCTGTGGGATGGGCCACAGTCAATAGCGGCAGAGGAGCTATTATGTAGGCTGATCAGAATCGGAGGCTTGATTCATGAGTCACCTGGAACCTGTGGAGCCGAGAAAGGACACTCCAAGCAACCTGAAAAATAACCCTCCAGCTCTAGGAGATCCGCCGCCTGCGTGGCCACAGCGAAATACCGCACAGGGGTCTCAGCCCCAGGGCCAGCCAAACACAAAAGGGATCTGAATTCTGGAAGAAGTCACACATTGGCCCGAAGGGTAGTCGTTGGACAGACCCAACCAGAAAGCTGACGCTACTGACCAAGATGTTGCAACCGCAACAGACCTGAGTGGCAGAGGAGGAAGGGAAACGGAGGTAAAAAAAAAACCGCTGAATTACTTATGCCTGAGAGCTCCCAGCCAGGCCCAGGAACAGTGGTGAGGAAATAGGAGGGCGGTCCTTTGTGTGAGAGTTATTACATCCACTTCCCCCACGGCAGCTGCCCGTGTTCCTTGGCCCGAGAGCAAGGCTGGTGGGGCTGGGACTTCTCACTCCTCAGAAACAAAGTGAACCCAGGACTGACCAAAGTGAGGCACAGATGCGTACTTGAGGCCAGCAAAGGGGACAGTCACGGCTTGGAGAAGACGGAGCAGGTCCCTCGGTGTGAACTTCCCAGGACGCTTGGCAGCTCTTCAACGGGCTGCCCATCTGCAATCCAAGATCCAAAGGTCTTTACGCAAGTTGGCATTCAAGCGAATTTGGAGGCAAAGCCTGACCCACACCAGTGTGTGCGACCGTTCTTGTTCTGAGGCTAAGTCACTGAACGCAAGGCTCTGCCTCAGTTCTTGTCAACACCACATATGTAAAACCTAAACAATTCTGAGTTCTGTAATGCACCCAGCCCCAAGGGTTTCAGGAAAGGGACTGGGCCAGTATTGGGTCCTCCCAGCTAAATTCAAAGCTCTCTAAAAAGGGTTTATTTGTTCTCCTCAGGACAGCTCCTCCAGATACCAAGAAGGATGGCTGTTTCAAAGGAAGGATTCAGGAGGGGGGTGTACTCCTAGGGTATCCTTGGTCTTCAGAGACTGCGGCAGGCAGGACCACCCAGACACCACACAGAGGAGAGCACAGGTGGAGGGCCTGCGTATCGACCCTGGAAGATGTACCCGTGTCCTTCCCACAGGCCGGAGGAGGCACCGGAAGGCAATTCCTGGAACTCGTGGGGTAGTGCTTCCAGGAACACTTGACAACACGGTTTACGTGGAGGATGGCTTTCTTTTCAGGATGATACGAACGATAAGCCTTGGGTTCTAAGTCAGGCCCCAGACACTCAGTCTTCCTGAACCCGTAAGCTGTACAGGATAAAGGATTTCACTTAATAGGTATCAGTCACCAGAAACAGTTCTTCACTCAACAAAAATATAAGGTGTGTACACTGTGTGTCAGGTACCAGGGCAGCCCTAGGACACGGCTCGTCCTAGACCCTGCACTCACCGTTGGAGACAGATTGCAGAGGATAGGAGCCATCACGGGTGCAGTGAGAGCAGCAGATGCACAGACAGTGCCCGGGGCCTGTGGGTGCAGAGTTCCCTCCCTGAGCCACAAAAGGGTGTGGAGGGGCAGCACACAGCCTGGCTGTGGGTTACTGGGGTGCAACCCTCTCTCCGGAGCTTCACGCTACTCATCTGTAAAACAGGAGTGAAGTAACTGTCTGTCCCGGGCCACTGGAAGTTTGGGGTAATGATGCCAGGACTCGCGGAGCTCTCTGGCTGTGGCCCACGCTCCATCAATACCTACTGGGCTTTTAAACACTCTGTGCAGGTTTAGTGTTTACCCTAAAGGTCTGTCGCAGACATTAGCTAGAGGGAAATGTGAGAAACGTGGGTTAAATCAAGAAGCCAACGTGCCATCTCCCAGTGTGGGCACCCCAGGAGGCTCAGCCTGCAGGACCGCTCATCGGGCAGAGGCCCATGGGAAGCTGGTGCAGGATCATGACCCTGAATAGTTTTCTTTGGCCCAAGACTTGGTCATTCCTGGTCATGGGGTTGGAGGAAGCTGAGGCAGCACTGAGATCTCATTTACTTTCCTCATGGTCCATCCTGGAGAATGTAAGGCCTGCGGCCCATGTGCTGGAAACAGTGTTTCCATGACTGCACTTCCTACTGATATGAAAAGACCTGGCCACACTGAACTTGACATTTAGGCAGCTCTCGGCAATTGTGATGGCTAGTGCTTTTCAAGGCTGAGTGGTGCTGCCCCATCCCCGTGCTGCCATTCAGCCAAATGTACCAGGCACCCCGATGCTTGAGCCAGTCAGTGGAAAGGAAGCATGATTTTCTGAAGAAATGCCTAGATCTGATGCATGGCCTACGCTCTGAGCCCTACAGCCGCCTTGGGATTCAGCCTGGGTGTCAGTCAGAAGCCCTGAGTGTAGCCCTTGCCACCTGGGAGGATGGGACAGGGCAGCGGCGTGGGCTAAAACGGACACCTCAGCCTGTCCTGATGGCAGTAGGTCTCAAGCCTGTCATTTTCTCCTGAAACTGCTGAGTTTGAAGCTGACTGACAGCTGTGTTCACATATGGACATACAGAATCAGATGAAGCAAAAGGAGAAGTGCCCAGACAGTGCACGCCCACAGCTCTCAAGAAGCAGTTTCCCCAACATCATCTCACTAATGGGGAAAAGGTCATCAAGAACTACAGCTTCCTGAGACAACAGCTGATTAAACTACTTTGAAAAACTGCTTTTCATTACTACTAAATGCCTTACTTTGCATAGCTAAGTTGTCGATAAAACCCTCAAGGGCCCACACACCCAAGGAGCTCTGATGACAGAGCCAACTGCTGAGGGCAGTGGGGACCACCCGCCCCCCTCCCCCACAAGGGCTGTTTCTTTCCCCCTGGCGGCAGGTGGGAGCTGGCAGGGGGACAGCACACCTCAGAGAGAGGCACCAACACGGGAAGATTTTTAGGACGGTGATCAACATCATACAATTCAACGGTCCTGAGGAGCATGTGACTGTAGCCAATGCCTCCAGGGGATGGACACACACTGGCGTGTCCCCCGTGGGCGGTTTCTTCCAGCTCACAGGACTCGCGGGTTGTGCTCGTTCAGCTGTAGGAATGCTGCTTATCTGGTTCACACAGGGCACTGAAGGGAGTGCTGCAAGGGGTTAAGGGCAAACTTGTTTAAACCCCCAAAAAGCCCAACCTTGTTTACTAGAAGTCATAATATCTGCTCCCCATAATTTAAATAAGGAACAGACAAGACGGGCCATTAGACATTCAAACACCTGTGAGAGGCACCTGAGCAGGAGCTTAGCGTGGGACCTACAGGGCAAGGGGTCGTCCGCAGAGGGTGACCTGGCTCTGGGCGTTGGAGCCTAAGGGAAGTGAGGAGGGCAGCCAGTGGGAGCTGGTGGGGGACCCGGGTCAGGGGCTGAGGTGGTGAAAAGGGATGCACGTGAGTGGGGGAGGGAACGACTGATTAAATAAGTGAAAGTACTGAGGATGATGGGAGCAGGGTTCTTATTGTCAGAGAAAGGAGAGAGACAATCTCCTTTACCAATCTAGAGACAGAGAAAAATAGAATGAACCCTGTGGTGCTGAACCAGAATTAAAGACACTGAAATGAGGGAATTCCCTGGCAGTCCAGTGGTTAGGACTCAGCCCTTTCACTGCCGGCGCCCGGGTTCGATCACTGGTCGGGGAACTAAGATCCCACGAGCTGCCCGATGCAGCCAAAACAAAGAAACGAAAAAAAGATACTGAAATGAGCTCATGGTTTTCAATATATGCAGATACAGTAAAAATAGACATGAATGAGTGTGTGTACACATATATATGCATCACCCGCAAATACTCCTGAGCTCTGTGCCCTGAGAGTGACCAGAGCAGTACCACCTCAACAGTAACAAGCATACCCAGGCCCAAGAACTAGTCTAAATGGAGCCAGGGCTCCTGGAGAAATGGCTGATTCCGGCCCGGCGGGAGAGGGGAGAATATGAGCCTGGAACATGCTATGGCAGCAAGGAAGGGAATGCTCAAAGGCTGATGGAGACATGTCAGAAGGACATGAGCCAGCTTCAAGGGTCTCACACTAGCCAACGCTGGGACAATTTGAGCGTCGAAATGAGTGATAATAGTAACTGTGATAAAATAAGACTCCATGCATTCCATGAATCTATACTGACACAAAATACGAAAATGAAAAAAAGGGAAATTGAATGAGGGATAGTCTCAGAGTACCTCCTACAGAATACTTATTACAAAGGGAAAAGGAGCAACTTTAAAAAGAGAAGTCTGGCAGACACTATCTCACTTGAGTGATCAAAGTTCAAGTCATCAATAGGGGACAGAGCAAATGTGGGCACCACTGCAGCCTCTGTGTGAGGAGGCGTTGCTTCATTTTGAGGATGTGTAGCAGAAATCTAATCAGGAGGAAACACCAGATAAATCCAGATGGAGGGACTTGCCTGTGACCTTCCAGATGGTCAAGTTCATGAAAGTCAAGGAAAGACAGGGGCTTGTCACAGATGAAACAAGACCGAAGAGATGTGATAACTAAACGCAACAAGATTTTGACCTTTTTGTCCTTTTCTATAAAGGATTTTATTGGGACAACTGGCAGAGCCTGAATGAGATCTGCGGATTCCATGGTGGGTGGGGTATCAGTGTTCCCTTCCTGACCGTGACAGTTGTCCTGTGGGTAAAAAGGAGACCGTCCCTGTTTGTTGGAAACGCACTCAGGTGTGCAGGGGTCACGGGGCATCGTGGCAGCAACTTACTCTCTAATAGTTCGGGGAGAAAATGTATTTGCGTGTTCTTGGAACATTTATGTGAATCTGTGATTGTTTCAAAATAAAAAGTTAAACACACACAAACAAACCTATGAGAACAAACATAGACCACTCAAACTACAGTGGCTTTGTAAACCAAATGGGATATAAGCTTTTGGGTTACAGAATGCATAGAGGGTAAAAGAATTAGAACAGAAATATACTACATGCTGGCTCTTATGAAAAAGGAAAGTGGTGGGAAAGATAACAGATAAAATGTTGACTTCTACCTGGGTTAAGGAGTGACACCATGAAGATCCACAATGAGTTATTCCTTTGAAATAATATGATTCCCAAAATCTGCTGTCATCAAACAGTCTTTCAAATACAAACAAGTGTAAAAGGATATCATGTCCACTACAATGGGATACCACTTCGCATCCACTAGGATGGCTATTATAAAAACAAAACAAAACAAATGCAGAAAATAACAAGTGTTGAAGAAGATGTGGAGAAATTGGAACCCTTGTGCACTGCTGGTTAGAATGTAAAATGGTACAGCTGCTGTGGAAAACAGTCTGGTAGTTCTTAAATATACAATTACCATGTGATCCAGCAATTCCACTCTTGCGTATATACCCCCAAACAACTGAAAGCAAGGTCTCAAACAGGTATTTGCGCAGATATTAGCATCATTATTCACAATAGCCAAAAAGTGGAAACAACCAAATGTCCCACAATGAACGGATAAACAAAATGTGGTCCATCTATATGATGGAATATTATTCAGCCACAAAAAAGCAAATTCTGACACATGCTACAACATGGGTGAACCTTGAAAACATTATATTAAGTGAAATAAGCCAGTCACAAATGGACAAATATTGTATAATTCCACTTATATGAGGTACTTAGAGCAGTCAAATTCATAAAGACAGAGAGTAGGATGGTGGTTACCAGAGGCCAGGGGAGTGGGGAATGGGGAGTTAGTGTTTAATGGGGAGTTAGTGTTCAGTTTAGGAAGATGAAAAAGTTCTGGAGATGGGTGGTGGTGATGGTTGCACAATGATGTAAGTGTACTTAATGCCACTGAACTGTACACTTAAAGATGGTAAAGTGGTAAATTTTATGTTATGTATGTTCTATCACAATAAAAAATGTTCCAACTGTGTGTGGGGGGAAATATCACGTCCTTACAGCATTTGGGTGAAACAAATGTAGGTTTAAAATTGAATTTCTCTTTCAGTCACCAGATAACTACTGGAGGCTGGCACCACACCCATAGCCTTATATGTAAGAACTCACACAGTCTTCAATAACCGTGGGCTAAGTGTTGTCACTGTCCCCAAGTCACAGAGAAGGACTGGGGACAGAGGAAGTTTCAGTCGCATGCTAGGGTCATGGAGCCAGAGGTAAAGTGGAATTCAGACCCTTTCACTGCTCTCTGCCACCGTCCATGTCAAGTACACGTCAATCTTGCACCAAAACCGTGTTCAGAAAGAAACATACTTTTGTACCACATACGTGCTTTCCACAAGCCCCAGCATAACTCAAGTGCTATGCTCCAAAGTGACACACAACATTCAAATAATTGATCTCAAGAGACCAACTCACTCTGGACTTCCCTGGTGGAGCAGTGGTTAAGAATCCGCCTGTCAATGCAGGGAACATGGGTTTGAGCCCTGGTCCGGGAAGATCCCACATGCCGCGGGGCAAGTAAGCCCGTGAGCCACAACTACTGAGCCTGCGCTCTAGAGCCCGTGAGCCACAACTACTGAGCCCGCGTGCCACAACTACTGAAGCCCTTGCACCTAGAGCCTGTGCTCCACAACAAGAGAAGCCAAAGAGAGAAGAGTAATCTGTGAGAAATGCTTCTGAGAGGTGAAGTGGGAGAAGAGACCTTGGATTTAGCAACATGGAGGTCACTGATGACTCAGCAGAGTGAGAAGGTTGGGAGAAGGTGGGTGGAGGTGGGAGAGGAAGTGGAAGTAGCAACCACAAACTCTTTGACACTTGATCCCAAAAGAAAGTAAAGAAATGTAGCAAGTGCTAAAAGTAAGGGTGTGTATTAATCATGTTTAAAATTTTATATCTTTTATGATGCTTTGACATCCTGGGGCAGGGAGAGAATGCCCTTCCCAGGGCTAACTAAATCCAGATATAGCAAACAACTTGCCTGAGAGCGTGCCTTTCATATGCAAACTCAAATCCAAAGGCCACACTCCTAATACCTCTTTTATCTAACTCTCAGCACCAGTCAACATGCCTACACACACCCCCACACCCCCACACCCCTGCCCCGCTTCCCTGGTGGCACAGTGGTTAAGAATCCACCTGCCAATGCAGGGGTCACGGGTTCGAGTCCTGGTCCAGGAAGATCCCACATGCTGCGGAGCAACTAAACCTGTAAGCCACAACTACTGAGCCCGTGTGCCACAACTACTGAAGCCCGCGTGCCTAGAGCCCGTGCTCCTCAGCAAGAGAAGCCACGGCACTGAGAAGCCTGTGCACTGCAACAAAGAGTAGCCACCCACTCACCGCAACTAGAGAAAGCCCATGCGCAGCAACAAAGACCCAATGCAACCCAAAATAAATAATAAATAAAGAAATAAATTTAAAAAAGAATACAAGGAAAGAGAATGAAGTCGGCTGCTCTGCTTCTTAAAGGGGATTCTAGGAATGATTATTCCCAGGTCAGTTTCCTGCCTATAAAACATCTTACTTTAGATACAGTATAAAGCACCTTTGAATGAATACAAAGTAACTTCACAGAATGTTTTTGTGGTTCATTATGAAAAGTAAACAAATGTCTAACCTTTAAGCATGTTCCTGGCCTAGAGGTGATCAAGCGGCTGACAGCAAACCATCAGTGATTACATAAAGTAGGACAGACTACATCATTCATCAAAGGGGATGAACTAATTTCTGTGACAGACACATCCTAAGGTGACTCCCACTGAGTATAATCCTGTCTCCTTGAGATTGGGCAGAATCTGTGACTTGCAAAGTGGCAAAAGTGATGGTATATAGTCTGGCAAGAGTGATGGTATATAGTCTCGCCCGTGGTTATGTTACATCATGACTCCACCTTAGTGGACTGGGGAACGTCACCTGCTGCCCTTGAAGCCAGCTGCCATGTTGTGAGAGGGTCGGTAATGGGGAACCGCAGGCAGCCTCTTGAAGCTGAGAGCAGACCCCCAGCTGACAGCCAGCAAGAAAACAAGAACTTCAGTCCTGCAACTGCAAGCAACGGTTCTGCCAACAACCCTACGAGACTGGAAGATGATCCTGAGCTTCAGATAGGAACACAGATCAGCCAACACCTTGACCGAAGCCTTGTGAGACCCTGAGCAGAGGACCCAGCTCAGCTGTGCCCAGATTCCTGCCTGTGGAAACTGAGATCAGTTTTAACTGTTTTAAGCTGTTAGGTTTGTGGTAATTTGTTACATAGTGACAGATAGCTGAGATAACTGAACAGATTGTAAGGCAGTGAATGGGGACTGTGGGGAGAAAAAGAAGGTCTGTGCTCGCACCTTTGGCAAGTACATGACATGTTCTATGCAACCAAGTATCTGCATTAAAACAAAACGTTAATGTTTATGAAGAAGCAAAATTCCAATGAATGAGAAATCATAAATCTTTTAAATAAATAAAAGAAACTTCCGAGGATAATCTAAATTAAAAAACAAATCTGCGAATATCCTTTTAAAACCAATGCTAAACAAGACCAATCTGTAACAAAACTATTGAGAGTCACATAGAATCATGCCAGAAAATGAAAGCATACAGCTTTATCATCCTCCAACCCCACTTATTCAATATTTATAGGACAAACATTTATTGAGGCACTAGTATATACCGGTCACTGTATAAGGAGAAAGGAATGTGGGAATGAATAGAACGTAAGTCACATCCTGGCTTCTACCAACAGTGTACTGTAGCTTCTAATTTTAGCTGTAATTTACTTTTCCAAATTATGGAAAAATCTGCTTCCCTGAACAAGGTATTATTTTATTATATTTATTTATTTTGGAGGTATTTATTTATTTACTTATTTTTTACTGAAGTATAGTTGACTTACGTTACATTAGTTTCAGGTGTACACCATAGTAATTCAATATTTGTATAGCTTATACTCCAAACAAAGTTATTATAAAATATTGACTATATTCCCTGTGCTGTACATTACATCCTTGTAACTTATTTATTTTATACCTAGTAGTTTGTACCTTTTAAGCGCCTTCACCTATTTAGCCTCTCCCCCAGCCCTCTCCCTCTGGCAACCACTAGTTTGTTCTCTGTATCTGTGAGAGATTTCTTTTCTGTTTGTTTGCTTGTTTCATTTTTTAGTTTTCACGTATCAGTGAAAACATAACGCTATTTGTCTTTTTCTATCTGACTTATTTCCTGAGCAAGGTATCATTTTAAATTACCGAGGAATTTGATTTAGAGATACATTCAGAGATCTTACCCTTTAGAATGAGATACTTCTTGAAAAAGCTTCCCTGAGAGCGGCAATGATTCTAATACCTCAACAAAAGATGAAATCAAATCCCCTTAATTATTCTCATTTCTAGAAGGATTGTTTTAGCTGACAAATCCAGTCACCTCCTGGAGACAGACCTAGGAAAAGAAAAAAAATTAGAAGCCACGTTTCCAACCCTGAGGAAATCAAATCTTGATGGAAAACCTAGAAATTCACAGAGGATGCCAAGCTCCAGAAAGGAATGCAGCCCAGGAGACAGATGCCCTGGCATTTTAAAATAAGCTTCTTTGTAAAAGTAAAACTGCGGAGAATCAAACTGTTGTGGGTACCATCAGTCATCTGTAGAGTCATTCTAAAACCAAACCTACAAACAATGAAACAAAAACAGCTAAGTAAATGGGGGTTGAGAATACGTACTGATACCCAAATTCAACCATAGAAATTATTACAGTTATTTTAGCAAAAGGAAGCCTTGGATCAGGAGGCAGTTTTGGCAACAGGAAACGAGGATAATTATTTAATACAACACAAGAAAAACTCTGCAGGACTTGAATGAAATGCAACCTTTAAACGGAATAAATTTAAGTCTGTGAAAATCTCATTATGATGTCCTTGTTTCCTAATTTGCCCATGGATTGGTCACAATCAACACTATTGTTAAATTTCTTACTCACAACCACAGAGAGATGAAAATCTCTCTCCTGAGCAAAAGGTGAAATGGCTTCTCACTGCCTGCTCCAAAAAACTCAAACCACTTTGCAAGGCATTCGAGGCTCTTCACCAGAGTCCTGCTGACCTTCTCCCTCCTCCAGACTTGGGGAAGTCCTACTCCTCTGTCTAGTCCAAGACTCTAATGGGTTGGCCTGTCCTAGCCTGGATTTCTTACTCCCTCCTTTCTTCCGTTTAAAGCATTTACCACGCCTGGCCCGGGCATGATGAAGGCCTCAACTTACTCATTTCAGAAATTCCAGGCCAGCACCATACTTGGCACACTAACTGAGCAAAGATTTGTTGAACTGAACTGAAGGAAAGGTAGAGGCTAGAGGTGTGACACTAGTAGAGTAGAAACGAAGAGTTTGAAAGCAGAGCTCTGACGTCTCTAGACTTAAGTGGGGCAAGTGGAGAATCAAAAACTAGGGTGAGAACTGCTGGTTCCACAGCCAAAGAAGGGAGCAGAAGCCAGAGGCACACAGGGCTCGGCTGGGGGCCCCTCTTTTTGGTCTCGGTTCTAGGGCCGAGCCCACACGGGGCACTCATCCACTCTAGGAATGAAGGGAAAATATTAAGGGGTTTAATAGTGCATCATGACAAGAGAAACAATCAAAAGGGATTTTGGGCTTCCCTGGTGGCACAGTGGTTGAGAGTCCGCCTGCCGATGTACGGGACACGGGTTCGTGCCCCGGTCCGGGAAGATCCCACATGCTGCGGAGCAGCTGGGCCCATGAGCCATGGCCGCTGAGTCTGCGTGTCCGGAGCCTGTGCTCCACAATGGGAGAGGCCACAAGAGTGAGAGGCCGTGTATAGCAAAAAAACAAGGGATCTTGCTGTGATCCTAGATAGCTTCAGGAAATTGTTTTAAAACCAACAAAACCGGGACTTCCCTGGTGGCGCAGTGGTTAAGAATCTGCCTGCCAATGCAGGGGAGATGGGTTCGATCGCTGGTCTGGGAAGATCCCACATGCTGCGGAGCAACTAAGCCTGTGAGCCACAACTGCTGAGCCCACGTGCCACAACTACTGAAGCCCACGTGCCTAAAGCCTGTGCTACGCAAGAGAAGCCACTGCAATGAGAAGACCGCGCACCGCAATGAAGAGTAGTCCCCGCTCAATGCAACTAGAGAAAGCCCGCATGCAGTAATGAAGACCCAATGCAGCAAAAAGTAAAGTAAAATAAAATAAAATAAAATCCAACTCTTAGGAAAAGCACACCAAGGACAGCAAGACTTTCCTTTGGCACTAGACAAAGCCAAGCTAAGCATGTTAACCCAGGAGCAGAGCTAAAACCTGCAAGCAGTCTAAGAACACAGACTGCCAGGCACCAAGTTCACTGGTATCTACAGAACCTCCTTAAGGGCGATGAAAAAGAAAATCTCAGCTCTGAAATTTTACTTCCCGGCTTTGGACTAATAGATCCTCTCATGCTAATGCTATCTGGCTTTAGGAAAATTCCAAACCATAAATTCCTCTTCTGACCCCTTGCATTCTTTGATGGGCGTGCTGAAAGCTCAATGCTTTCTGACATGCATTAATGTACATACTTCTAGAAGTCTGTGTTTCCATATTTAGTATCCCAGAGGTACCAAGACGAGGGGAACACCATTCACTTGACAGTACATGCCTTGCCATTTGAGTAAGCTTTAAGGATAGTCAAACTTATGTCATCATCTCCTTTTAATATTAGGAATTTAATCCATATTCCAGGTAAAGTCTGCAGGAATACTGGAGGAATGAAGAAAGTCATGCAAATTTTGACTAGTAGAAAATACCTAACAAGTCATATATGTAAAAATCAAATTTAAAAAAGTTCAGAGAAATCTTTTCTTCCTAAGGAAAGCTATGGAGGCCCTAATTACAGTATCTGTTATGTTGCCCAAAGGCCAACCTCTAAATATACTCTTTTTAGTTTCAGGTTCACCACCGCATATGCCATATAGCTTACTCTTAACACATGTATAATAGTGACCATTCTCCATCATATTTTTATTCGTTATATGTAAAGTTTTTTTGCCCTAAAAACCTTATTACCATTCCCCAATGATCATTTTCTATTACACTCAAGTTCTACAAACTAACGCAAAGTTGAGCTATGGTTTTATAGACCATGTAAAGGAAATATAGAAACAACCCTGGGACTTCTAAAACTTGACTTCCTTAGACTGAAAATGTAAACAGATCCTGAAACAACAAGGTCCTATGGCCCCAGATCAAATGTTTCATCTACAGAAAAAAAAAAATCAACTGTTTTCTGATTTTTATTTGTTCATTTCTAATTTTCTTTCTATATTAAGTAGACAAAACAATGCTAATATGTGACCCTTGTGATTAATTTAAAATCCCTTATGCCCACAAACACAACTTAGGCTCAAAAATAATTTCCATTTGTCAGATTAACCATCTACTAGGTAAAATGATTCATGAAAATTGAAATAAATGACACGCTGTCATCTCCACTCTTGAGAGTCTGACCTCTCCAAGCGTGGTCTGAGATCAGCGGTATTGGCACCCTTGGGAGGTGGTTAGAAATGTGGACTCTTGGGCCCCACTGAGACCTGCTACATCAGAACCTGTGCAATAACATTTCTGCAGAGATCTGCTGCAGGCCCAGCTAAGAGAAGCATTGCTCTAGAACACTGCTGTCCAGAATTTTCTGCAATGATGGAAATGTTCTCTACCTGCATTAAGATGGTAGTCACATGGCTACTGAGCACTTGAGAGGTAGCTAGTGTGACTGAGGAACGAAATGTCTGATTTAATTTTATTTTTTAAAACATTTATTTATTTATTTATTTAGGCTGTGTCTTAGTTTGACCCGTCTTAGCTGCGGCATGCGGGATCTTCATTGCGGCATGCAGGATCTTTAGTTGTGGAAAGCAGACTTCTTAGTTGCACCATGCATGCAGGATCTAGTTCCCCGACCAGGGACTGAACCCGGGCCCCCTGCATTGGGAGTGCAGAGTCTTACCCACTGGACCACCAGGGAAGTCCCTGAATGTTTAATTTAATTAATTAATTAATTTGTGGTTGCGTTGGGTCTTTGTTGCTGCACGCGGGCTTTCTCTAGTTGTGGTGAACAGGGGCTGCTCTTCGTTTTGGTGAGCGGGCTTCTCACTGCTGTGACTTCTTTCTTTTTTTTTTTTGCGGGCCTCTCACTGTTGTGGCTTATCCCATTGTGGAGCATAGGCTCCGGACACGCAGGCTCAGCGGCCATGGCTGACGGGTCCAGCCACTCCGCGGCATGCGGGATCCTCCCGGGCCGGGGCACGAACCCGCATCCCCCGCATCGGCAGGCGGACTCCCAACCACTGCGCCACCAGGGAAGCCTGCTGTGACTTCTTTAGCTGTGGAGCACGGGCTCTAGGCGCGTGGGCTTCAGTAGTTGTAGCACGTGGGCTCAGTAGTTGAGGCAAGTGGCCCTAGAGAGCACGGGCTTCAGTAGCGGTGCGTGGGCTCAGTTATTGCGGCACGCAGGCTCTAGGGCATGTGGGCTTCAGTAGTTGTGGCTCGCAGGCTCTAGAGCGCAGGCTCAGTAGTTGTGGTGTACAGTCTTAGCTGCTCCGCAGCATGTGGGATGTTCCTGGACCAGGGATCAAACCCGTGTCCTCTGCATTGGCAGGCGGATTCTTAACCACTGCACCACCAAGGAAGTCCCCTGAATGTTTATTTTAATTCATTTTAATTTACAGAGACACATGGCAAGTGGCTACCTCATTGGACAGTGTAGGTCTCCAGAGCATCTTCATGCCCTTGCAAGCAAAAGGTCAAGAACTGACCACAACAGCTAAATCTGCCAATCTGGCAGCACAACCCACCTGTCGTTCCAACATGCAGAATGACTTGAAGGGCTAGTCCTCTTCAGCTGCCTCTTCCAGAACATCAGGTCTGGAGCCCAGGTCTCCAGGACGACACTGTTGACCATTCTGCTTCCTTTTAAAATCAGGTTTCCAAAACTCACCCCTCAGCCTTCCCAGCTCTAGAGTTTTCACACTAACTTGTTAGGAATCTCACGACTAGACAAAAAAGTGAGTCCACCACTGATGAGGGGCAGCTTCCAGGCCCCAGGACACCTGAGGCCTGAGGATTCTCAAAGGTGTGGTACACAAGCACACTGTCGGGGAGGCATGGTTAGGAGGGGACCCAGAGATTGCACCAGATTTTCAAAGGGGCCGATGATTCAAACACTGGTTAACAACTCTGGGAGGGGGGAAGAACTTTGGAACCTGAGAGTCCTGACAGAGGAGCCCTCAACCTTAGTCTGATAACCTTATAAACCCTTCATAAAGGTATTCAAAAGAAGCAAAGGAAACAAATCTACATAAACTTCAACATGTTGTCAAATTTATTATTATAAAAACTAAGGCTACACATGATAGAGTGACATACTCAGAAAATCCTTGGCAAACAAGAGAAAATTTCCTGCCTTCCCGGTCCCATATAAGAAATGAATGAGAATGTGAGCAGTGGAAGATCCAACTCAGAAAACACAAAAACTGTCCCTCTCTACGAAAAGCTCAGGGTGTCACCAAAGAAGTTGAGAAGATCATTCAAGAAGACTAGTTACCTATCACACAGGAAATTTCCAGCTGACGTGGGCTGAATTTCAACCAAGACAGTGCATTCCAAACTCCCCAGTGTCCCTCTACTATCTGTGTAGCCAGAAGGAAGAACAATACACAGTTCACTATTTGAAGACTATTCAGCTATAATAACAAAATGAATTACACCCAAGTATGTGGAGCTGCCTTCCTAATAACGTAGAAAGGTGTAAGAAAGAATCCAGTAGGTGTGCTTCCCTTCTTTAAGCACATGGTGACAAAGCAGGTTGAGAAGGCCTCAAATCTGAGATGAAAAATTCTTTTCTTGCAAGCCAGTTGAGCTAAATTGACTCCAGGGGCTCTTAAGGGGTCGGCAGTGAACAGAGATGAAACCGTTCTCTCTTGTTTCAGAGAGAGGGCAGGGTCAGAAAGACCTCACTAGTTGAAGCGAAGCCAAAGGCCAGGGAAGCCAAAGGCCTCACCCAGTTGGCTGATCAGGAAAGACACAATCTGCTTCCCTGCCCAAGCTGATAATCTACCAGGCAGCAAGGCTTACTATGAGGAAAAGACCCACTCAGGCTGTGTTTTCTCCAGAGTGGAGTAAGTGGCCCACCCACTTGAGGACTGAAGACTGGTGTCTGGACTTGGGTGACTTTTAGGGCCTTGAATTTATCTAAAGGCTACGCAAGGAGTGGGGCAGATGTGAAGCTTCCAAAGTCTCAAAATAAAAGCTCCAGGGATCTTTCTACCTCAGGAAGAAACCAGGAATCAGCTACCTAACAGCTACGTTGTAAGGCAAGTGTAATGACCCCCTGTTCAGTTTCTTAGCCTTAAAAGAAAAACTACTCTCTTTGAGAACAGCAAGAAGAGGTGACTGACTGCATTCCATTCTAAGCCTACCCAGGAGAGTCTAGAATCTCAAGAGATTGTTACAAGAAAAAAGTAGCAGCCTTGGGGCAGTGCAGGGTGACACACGCCTGAGGAAGGCCACATCTGAGTAGAGTTCGCTCCTTAAGCAGCTCCTGGCCAAGAACAGAAGGAACACAAGTAGCTCCACATGCACCCAAAGCACTGCTTCTGTGGTTCCTGGGTGTGAAGAGCCCGTTTTCCCCCTTCCCTAGCTCCTACCAATCCTTCCAGAATCTAAGTGCCACAAAACTTTACTGAACGCTAGGTGCCAGGCATTGTGCACAGCCCTGGGAATACAAAGGAAAGTACAACAATGTCCTTGCTCTCGCACTGGCTTAGCGGAGAAGGCATCACAGGAGGGCACCCTCTCCCGGCCCAACTCTTTTGTGCCAGGAATTACCTCTACTCAGCACACTCCTATCATGATGACTGTTTATGAGTTAAGTTTCCCACACACCTTCCTTCTGAATGAGCTCTGAAAGGGCAGAGAACATCTTAGCCATCTTGGTTTCTGTAGCACCTAGCACAATGTTCCAGTGGTGTGCGGTGGGGTTATGTGTGTGTGACACTCTTAACTTCCCAGATAGAGGCCATGAAAACTGTGCAAAGAGTCGACATTCCACAAGAAGCAAAGGCAAGAAAGTTTGAAGAATAAATGCCTGCCATATCCACCTTTTACTTGCCTCCTCCTTTCCTGGGGCTGCTGTTCACCTGGCTTTGTAACCCCTCCTCACTAGAAGGTTCTAGGCACTGCACAGTCCACACCACTACACCCTGGTCCCATCCACAGGGACCATCCTTTACCCCCAAACAAGTCCCATTCAACAAGACCTCATCCTCCAAAAGGATGTCATTCTGTGCTTTGCTACCTTCTAACAATTCAGGCAGGCCCCAAACACAATGGGCTGCCTTGTGAAGCACATTTTACCAATCCTGGCTCACTGACAAGTGGTGGGTGGAGGTTAAGTGGGACAGGTGGTCTTAAAACCACTGTGATTTTCCCACTGCAACTGAAATAAAATCCAAACTCTTTCCTGAGACTTGGCCCCATGTGATCCTGGTTCCAGACTCTCTCTGCTGTACTGGGGACTTTCAGTTCCTGGCTCTGCATTCTTCCTGCCCTTTCCCACCTTCGGGCCTCTAAAGGTGCTATGCCCTCTCCTGGCTTCCCACAGCTTGCCATCTCTTTACTTACAGCTTTTAGCTCAACTTATACTTAGTTTTGCTACTTACTTTCTCTCCCTCAAACCATGAGCTTGAGATCAGTGACTATGTCAGCACCCAGCTCCATGCCCCGCACATAGTGTCTAATAAATATTCGCCAAATTAATAAAAAAGGGGATCCTCTGTCCCCCTCCAGCTCCCCCACTAACCTTTTTTCTGGATGCTTCCCGAATCAAATCACACCATCTCTTCATTCCCGAGTCCCATTTCCCACAACTCATTCTCCATTACCTGCCCCCAGAACTTCCCATCCTCATACATACCACTGATCCATTTAGTTGTCCATCCTTCACAAATCCCGTGTGCACCCATCTCTCAGCCCTTACAACCCCCAACACTCCTCCTCCCCCTTACATCCATAAACCCTGAAACCACCTTTCACCATAAACCTCTTCATCCACAAACTCCCCTTAAACCCATCCCTCTCACCCCAAGATGAGCTCCTAAAACCCAGCACCCACAGCTTAGCGCCATAAGCCCCCTTTCAATCCGTTCCATTTTAACCCCAAACATCCCTTCGGCCTCAGAACCCCCTTTCAGTCCTCCTCAAACCCCCCGCCCCCGATCTGCCCTCTCCCTCTCCGCCCAGACTCACCACCCCATCTCTCACCCTGCACCCTCCTCACCCCTCACGCCCCCAGCCGCCCCGGCCCTGGCCCCTCGGCCCGCCCCCTTCACTGAAGCGACTTTGGGTGGCCCCCGCCGAGTCCGCGCCAGCACCTGGCCTGCGCCTCGTCCAGGCTCTGGTCGGTGATGGCCATGATCTGCAGGACGTCGTCCGTGTCGGAGCCCGGTGGGGGCCGGGGCGGTGAGCGGCGCGGGTCAGCGAGGCGGCAGCACGGGGTGTCCATGAGCGGCGAGGCCTGGCGGGCGCTCAACCAAGGAGCAGCAGAGCCTGGAGAGCTCGCGCGGACGTCGTAGCCAACCGCCGCCGTCTGTGCGCGCACCACGCGCGCCCCCGGGCCCCGCCCCCCTCCGCCTACGGCCAACCGCCGCCAGCCAGGAGACCGCGCCCCGCCCAGGGACACGCCCTACTATCTCCATCAGCCAACCGCCGCCGCGCGGGCCGCCGTGCCTCGCCCACAGGCAGGCCCCTAAAAGCCCCTCCTATCTGCCTAGGACTCTATTGGGGGTTGCTGAGGCAATGGCGCTTTCTACCCCTTCCCTCCTCCAGCTGGAGAGGGCAAGGCCGGCTTTGCTCTGCTTCAGGAACCCCATCTCCCACATCTCCACCTCCCTCAACCATTCCTACTCTGAGACACTTTACACCGCACACGTACTTAGAGCGCTCCCTTCTCAGAGAACCCGCACATCTCTTCAAGAGTCCCCACTCCTCAGGCACCTCACTTCTCAGAGCCAATTCCCCCCCCCCAGCCCCCACTCTTCCTCATAGTCTCCCATGTCTCAGAGCATCCCACTCCTCAGGGACCTACACATCTCAGAGTCTTAACTTCTCAGAGCACTGCACTCTTCCTCCAAGCCACCCCTTGCTTCTCAGACCCTCCCTAGCCTCTCAGAACCCCATCAACACCCCTACCCCCATTCATCTCCAGAAGCCCGGAGCCCCAGACCCCTGCTCCCCTCAGCCTCAGTACCAGCAGGTGGGTCACTTGGGCTCCCGGCCTCCCAGTTCCCCCTCCCCCCACCTCTAATATTCCATAGGGGGTACAGGTACGTGTGGTGATGGTGGTTGGAAGGTCAAAACTGAGTGATTTTCTCAGTTGCAGAAATCACTTCTATTCACCTTTCAAGGTCCAGCTTAAGAGTGACCTTGCTTTATTCACTCTTTTGCTCTACAGCATTCCGCTAGCACGTGAAGGATGCTTTCTGAGGACCTACCCTGTGATGCACCCCTAAATCAGAGCGAATCTTCACAGGCCTTTGTTTCTGGCTGCTAGGACTCCTGGCATCAGAGGGTTCTTGTGCGAGAGAAAAGGATTTATTCTCGGACATAAATCACTTCTCCAGTCGTGGGACCTCCTAGAGCCTGTTTGCAATGGGGACAGACCCCAGACGAGGCTCATAAAGGGACCTCAACCTCCTGGGAACCCTTCAGGACAGGGCCCATCTTCTTCGCATTGCTGCTGGAGAGGAAATGCAAACACCAACTGGTCTGATTAGATTCGGGCACTCCAAAGGGAATGGAAATGAACGACGTAGGCTAATGTAAGAACAACCTGGAAAGCTCCTTGATGAAGGAAACCTGACACTTGGCCCCAGTAACAGGAAGTACTAGAACATGTGGGGACCATGGAGAGCTGGTACCCTGTACAAAAGGTCAGCCACTAGTGCAGCACCACACAGGAGGTCTGAAAAGTAGTGGGTAACTTTGGCATCCTTCAGAGAACAGTGGTGGGGGGATGGGTTGAGAGCTTCAGGGACCATCTGAGACAAAAACCTTAAGTCACCTGGTGGAGAGGAGAGACCTACAGAGAGGGAAAAACTGATGGGACAAGATCCCGAAGGAGACCAGAAGAGTGTGGGTTAGAACATGGAAGATGCTGATGCAAGAGCAGCCAGCTCAGAGCAGGTGAAACAGATCTACCTTTGGAGACCATCAGGGGTTCCCACCCCATAGGAATGGCTGGCTGCCTTGGCACCCAAAGTGATACTTTTGTCCAAAAGGCCTAGAGCTCCCTGGAGACAAGGACTATGTCCCCATCCACGTGGCTGGGTGCTGGCCTAGGTCATCACTTCTGAGATTCAGGCCCCAGGCCCAAGGAGCCACACTGCCTACCTTGGACCCTGGAGAAGTACCTGGCACCCCAGTTTGTTCTTGCCTCCTCACAGAGCTGTTGTAGGGCAGGGAGAATTTTCCCAAAGGGAAACTCAGCCCCAGTTAATGTAGAAGGAGCTACACATTTTTGGTTCTTTGGCAATGCATGCTTTAGTAGTTTAAGAATTCAGCCTCTGATGGGAGGCCTGGGTTCAAAATCTGGCTGTGTAAGTAGAGAGAATCCAGATCCTGGTTTACGCCGTGTCTCGCATAGCGCCTCTATGTATCTGAGAGGGGACTCATCATGGGTCTGGCACATCTGAGACCACAGGGTGAAGTGGGGAAAGCCAGGCTGAGCTTGTGACCAACTCCGGACTTTGCGGAAATCTGAAGTCCTTTCCTCAGGGGTCTCTCTAGTCCCTCGATGTACCTCTGTGCCCTTTTGAAACTATGTTACCATGGGCCAAATTTCAATCTCTCTGAGCCACTGTCCTCACATGAAAATATATATAATACCTATGCCACAAGATGCAGGTGGTGATTAAATAATGCACCTAAAACGCTTATCAGTGTGCCAGGCACATCAGAGAAGCTTGAGAAATGGCAACTCTAAAATCCTGCATTCTGGTCCATGGACCCCACTACCCCAAGCCCACAGGTGTGCACGTAGGTGATGGAGTGGGCAGTGGGATGGACACACCTGACTATTAACAATCTGGACTCAGACAAGGGGGCAGGCAGGTGACAGAAGCCTCACACAGGCCACAGACTACTCTGGGCTCCAGAGAATGGAGACAGAGAGGCAGGTGGCAAGATGAAGGCAGGGAAAGAGGTGGAGGAGACAGAGGCAAAAGGGAACAACAAGAGAGACAGAGCAACAGCCATGCAGAGACCAAAGGGGAATGAGAACAGGGCCCAGGAGATGCCACGTTGAAGGATCCCAGCTCAGCCTGAGCTGAGGTGGACAATTCTGGGACATAGGGACAGACAGATAAGCTGACAACAGAAAAGGCTTTGGAGACCTCGGAGCGGAAAGGTCTACTCTTTATAGACCCCCTCCTTGTAGACCCCCTTAATTCTTGTGAGGATAGGCAAGACCACTGGAGGCTGCCAGAGGCCATAAACCTTTCCCAGCTCACGCTCAGCACTCCTCAGTCTGTGGCCCTAAACAATCAGCCTCAGGCAGATGAGGCGCCCATGGTCCATCCTTGTTACCCTGTTGCACTGGGCAGCGTGGCCTGAGGGGGCCCTAATCTCTCCCACCTTTATTACCCACGCCACCGTGGACGAGGAAGCCAGTCCACAGGGCTTGCCAGGCATGTGCAGTAAAAACAGAAAAGTGTCCGTTAAAAAGCCCTGCAACCTGAGATGACTGAAGAGCCAGATTCCTGCACCCCGTTCAACTCTCTCCCAGGTGCTTAGATGACCCCAACCTACAGGCCCTGAGATGGGCACAGCTGTCTGCCTGGGTAGGGCTGGCAGTGGTTTCATGCCAAGCCAGACTGAGGGTCTGCCTTTAAGTCTGGCCCGCAGATTGGGTAGAGCCGGGTGCACCCACAAGTGGCCAGGGGCAGAGCTCTGGCATTTGCTGTACCCTGCTGAAGTCCAAGGTTAGCTAAAGGGTGGAGTCCATCAGGGAATGGCCATTCTCAGGAAGCATGATGCGAGTGCTACGGCCTGTCTGGGTAGAGGGTGTGTAGCGAACAGACTTGTGGGTGGACCGGCGAAGGCACAGACAGCAGAGGAGGTGGCGGAAGGTGCGGCGCATCTCAGCATCTCGGCATGAGTACACCACGGCGTTGACCAGCGAGTTGGCCTCGGCTAAAAGTAGGAAATATTTCTCCACAGCCAGGACGTTGCAGGACTTGCAGCCCAGACCATCCAGAAGCAGCACCACCTGGCCCGGTGTCCAGCAGACCACAAACGCCCCTGCGGGATGGAGCCTGATGTGAGCAGGGCCAGCTGTTGCAATGGCTCAGAACTGGAGGAGTCTCCAGAGCTTGGGCGACAGCTGTGCAGTTTGTAGGGAAGAGCTGCCTGTCTTGCTGCCTTTGCAGCATGATGGGGCAGAACTGCTAAGAGGGGAAACCTTTCTCTGATTGTCTGCCAGAGGAAAGCCCTTCCTAACTGGTACACGGTGGACAGGACCCTGGACATTTCTACATAGAGATTTGTTCTTTGGGGGAAAGGTCACTGTGGGACCGACCGATTACTCGGTGGTGGAAAAGGAATGATTAGGAAGAGTTGCTCTTTGTTTCTTGGGGGTGGTGTGTGCACCTCCCCTGCTCAGACCATTCTACATTCAACCGCCAGACCTCATTACTCCTGGCTAAGAACTCTTAAGGGCTTCCCATGGGACTCAGAACAAAATATGACTCCTGTCTGTGCCTTTTGAGGCTGTGCTGACCTTCTCTTCCTGCGGACCAGTCACGTGGGCCTTCTCCCCTCTTTGGAGACACTGGGCTGGTCCTGTTTGGGGCTGTCACCTTCTGTTCCCTCTGCCTGGAACTCTTGCCTTGCCTCTGCTCAGGTGGCACCTCCTTGGAGAACATTCCCCACCCAGATCATCCCCTCCCATCATGCTCTATCAGTCTCGCAGGAGTTGGGAAGTAGGGTGCCACTCACCCAGGATGATGACAACAGTCTTGACCAGGCTGAGCGTGGTTTCACGGTAGTGGGGGTGGCAGCTGACATGCTCTGCCATGCGCTGCACCCGCCGCCTCACATAGAAGAAAATGCGAGTGTAGACAGCCACCATGAGCAGGAAGACGAGCAGGCTGGACAGGGCCCAGACGGCCAGGTAGGAGCGGCTGAGCAGGGGGGCCATGCGCGAGCAGCGGTCCAGGGCGCAGAGGCAGTGCCAGGAGTGGGCGGGCAGCAGCCCCAGGCCCAGCGCGGCCACCCACACGCCCACGATGAGCATGATGACCCGGCCTCGGGGCAGGCGGCTGTGCAGCTGCACGGCCATCACACTGCGATGCCGCTCCACAGCGATGGCCAGGAGTGTGGCCACGGACGCCGTCAGGCTCGTGTCCAACAGGCCCTGCCGCAAGAACCAGCCCTGAAGTGAGAGCCGGGCTGTGCGCGGGCCTGTGTGGAACATGAGGAAGAGGTAGGCTACACCGGCAAAGAGGTCAGCTGCGGCCAGGTTGCCAAGCAGGTAGTAAATGGGCTGGTGGAAGCGACGGTTGGAGGCGATGGCCGCGATGACCAGCAGGTTGGTCAGCAGCACCAGCACGCTGACAGTCAGCCCCAGTGCCACCACAACCACATCTTTGGGCCGCCAGTGGGAGCTGAGCTCCTTGCCGCTGTTGTTGTAGAAGAAGCCGATGGTTTCATTGTAGTAGCACTGGCCCATGGTGACCATCTGGGGGCACAGAGGGAAAGGTCAGTACAGAAGGTCCTTGTTGGAAGGACAGAGAAGGGAGCAGCAGCCAGAGGGAGGATTAGGACAGGAAGGGCAAGGGTCTCAAACTCAGATGCATGAGGGCAAAGTGGTAGTGGTAGGGGCCAGGGTGACCTGGAAAAGCAAGTCTGTGAGTTCGGGGGTGGGGTGGGGAAGTTGTTGCTTAATTACTAATAAGACTCTTAGAAGGGTATCTCCCAAATCAAACGACTGGGTGGTTTTGTTTTTAACCTAAAGAATCAAAACAAAACTCATTTGCCCACGCGGTGCCAACCTGTGACCAATCTGTGTGTGTGTGTGTGTGTGTGTGTGTGTGTGTGTGTGTGTGTGTGGCGGGGGAGTCGGTTAGGGCAGGACAAAGGGGTGTGGGCTGTGAAAGCAGGCAAGGGAGGGTCAGTTTGGTGTTGGGGTCAGTGCAGGGAGCGGAGCCCAGGGGGCGTGTGTGCGCAGGGTGGGGCCACTGCTAGGACCTTGCAGGAGGTCGGTGCTGGGACATGGAAGTGACTCGGGCAATCAGATTGGGGGCAGTGAGGCAGCCCCACAAGTTGGGCGGCGGGCTCTGGGCGCGAGCGCTCCCGAAGCAGGCGGTGGATCGGGCCGTTTCGAGTGGGACAAAAGGGGCGGTCAGGAAGGCGGCAGCAGGCCGGGCCTCTGGGGGCCCCCAGGCTAGGGGAGGAAGAGGAGGAGGTAGGAGAGGAGGGGGCGGCGCCCGGGCCCCGCAGCACGTGCCGCGCCCTCCCCAGGCCCCGCGCCCACCCTCCCCCGTCCTCGCCGGTCTCACCTGAGCCGCCCGTCACGCCGCAGACAGGGTGGCCTCGCGCCCGAGACCCATGACCGGGCGACGAGGGCTGGAGCAGAAGAGCGTCTGGGTGCGCCTGGCGGGAGCGGCCAAGAGAGGACTGGAGGCGGGGTCCCGCCGCCCCGCCCCCGCCGCAGCGCCCCGCCCCGCCCGGTCCCCACCACCTGGAGGAGCCTCTCTTCCGCTGCCGCGGCGGGGACAGGGTCGCCCGGAACCGTAGCTCCCCTCTTTCCTCTCCGCCTCGCGTCTCCTCGGTCGCCCCTCTCCACTTCCGGCGCGGGACCCCCACCCCGAGTCCCCGCACACCTCACGCGCCCGCAGTTTTGGGCCTTCGCGGGGCTGAGTCACTCGCTGCCCGAGATTTCCCGCCGTGACCTGGCGCCGCCCGGGCCCACCTCCGGGTGGTCTCAGGGTCTGCGCCCCTGCCCCGGCCCCACCCCGCCCGCTCCCTCGTGTCCAATCCGTAGCCAGTTCTAAGCCACGCCCTGATCCGACCCGGCTCCCACCGCCGCGACCCCAGCCCCTCCTTGGCTTCGCCGGCTTAGAGCTACCGCGCGACGCAGCCTCCCTTGACCCGCAGACCTCTCTTGCCCCAGCTGACTCTCCGGCCGCACTCAGGTTTCTCGAAATCCAGGCCCCGGCAGCGCTGTTCCCTGCCCGGCCCACGCCTGTGGCGGCCCTGGACTCCCACGGCCCAGAGCACACAGCCCCATTGTCTCGGTTATCTGCACTTAGTTATGTTTGTTTGATTGTGCAGGACCGAATCGCACGCTGAGCTCCGGGAGGGCCGGCCCGGTGTGACTCAGCCAGGTGCCCAGGCCCAGCCTCTACTGCATGTAGGTGCTCGGGGTGTTCTGAGATGAAAGAAAGGGGGCTTTGGTTTCCCTGGTCGGTAAAATGGGGCGAAAAGATGCTGCCTCACCGACCTCTCCCCTGTCACCCTTCCCTGGCAAAGAAAGACACTCAAGGTTATAAAGGACACAGTTTATTCAGAGGCCACCAGACCCCAGGCAGGATGTTGAGTCTGGCTTGCCCACACCCTCCAATATCTGGTCACTTGGGATCAGCTAAGGAGGCAGACAGAGATGGGGGAGTGGCAACAACCAACGTAGCAAAAAGCACCCCTATCCTAGGGGTCAGAGACTAGGGTGGACCTCAAGGACCCCATGATCTGTATTATTAACCCTGAGTGACCTCTGAACCTGAGTGGCCCTGTCGCTTGACATTGACCTGTGTCTAGTGGGGGGGGGGATCCTGGTACATTGCTGCTGAAGGGTTTTAGTTCTCCCCTAGGCCATGTAGTCTTTCCCCATAGGAACTCTCCAGACACCCCAACATTGAACTCCTGGGATGTTGGGCCCATCTTCTCAGTCCTGGGCTTCTTGGTCAGAGTGCTGGGATAGTCAGAAATGGTCCTCAGCTTCCTCAGGCTGGGTGCCTGGGCAGCAGGTGGCCTTGGGCACAGATTCGTTGTGCAGCTTGGAGAGTAGCCGGGCCGTCTCCTGCGTGATCTCAAAATGCTTGGGCAGTGGGGTGCGGCGCAGAGGGCTGCCCTCACGGGAGGTGGCGGCAGGGCCGGGTCTTGGCCTCTGCAAGCTCCCTTGGGGCACTGATGTGACAGGGGTCTCCTCGCACAATTTGGAAGCCACCAGGGCCAAGCAGGACAGCTGGTGGGTGACAGGCCGTACACCCCCCCGGGGATACTTCACTGGCTGGCGGCTGAAGTGGCCACGGGACTGTGTCCCCAGGGGTGAGTCCTCAGGGCCTTGGCTGGACACTGTGGGATAGGGTGGTCAATGCTGAGCACCCCTAAGTCCTCTGGATACACCCCTCCCCCATTGTCATCACTCAGCCAAGCTACCCCAAGGCAGGGGCAACCCCAGAACCCCTGGGCTACCCCACAACACACTCACCTTCCTCTCCCTCATTTTTGGTGTCTTTGGTTACTTCCTCTTCCTGGTCCCTCTGCAGAGTTGGAATCTGCAAGAAGAAACCCAAGAATGAGACCTCCAGCAATAAAATGCCAGTTCTTTGAGACTCGTAGACATGCAAAAGTTCCCTTGCAGTTCTGGTAGCTGGGAAGAGATGATGCCCTTGAGAGTGTACTGCTTGTCCTCCTGTGAAGAGCAGTGTCATTAATCTCAACTGTGGGCTCTGTGAGGGCAGGAATGCCTTTGTTCAACAGAGGACCAGCCCGGAAAGTGACAGCCTTCTCTGCATTAGGAATGGGTGAACTACCGGTCTTCATCCTGCTCTACTTTCTGCAATTTCAGGCCTGCTTTTTAGTTTATCTGAATATCTTTTAGTTCATCCTTTCGCTAAATGCTAATAGCAGTTGGAATTCTTTCTCTGTGTCCGGAGCACTTTCTGAGGTATGCCAGTTCTCAGAGTCCCACACCTCACCAGCAGCAGCTTTCCCAGCTCTGGGGTGCTGCAGGGGAGATCCTAGCTCTCAGGAATGGTAAGTGTATCAGCATCTGAGGGTCAGAAAGCCTCCCCTAAGAGTCTCATCTGTAAATGGTTTTCATTAACAGTATTTACCTCTTAGGGCAATTACTATGCAAGCACCCCTGCATTGTAGGCGTGCAGTCTATGGAGGCTTGCACAGCCCTCTTTGGCCTCACTTCCTTCCACCTTCCCCTCACTCATTCATTATAGCATGGGGCTGTGCTCTGAATATACCAGGCATGGTCCCACCTCAGGGCCTTTGTACTGGCTGTTCCCTTTGCCTGGAACACCCTTCCCCTGATCTCCACCTGGCTTACTCCCCCCTCACATCCTTCCAGTCTTTGCTCAAACCCATCTTCTCCATGAGACCCACTCACAACATCCTATTTACTGCTACAAACTGCCCACCACCTCTCACCTTGGTGCCCTTGATGTCCCCTACTTTACCCTACCCTTTCTTTTTTCTATAGTATTCATCACCTTGTAACATCCTGTATAACTGACTTTGTATCATATTTCTTGTTTATTGTTGGTTTCTTTCCCACTAGAAGGTAGGCAACCAAGAGGATGGAGTCTTTGAATATTTTGCTAACTGATGCCTAGAACAATGCCTAGAGCAACGCTTGGCACATAGTAGGTGTTCAATATTCTGTTGAAGGAATGAATGGTACTCATGTTAGTATCTCTGCAAGGCTCTACCCTGTTGTTACTCCCTTATTTCCCACCACTCCATTCCTTACCTTTCCTTTCAGAATGAGTGCAGGGTAAATAAGGAAAGGAGAAAGGGAATGAAATAGAAAAATGTCAAGGGAAAGGAAGGAAGGAAGACAGGAGAGAGAGAAAATTAAATGGAGAGAAGGCTCTCCCCATGTCTGTGGGCCCAGCAGGTTCCTTACCTCTGTGGGCGTGGTCTCGGGATGCTTCTCCAGGGCACTAAGGGGCATGGTGTCTGGGTTGGGGTCCGAGGCTAGGGATATGGGCAGGGCGTCCAGGGCAGGTTGTGAGTATGGTGGCTGGGGGCTGGTTGGGAGGGTCGTAGGGGGTGGGCTGGGGTCTCGGGGCAGGGGCTCAGTGGCCAGGAAGAGGTCATCAATCCCGAAGATCTGCTCATGGTGTACAATGAGGAACTCGATGAGCTGGGCCTGGTGCACGGAGTCTAGCAGGCAGGTGACGGGGCCGGCGCTGGCTACCCCTGGACCGTCCGGCAGCCGCAACAGTGTCGGCCCGAACACAATGCCCAGGTTGTTGGCAGACATCTTGTTCTCCTCATACTGTGCAGCCACCCTGGGGACAGTGTGAGGAGAAGGGTCAGGGCACAGAGGGTATGGTTATTGGTCATCGGGTAGGATCTGCAAGCCAGGCTAGTGGCAGCTTGCCCAAGTCCTGGGTAAGTGGTCCCAGTCATTGTGTACGACCAGCAGCCACATGCCTGGCAATGGGGGTCAGGGGTCAGCATCCAAAGTCAGGAGTCATGTATTAAGTTTCAGAGTTCAGAAAACACATTCAAAGGTCAGAGGTCAGGGGTCAGTGGTCACATGTCCAAGGAAGGAGTCCTGGATCCGTGCCTCAGGTCAGAAGTCATGTGTCAAGGTCAAGGACAGTGCACACCTGAATAGATGGGCCACCAGGTGCCGCAGGGTGTTGTAGTTAGAGTCAGGCAGCTGCACCAAGAGGTTCTTCAGCGACCGGATAACCTCAGGGCTGGGGCTGGGGGTCCCAGGGTCGTGCCCAGGGTCTGCATGCAGGGTCTTAGCCAGAGAGATGAAGGCGTCGTAGAGGTGGAAGGGGACCACGGGGTCAGTGAGCTGGGGGTGGAATGGCAGGGGGACATGGGTGTGGGTGGGCTACAGTCTGAGCCCACCCGGCCTCTGACTCCTGAGCTGCTGGGTACCCACCTCCTGGAGGAATCGCTTGAGCACACTCGCGATATCGTGAGGCGAGTTCCCTGACAGGTCGACCAATGCTCGGCCGTTCTCAAAAGCCTGGCACAGCCGTTCCACGCGGACCCGGGACCCGCTGACCCTATAAATGCCCTGAAGGGCAGGGGTGGGAAGTTGGACAGCTGGCTTGCAATCTGGCCATTGAGAGGGCTGGGTCACTCACCCTTGGGGGTGGTCAAGGGTCAAGGTGGCACCTGCACACTCAGGGCGCGCTGTTCTATCTCGGTGGTGCACCTGGTGATCACAAGGGGCACCTCCTCCGGGAAGTCCCTGGGCAGTTGCAGGAAGTTGACCCCAAAGAGGGGGGTCCGGGCTGGGAGCCGCTTATGTCCGCAAAGGATCAGTAGAGTCTCCAGGCAGCGCTTGTGGCAGGTCAGAAAGCACTGAGGGAAAGGTCACAGGGTCAGGGAGGTCATCGGGGGTCAGTGGGGGAAGAGAAGGTCACAGGGATCCTCAGGGAGCAGGGGGCTCATAGGAGATCATCAGATCAGGGCAGGTCCCAGGGGTGGGAAGGTCTTAGGGATCTCAGGTCAGAGAGATGCCTGGGGTCAGAGAGGTCACTGGGGTTCAGCAGAGGTCATTAGGTCATCGGCTCAGGCCACACCTCCTCGCACTCGGTTCCGCTGACCATGAAAGCCTCGCACTCTCGGCACTTGGCTGGGCCCCGCAGCCGCCGCAGCCGGTGGGTCTGGGCCGCGTTGGACAGTGTCCACTTCTTGAACGGGGTGCCTGGCCCGTTCTCCAGCCCATCTCCCAGGTCTGCAGGGAGACAGGGTCAGGAGTGCCTAGTCCACCCCCACCCCACCCCTACCTGCTTCCAGCCTCACCAGGGTCTCGCTCCTCCAAGTCATCTGAAGATTCGGTGCCTGTGGACGAGACCTTCACCAGCCGCCTCGTGCCAGAGCCTGGAGTCAGAGGGTTACAGAGGTTGGGGGTCACAGAGGTCATGGGGAGGCTCCAAGGCTAAGGAAACATTCCTGGTTTTTGGCCTTCCAAAACCACCCACAGATGCCCTTGGGGAAAGGGTCAGAGGTCGGGGGGGGTGGGTCAGACAGGTCAGGAGTTAGGGGTTGAAGAACCTGGGGGGTGGTTCAGAAGTTGGATCAAGAGAATGGGTCAGAGGTTGAGAAAATAGGTCAGGGTTGCAGGGTAGGTCAGAGGTCAAAGAATGGGTTTGAGATTGAGGGTCAGAGCCTGGCCAGGGGCTGGAGGATGGTCCCACCTGGGCTGGAAGTGGGAGAGTCCTGGGACCGAGACTCGCTGCCACCACCCATGCTGTCCACATCACTGGCCAGAGTGGGGCCCAGAGTTCCTAGGAGGGGACAGGTCAGTTAGGTATGGCCCCCTGCCCCAGCACCACTCCTGCCTGCCCTTCACGGGACTCACCCTGCCAGCCTGTGCCAGTGTCCCCCCAAGGGCCTGGCTCAGCTACACTCTCGTCCAGTGGTGGAGGTGGGGCTCCAGAGAGCTTCTTTCTTGTGTCCAGAGGGGAACTGAAAGGAGAGGTTTGAGGGCTCTGATAACCAGGAAACTTGCCTGGGATGACATCACCCTGGCATCCCGTTTAGGCCCCAACTCCAAGTACTTGGAGTTGCCCACCACACTCATTCGCCCTTATGGCAAGCCCTTATGGCCATGAGCATCGTGGCCCCCAGTGCAGTAGCCCCAAATTCCCAACTCTCCCACGACTGGGACAACCCCACCCACCTGCTTGGCTCCTACCTGACCCCGCTCCTGGGGACCCACCCGTGCGTGAACTCCTGGAAAGAGAAGGCTGGTGGCAGGGGCGGTGGGGCGTCGGGCCGCAGCGCCCTCACGAACTCCTGGTATCGCTGGCCCGGCTCAAAGGGCGCGCAGCACTCGGCCAGGGCGGCAAAGGCGCGGGGGCCGCGTTCTGCCTGAGCCCCTCGCAGCCGGAACAATCCCAGGGTCACCTGTGGGGCGGAGGCCTCAGGTGAGAGAGGGGCTGGGCCTGGGAGCCTGGGGCATGGCCTGACCCTGAGAGATACCAGCTCGGTCCAGGCTTGGGGGCGGGGCCGGGCAGTGGGAGGCGGCTTAGGGACAGGAGCGCGCAGCTGGGGTTGGGGGTGTGGTCAGAACCAAGGTGGGTCATCTTGGGGGTAGGACCCCCTGGGAGGGGGCCGAGGGGGAAGTGCAGTCAGGGTCTGGGGGGCCGGAACTGGCTGTCCAGCAAGAGGGAGCGGGTCCTGGTGCTCTGGAGGTGGTTTAGGGGCAGGAGGCGCCCAGCCTGGGCGAATGAGTGTGGTGGGCAGCCGTCGGGTTAGGGTCTCACCCGCCTCAGCACTTCGTCCCCCTGCAGCACCAGTTTGCGCACGTGTGATACGATCCGCTGCTTGGCGGCCTCCAGGTCCTGCTGCCGCGCATTGGCTTCGCGGACGCAGGCCTGGTACAGCGCCTCGGCCTCCTGCGCCTGGAGAGACCAAGGCAGGGAGCGTGTGTGGGACAGATCGTGGGACCGGGGGTGCCGAAGCACAGGGGGGCACGGGGCCGAATCCCCACCTTGGTCTGGGCCTCCTCTCGCGAGCGCCGCCGCCGCTCCTGCTGCTTGTTGGGTCCCGGCTGGGCCTGGGGGGCCGGGTCTTCGGGGGACGCCTGGGAGCGCACCCGCAGGTCCTCGCTGCGCTGCATATACTGGAGCTGGGCCCGCCGCAGTGCCTGCACCGCCTCGTTCTGTGGGCGGAGGAGGGACGCGGTCACTGCTTCTTCATCTGCTTCCCCAGTCCGCTTCCCCAGCCCCCCACCCTAGACCTTACCATCCGCTTCTGCTCTTTCATCCACTGCTCTTTAAACTCCTTCCGCCACTTCTCAATCTCAGTCCGTTTGGCAGCCAGGGGCTGGGAAGGATGGGGAATGGGGATGCTGCCTCAGGGCTACTCGATCATTGCATTCACTGGGGCCACATGTCTTTCATCCTTTGGACCCTTTTCTGGGTCTGCACTCTCTCTCCTGGGTCTTCTCACCCAGAAGACCTCTGCCCTCCCCTAGCCCAGTGTCTCCAGAAAGTCTCAGTGGTCACCTCCATCCTTTGTGCCTAGACCCAAAGATGCCAAGGCCCTCTTCCTGGGCACACTTGGCACCTCGCCCCGTGGCCCGCAGAAGAACAAAAGCATGGTTTTGCAATAGCACAGGAAGCCTTGTTCGAATCTCTGCTGGGTAACCTTGGGCAAGTTCTTCAGCATCCCTGGGTCTCAGCTTCCTCACCAGCAAATGGTGCTGATGGTAACGGTGCCTTCCTCCAGGTGGTTGTGGAGGGAATAACGCATGAAGGGCCCCCTCACCTGGTAGTAGTCTCTTTTCTGCTGGGCCACTGTCTCCATGGCCAGGGCTCCCAGGCTGAGGTCGTGCTCCAGAAACAGGGTGTAGATGTACTGCAGTGGCATGTGGCTCTGAGGGTGGGGAGAGGCCGTCTGGTGTTGGAGGATGCTGAGGATCTAGGGGTATCTGGCTGGGGTTCTGGAGAGACTGGGCTCTGGTGGGGGGCGGTGCTCATGGCTACCTGCTGGTGGATGGACACCTTTCCCGCCTCAGCAATCTTCATGATGTTTTTGGCAAACTCCAGCTCTGGGGGCAGACAGCAGGGGTCTGAGTCAGGCAGGGTGTGAGCACTGCAGGGTCTGGGCAGGGCCTGGGACCCGGTAGAAGGGGCCCTCACCATGGCTGGCTCTCTTCTCAGTCCAGGCCAGCAGCTCCTTGGCGTAGCGGCTCCAGGTCTTAGCATACTCCAGGGCTGCATCCACACCCCCCTTGGTCCGAATGAGCCGCAAGTCCAGTTCCTCCCCTGGGGCAGACGGTTGGACCTCTGACCTCTGAACCCTCCCATGGAAGCCTTCCCTGAGCCCTCAAACCAGACCAGTGGACCCTGTTCTACACCCTATGGCTTCCCCAAACACCCCCTTGTTTTCATTTGTCCAGGTTGTTTTACACTGATTCTCCACTCAGACTGGGGGCTCCCTGAGTACAGGGGTTCAGATCTGTTGTGTGCACTGCCGTGTCCCTGGTGCATGGAATAGGCAGTTGATGATGGAAGGACTCCTTTCTGTCCCTCCCCCACCTCGCTTGGCCTCAAAGCCCCCCTACCTGTAAGGGGTGCAGGATCCTCTGGGGAGGGACCACTCCAACGGTTGGTTTCACTCGTCTGAGGGGGAGGGAGACAGCATTCAGGAACAAGCAGGGCAGGGGCTCCACCTTCCTCAGACCCCCTCCTCCAAGGTCCCCTCCTCCCTGTCCCCTTGGTCCCATCCCTCACCAAAGTGGCTGTGGGGGTCTTGTCAGGTTCTGGGTCTCCTGAAAGCACAGGGTCTCCAGCCAGCATCTCAAGGGTCCTGGGAGGTAAGGGTGTCAGGATGCCACCCTCCACCCAGTCTGTCCCACCTAGGGGTGCTGGGGGCCCCAAGGCAGTTTGGGGATGGTCCTAGATATCACCTCTGTGACGTCTATTGTATCTAGGAGTCCTGAGGGATGGGGCTTTAGAGCGGAAAGTAGGTGAGCTTTTTTTTATGGGACTTGAGATAGAATTTGAAGGATCCCAGGTAACTTTGGGGTTCAGAGTAGGATTATAAAGCTCTCAAGTGTTTTAAGGGGTCACAAGGGTCACAAGAAGGATACGTGGGGGCCCTAGGATCACTTTGGGGATTTCAGGTGGATTTGGGGGGTTGAATTTTGGGATATTCAGGTGTTTTGAGGATCCAGAAGTTGCAGGTTCCTAATGGGGTTTCAGGCACCTAAATGGTTAGGGATTTGGGGGGTCCTGGTGGAATTTGGGGTTACTCAGGCACAGACTCACACGTTCCCAAGTGAGATGTCGAGGTTGTCCAGGCTCCGGAAGATATCACTGTATCTCTTCCTGCTCTCAGGAGCTGAGGGTAGCCCTTGGGGAGGGGAGTATCACACATGGGCCAGTGGAAGCCTCCCTCCACCCACCGCACTTCGGCAGGTTGTTTGGAGGATCGGGGTGGGGCGGGGACGTGGGGGGGGGGGAGAGAGAGAGTGAGGGAAAGGGAAGAGAGAGAGAGAGTTCTGTTCCCATGGGGAGTATAGGATGGCGTGGGTGTCTGAGCTGGGATGGAGGGAGTGTGGGCTTGGGTGGGGCCCGACTTGGGACAGGCAGATGGACTCAGGCACAACCCAACACAGAGACAGCTGCTTAGAGGAGCAGAGACACCCACACATGCATTGGCCCAGAAGCAAAGCGACAAAACAGACGTCCTAGATACAGCCACACTGTCTCCCGGGACAGAGCCGGCTTGACAATGGAACCACATGGACCTCAGCCCAGACAGATGGAAATACACGTGGGACAGAACGGCACATGGCCTGCCACAGAAACACACACAGCCAGCCTGAAACCACAAGAGGCATAAAGACCAAATGACAATCAATATGCAAAGCAGAGACACAAAGACAGGCGGAAACGAAGTCGGACCTTGCCACATTTCTGTCGCAGGCACCACTTCTAGGGAGCCCAGATCAGCATGTCCCCCTCCCCGGGCAATGGAGTAGCCGGGTGGGGATCCTGCCGCGTTGCCCTCTCCATCAGCGGTCGTGACACCCTGCCCCCATCACAAATATCAGAAGCAGAAGCGGCCACTTCCCCTTCCTGGGCCCCCTCCCCCAGGCATCCGGGGTGAAGACTCCAAAGGGGGAGGGGAGATCAGGGACTGGTGTCCCGGGTCCCCCTCAGCTTGGGGGTTCCCACAGTGGAGCATGCCCGTGCCCTCCCCATTCAGGCACTCCTCTCCCGGCTCTCTGGACGGAGAGGGATAGGCGGGGCCCCTCATTGATTTAGGAAGTAGGATACTGTCGGGGGAGGCCCCTCTCTGATCCCGTATCCCGGACTGCCTACCCGGCTCTGTTGAGTCCATGGTCCGGCCCTAGGATCGCTCGGCTGGGACGGGGACTGGGATGGAATCGCGCGCCGGCGCCAGCGGGGCCCAGCCCCGATTTCCTGCTGCGGCCGCCGCTGCCCGGGTTCCTCGTCGCCCCGCCCCGCGGAGGCCCCGCCCCCAGCCACGCCTCTGCTGGTCGGCCGCACCCTCTAGGCAGGGGAGCGCGGACCACGCCCCCTCCCTGAGCAGCTGGATATGCGGCTGAGCCAGGACCTCCTGAGTGACCTGCCGAAATGACTCCATCCCGGCCAGGGTTCCCCTCCCCATATCTTTGCGGGGTCCCCAAACCCCAGCACACTCCCCTTGCAGTGAGTCCACAGAGTCTGCCTGGCCTGAGGAGCCTGTCCCAAACCTTTCACGTTCTACGACCCAATGACGCCCCTGCCCAGGGGTCTCTTGGACCTCTGAACTCATCCCAACCTGGCTGGGGCAATGGGAGCCCCCTGGTTGGAGGTGTGATGTCCTGCCTGATTCCAGTTGAAACTGAAGTCCCCTAACAACGCTGGGGCTGGAGATACAACTGGGGGACACCCAGTAATGCTCAGTGCTGGATCAGGTTCTTGAAGACCCAGTTACAGCAGAGCCGGAGCGCCCTTAGCACTTCTCTCAGTCATGGAGGACACAGAGACCCTCGCCCTGAGCCCCGGCAAGAATCATCCCCAGCAAATCACAAGTCCAGAGTGCTCCCCTTCTTGTTGCCTCAAATTGTCTCAAGGATTCCATGTGACCCCAGCAGCCCCTCTGCTGGATGGGGCCTGGCACCCGCGCCCCTCCAGAAACCTTGGCCAGTGTTCGGGGCTCACCTGATGCTCACAGCTGGTCCCAGCCCCTTTCCCACTTTGGCTCCCAGGGCCTTCCTTGGGCTGTGGGCCACACTCCTCCTGATGGGAAGCCAGTCAGGGGTGGGCTGCTGAGGATGACCAAGGGGCAAGGGCAGGAAAGGGTAGAGAGTTCCTCACTGAACATCAGTGGGGAGGGGGAAGTCGTCCAGAAGCCTGGGCCTGGGTTCCCTGGCCTGAGGTCATCACATGCAGCTTGCCAAAGTTATAAAAATGCACTCACACCCCACACTCTGTAATTTCTGGCAGGAAATAGTTTTTTCTAGTTTTTGGCTGTCAAGAAGGCAAGAAATCTCTGACTGTGGCTCTTAGCTTTCATGCTGTCTATTGCACAGTTCCTGAGCTGTAGTGAGCCAGCACCTTTTGAAAGGAAGGACAGTAACAGTATGAGAGCCAGGCTGCAGGTCAGACCCTGGCTATGACCTGTGTGGTGCTGAATCCCGAGTGTGACCCGAGTCAGTATTTGTAATGATTTGAATTGAACTTCCTCATATCTGACACTATGAGAGGAAGGCATGCTGGTATTTTGCATATTATTGAAAAGGGAAAAATGGCATCGATCTCAAAACTCCCTTCAGTGCCTGAGGTGTCAAAATGTGAAGCTGCGAGACCACAGAAACATGGGGGCGCTTGCAAAACTAGGAAATATGCAGAGCTCTCTGGGTTCCGAGCTTGGCCTGTCCAAGTGCTCAATGTGTTGCAGAGGGGGGTTAGAACCTCACACAGTCCATGAGGAGGGTGCCAGGACCTTCCTTGGGGACCACCCAGCCCCCAGCGACCCCTTCTGTGGTGCAGAGACAGAGGCAAGGCTTCTTCAAATCACTGATGCTGCTTTATTTACCAAAGACGCTGGCCCAGAGCTGGTTCCGCCAGCCAGGCCTCAGACAGCCGTAGGGGGTGGGGTGGGGGTGTCCCAGCTCAGTCTTGGTGGGCAAGGCCAGGTCAGCCTCACCGTGGGGGCAGTGTTCCCTCCTGGGGCCCTCGCGGGGCTCCTGCCCAGCGGCAGTAGAGTGGGCAGTAGGTGCCAGCACTGCCATCTCAGGAAGGCACTTTCAACTTTGGGGTCCCCAGGAAGAACTGCAGGACGCGGTCGACCAGGAGTGCCAAGCAGAAGTCCAGGAGTAGGACCTGGGCGATGACCAGCTTGAACTGTGGGACAGGGAGTGCTGGTGAGTCAGGTGCCTGCAGACAGGTCCAGGCCAAGTCCTGGGACCGCGTCTACAGGGCCCCTCACCTCCACAGGGATGTCCACGAGTCCAAACTGGCTGTTGAACTCAGGTGAGGAACCAAGGAGCAGGCCCACGATGGCCAGGAGTGACACGGCTAGGCTCCACACCAGAGGCCGGTTCTCAGGCAGACTCTCCATGAAGGGTGGGCCCTGTGGGGATAGGCAGATGGGCAGCTGTGTGTCGTGGCAGCCCAGAGGGTGGGCAGGGTGTGTGCGGGCAGGGGCTGGGCCTCACCTTGTAGTTAATGGCGAAGGTGGCCATCTGCATGGCCATGGCCATGATGTACACTGTGCTGTTGACTAGGCTTGGCTCAAATTCTTTGTACAGGTCCACAAATTGCTCCTGCCTTCAGGGACACATGGGGGTCAGGGCCCCTTCATGATTCCTGCTGCTCCCCGCGGAACCAGGACTCTGCCTGGTGGACTCTGCTGGCCTGGCCCTGGTCACCCCAGGCCAACATCTGCATGTTTCTCCTGCCACCCCCCAACCGCCGGGATGCTGCCTCCTCTGGGAGCACCCTGTCCACCCCCAGGCTGGGAGTGCACTCACTTCTCAGGGCTCCGGGCCTGGGCCTCGCTGTACAGGTAGACGAGACTCATGAAGTGCACGCAGAACTGGAGCATGACAGTGAGGATGGTGTATAAGTTGAAGATGTTGGGCAGGGGCCGTTCTCGGGAGAGGGTCTTGAGGGGCTGCAGGGGCAGAGTGGGGGTCAGGGCCCAGGCTCACCCTGGGGTCACCCACCTACCCTGCTTCCTGGCAGGCCTTGTGCAGAAAGCGGTCACCAAATTCTGGGGTTTACAGGTCAGCACTAGTCCCCAGAGCCCTGTCCACCCCCCATCCCCTCAGTCCAGATGCCACCCCCGCCTTGCTCAATGCCCAGCCATAGCGGTCTTAAGATCCACCCACTCTAGAATAAACTTAAAGCCCTCCCTGTTGCTCATGGGGCATGTATGATCAACCCAGACCACCTCCCACCTTCTCTGGCCACCAGGGCCTCCTTGCATCAGCCCATGACCACCTGCGGCCTTTGTGCCTAGTTCCTCGCTGGTTCTCTTGTTCTTTATGCGTTGGCCTCAATGTCAGCATTACACAGACCTCCCTGACCGACCCTGAGGCCATTCCCCACAGCCTGTGTGACCTACTTGGTGTTTTTCTCAGCACTGCATACTGAGTGCTCTTGATAATCGTTTTCCCATCTGTCTCAATGGTGTGGCCCACCTGAGACCCCAGCCTGTGGACAGTGCTGGGCCTGAGCGGCGGCACTCTGAAGAGCCTCAGTGGGCACCCGCCCTGCCCCCTGATCCCCATCTGTAACCTGGGGATGAGAGTTCCCATCCCAAGGGCTGCTGTGAGGATAAAACAGACATGTGGTGGCACCTTTAATAGCCTGCCCTGGCTGGCCCAAGCTTCGCCAGCCATCAATCCGAGAAGCCTCCCGGCACCTCTGGGGCAAGAACCATGGCTCAGAGAAGCAGAGGGCACCCTTGGGCTGGGGCGGGAGCCCCTGCTTTGCTCAGCGTCCTGGCCCACCTTGGAGCGGGAGATGAAGAGGAAACAGCCAGCCAGGAGCAGCCCCTGCAGTGTGGCCTGGAAGTCACTGAACTTGACACCCTCCAAGTATAGGACACTCTGGCTGTAGGCCAGGATGAGGGCATTGAGCGCCAAGATCTTGAACATCTGCAGTGTGGTCACCAGCGTGCAGCGGCCCTGCTTGATCACGTGGCAAACTGCGGGGGAAGGCAGGCGTGGGCGTGGGTGCCAGGCAGGATGGGCCTAGGGATGGGGTAGGGGAGGATCACGGCAGCAGGACTCACTGCACTGGATGGAAGAGAGTTTGGAGGTGAAGGGCGCAGCGATGCTGGCATCCCCCAGCTTCACGATGGGCATGCTCTCGTCCTCGAGGTCCCGAAGCACCTGACTCAGGCGGTCCTATGAGGCAGGTAGCAAGGGGTGAGACCTGACAACAAGGGGGTGCTGGTGCCCCCCTTCTGAGACTTACCCGCTGGGAGGCCAGCTGCTCCTCAGAGGGTGGGAGCCCCGACCTCTGCTTGGCTGCCCTGGAGGTGGCCCTAACTCCACTGTTGCTCAGGACGGGGCTGTCCCGGGGCCGTCGCCGCCGCTCGATGATCCGCTCAGGGGCATTGGCCAGGAGGGCCACACCTGGTGGGAGTGTGTGTCAGAAGCCAGAGGGAGCCTGCCACCCCGGCACAGAGCACGGAGTGTCTGTTCAACACAGCTAATCCCGGGGCCAAACCTCCCCACATTTTACCTGATCACTCACCCCAAGGAGCGCCTCAGAGAGCATCTATCTTACTTTCTACAAACTACTTAAGGACAACAAAAAAATACCCAAATAAAGTATATAACGCTATGTAGGTCAAAACTAACTGATTTCCAAAGAAGTTTATTGCCAAGAATCATAATGAGATAAATGATGTGTCATAAACATCGTAGTTGATAAACCAAATGAATATTTGAAAAGCACTGAAACTAGGTTAAATTGGTCTTTAAACATCAACTTGACATCTATGTTCTGTTGACACAGATCCGAGGCTATAAACTCTCCCTGGCCTCTGGCCTTGGCCCTTGGAGCCCATACAGTGCCTGGGGGCCTGAGAAAACCAAGTCATGTCTGCCCCATGGAGCTGCCCTGGACCCTCACCAGAGGTTCCTGGTGGTCTCCGCCACACTTTTCCTCAGACACTTGTATCTCTTCCTGGCCTTGGAGCCCTTCAGATCCCCAATCCCACCAGTCCCTGCCCCGTCCCTTCACTACTGCTTCCTCACAGAACTTGCTCAGTGGCGCGTCCCTGATGGTAAGCTGGTGTTGGCAGAACAGCCCCCAACCCCAGGGGCTCACCCACATCAGCGTGCTTCAGGGCACCCACGTCGTTGGTGCCATCCCCACACATGAGGGTCACGTAGCCCAGCTCCTTCAGGCTGGTGATGACAAACTCCTGTTTGGGGAGAGACGGACTGAGTGAGGGCTGCGCGCCCTCCCCAGGGCCCCGCCTACCCTCCGCCACCCCGCACCCACCTTCTGTTTGGGGGCCACTCTGGCGAACACTTGTACGTGTGGGATGAGGCGAAGCAGCAGCTGGGGGTCCTCGGCCTGCAGGTGGGCCAGGCCATCGCCCGTGAGGCACAGCGCGTGGTCCAGGGCCAGTGCCTTCGGGGAGCCCTGGGCCAGGGGCAGCATGACACTGCCGTCGATGGAATGCCACTCACACGGTCGACCTGCAGGGCCAGTGCCAGGGTCAGGGATGGGGCTCAGCTGCTCAGGTGGACCCTCTCACTTGGACCCCACGTATGCAGTCCTAGTCTCTCCTCTCTGGAGCACCTCCTTGGCCCCCACCCCAGGTCCATACCAACCTGTACCCCAGACACTAGGCACCCCACAGAGACCATGCACAGAAACCTCCGATACAAAGGATCTGAAAACCCAGGGCCTAAGCTACTGGCCTGAGACCATGTGATGGGCCAGATTCAAACCCAGGCAGCCTGACCTCAGACGCACCCCACCTCCCCCCAACCCTGGGGGCCTGCCTGAAACTCTGCTCTCCTAGGGCCAGGGCACCCCGAATCACTTCCTCAGGCCAGACACTGCTTTCTATCCACTTCCCCTTTCTAGCTGGTTGGTCTAGGTGTGGGTGCTGAGCACCGAGGACAGCTGAGGGCAGCCCACCAGCCTTCTCAGCACTGGACGGCTGGCCCTGAGCTGTCAGAGCTTGAAAGGAAAATAATCTCCACCTGGCTCCTGTTGCGGCTGTTCTGTTAGAGCAGCTTCACTTGCTCATCAACAGTCTTGGCAGCCACCTCTGGGCCACCTGCCTACGATCCCCAGGCTCTGGAAGAGCCCAGTGCCTGGGACTGGGACAGAGACCTGGGCTCAACAGCACAGACGGAGAGAAGGGCTGGGAGGTGCTGGAAGCCCTCTTGGCCGGGCCATACCAGCACCCTCCTCTGGCCTGCAGCCCAGTGACATCACTGGTGCCTGTTGCTCCCAAGCCAGGCCCTGCACCAGGTGCCGTCCTACGGCATCTGACAGACTCCACCCCGTGAGCCAGAGGTGCTGGGGCTGGATTCGTCCCTTGATTTTTCTGATTCACAGGCACCACTTGCAACCAATTTGGTTACTCAGGAGAGACCAGAGACCATGAGTTCTGGAATCAGGACATCTGAGTTCAAATCCTTAGTCACAGTGTTTCCCAATGATCCAGGTGGATGGATTCACTTCTCTGTCTCCTTGTCTACAGAGCAGGGGCCCCAACAGCTGACCTGGTTGGCTTCCTCCTATGTGGTGTGGGAATGGCAAGCCCTCCCATGTGGGGCAAAGAGTCTGATGAATGCAAACCAAGCCCTCGGCCCCAGGTTCTGGCCACACCAAACACAAACACCAGCAGTCCCAGTGCTCGAGGCGAGCACTCGCCACACACAGGCAGCCAGCCAGGCCCAAGGTGGGTGGGAGGCTATGAAACGTGGGCTGGTGTGACAACAACCAACCGCCTTAAGATTGTAAGGTGTTGCTGGCCCCAGAGCCGGTGACCGCCTGCATGCTGCCGCACAGGTCGGGTGTGGAGCTCCCCGGCCAGATGGCCCAAGTGTGCTCACGGGGCAGGGCTGTGATCCGCAGGCCTGTGTCACGGGTCCTGGATGACGCTGGGCGTGCTCACTCAGGCCTGGCACAGGGGTGAGCCACCGGGCGGGAGCTGTTCTTGGACTCAAGGTCCCCCTAGCCCACGACCACATGGGGCCTCACCTTTCTCCGTGGGAGGCTGCAGGATCAGCGTGTGAGCCTTTTCAATGAAGTGCAGCTCCTGAGCCACGTGGCAGGCAGTGAGCGGGTTGTCACCTGTGATCATGACCACCTGGGGAGAGGGCGGAGGCTCAGTGGAGCAGGGCTCAGGGCATCAGAACTCCAGCCTGGAGACCTGGGGGCCAAGTCCCTTCTGAGGACAGCCATAGAGGAAGCGCTTGGCTCCCTAGTGCGGACTGGGCTTCCAAGAGCCTCAACCTGCCTCACCTGGTGGAGTCTTCTGCGAATGATATGTGTATGTGTGTCTTTCTGAGAACACCCATAGCCTTTATTTGCAACACAAACTAAGAGCCAGCCCTTGGTGTGGACCCTCTTGGCTTGGTAGATGCTCCAGGCAGGAGATTGGGGGTGGTATGACACAAGCTCTAGCCTTCTGGCTTAGAGCCTGGTGATGGCAAGATGGGCCTTGACTGCTGAGGCCAGGTGAGGACTAATCATGTCACTACCCTCTGACACTGCCAGGCTCCCCTCCCACACCCTAAACTGAGTCCTGAACTAGAATACACAAACCACCAAGACTGACAGAGAAAAGCCACTGGGACACACACAGCCTGTCTGGGTGTTGTCTCCACATCCTCCAACCCAGCCTCAGCTTTTTCCTAAGATGGGGCGGAGTGGGGGGAATAGCCCTCATCTCCCAGTGATGCTGGGGGCCTGAGAAAGTGATGTGAGAAGGATGGGCACAGATTGAGTCCCAGAGCATCCTCAGGCATGAGGGATAGCGTGAGCGTCCAAGCCATGGTGGAGCTCAACCAAAAGCCACGGAACCTTTGCTTCCAAGACCCAGATACCCACCGCTGAATGCCCCACTGAGGATGGAACTATCCTCTACTGTCATATCCCCCTCTCTGTAAGGAGTAGCCAAGACTGCCCACCCATGGGGCCTGGTGGGGAGGGGTCCAGTGGCTGTACCCGATGGGAGGCGTTCTGGATCTCGCGGATCACGGCCTTGGAGTCAGCCTTGAGTGGGCAGGAGACCACAATGAAGCCGACGAACTTCAGGTTGCACTCCAGGGCCTCCCGCTTGAGCTCCCGGGCCTGTGGATGGACATGGCAGTGCTCTCATGACTTGTCTCTCCCCCTCCCCCATTTCCTAAGCTCTGACAACACGCTGGGTGGGGAGAGGTCAGAGAAGGCCCCATCCTTGCAGGAGGGACACTGGAGGGTCAGAAGGTGAGAGGTGTGGGGAGGGTGAGAGGCGCCCTGGTGGTAGAGGGGCTCAGCAGTGGCTGGGTGGCCCTGGCCCCCCAGTGGTGCCTCTACCCGCTACCATGGACAACAGCGTGATACAAAGTCCCTGTATTTCATCTTCTAGGACAGGAAAGTTGGGACTCTCCTTTGATAACCACTGAGCAAGCGCTCACGCTCTATCTCGTATCAGAAACTAAAAGATCTCTCCCCTCATGGAGCTTGCCTTCTACTGGAGAAGACATGTAATAAAGAAAGTCACAGAAATCAGAGCACTGACTACCACAAGAGAGATGAAGCCAGGGGAATGGGGCAGAGAGGGTCGTGGGGTGGCACAGAGCCAGGTGGCTCTGAAAGGTCTGTGACTAGGCTCAGGAACGGGCCTTGAACGAGGCTCTGAACAGAGATGTGACCTGGTGTGCATTCTGGAAGGATCTCATGGCCACTGGGTGCAAGCAGATGAAAGCCACTTGGATGAGGGCCAAGGTGGAAACTGGTAAAGGAGCAGCATTGGTACTGGAGGTGGGAGGAGAGCCTACAGCCAATGGGGGGTGACCGAGGGCTGGGGATACCCCAAGATCATGCAGTGACCAGGTGGTTGGGCAAGGCAGGGGTGGAGCTGGGCTGGAGATAGGGAACCCAAGGTGCCCCAGGGTGTTCCCCAAGGGGGTGTGAGAGAACCCGTGGATGTGAGGATAGGAGGTGAGACCTGGGTGTGCTCTCTAGGGAGCAGCCCTGGGTTCTGGGGTGGGATGGGGTCCATGGGGAATGGGGCATGCAGGGGAGGAGAAGAAAGTGAGGACTGAGTGCCACCTGGGGCCTCCAAAGGTAGAGACCAGGGAGGAGGAAGATGAAATTGTGCCCATTTCACAGGGGAAATGGGCCACAGGGGACAGAAGGTGATGTGGACAAGGGGCTGGTAGGTGGGGGGTCTTGGGCCCTTACCTGCTGGTGAGTGAGGTGCCCCAGCTCCTTATACCCCAGCGCCAGGACACGGGCTCCTTCCCGGGAAATCTCCGTGTGGATGTGGTGGTAGTCAGGTGGGCACTGGGCGAACTGCAGGGAACGCAGGGGGATGTCACCAACCGCCCCGCACCCCCCTCCCCACCCTGGGCCGGGGCTGGCTCACCATGGAGTGCAGGGTTTCAGGGGCCCCCTTCACAGCCGCGATGTAGCAGAGATCGGTGGAGCCAAGCTTCTCGTAGGAGGCGAGCACGGACATTCGCTTTAGGGCACTGGCAAAATGAAAGCGCTGGTGAATTTTCAGCCCCTGAGTTTTAATACTTCGGGGGAATACTTTCTCATCTGGAAACAAATAAGTACGAGTCCTGAGGGCCTTCGCTCCAAAGAGGCAGCCAAGCCCCCACCTGCCCCCTCCGTGCCCTTCCTCCCTCCATCCCCTTCCTCCCCCCACCTCCAGACCCGGGGCCTACAGGAACTCCTGGCTCTGGGAGGGGTCCGAGCTGGGAGATCTGGGTATGGAGGACCCTGCCCCAGGTCAGAGGTGAGCCCGTGCCCACGCACCTGCCTGAGTTGAACACACAGGTGCCTGAGAGGCACACCCCGCCTGCCGGGGGACGTAAGAGTTGTGGTATGGCCGAGGCTCCAGCCCCTCACCTTTGGTCAGTGTCCAGTCTACGGCCGTCAGCATGGCTTTCTCAAGCGGGTCACCCACAAGGGTGCCGTCATCCAGCTGCATGAGGGAATGGCATGAGGCCAGAGCCCGGTGTGTTTCTATGGGGATGTTGGACACAGGGGTCACCTCCTTCCCATCTCTGCAAGGAGGAAGAATAGCTGGTTACCAAGGTGGAGGTGACTGGGTAGAGGGACCCCTTGGGAATTGCTGGTCACAGTGGGGGGCCGCAGGGTGTTGTCTTGGTCCCTGCGACACCTGCACGCGTCTCATGAATGCCCCCAGAGGTTACATGGCTGCCTGGAGCCCAAGCTGAGCCCCCTGCCACTGTCACTCACACTGAAGAATGCTTGGGGGGCCCCCTAGAATGGACCTCTGTGGTAGGGCCTGTGACAGGCCCTCACTTCGAAGACTTGGGCTGGGCAGCTGTCTGTCCCTTGAGCTCCCAGAACGCCCCCGGCTCGGCGCCTCGCGATCCAGACTCCCCACGCTCACCGGAGCCCGGCCACACCGCGCACCACCAGGCTGTCGCTGGTCAAGGTCCCTGTCTTGTCAAAGCAGCACACCTCCACCTTGCCGGCGAAGGGGATCCGGAAGGGCTCCGTGCAGTACATGTCTGGGTGATGGGAGCCAGTGTCAGGGGTGCTGCCGGGCCCCAGCCCACTCGGCACCTTGTCCCTGCCCCAGAGACTCACAGAGCTTGGCCAGAGCAATGAGGGAAGTGTTGACGGCCAGAGACAGCTCAATGGGCAGCTCGGGGGGCACGACAGAAGTGAGGATCAGTGTGCATTCCAGAAATAGCTTGTAGCGGTTCCGGCTGGGGTCCTTGGTACCTGCGAAGACAGGGCCTGCCAGCCTGGGGGCCACAGGCGCGGGGTCCAGCAGATGGGGGTGGGGGCGGAGGGGAGCGGTCACGGTGCTTACCTTCGATCCATACGTAGGCGGCTGCCGCAATGGCAAAGACCAGGAGGAAGAGGATGAAGATGAAGGTCTCCAGGTTGTTCGCCGTCACCCTCTTGACCCCAAAGAGGATCGTGCGCAGCAGCTTGCCCTAGAGGGACGGAGGGACAGAGATCTTCCCTGGGAGGGTGGCGGCCTTTCCTGCCTAAAAGCACCAGGGCCAGGTTCTCTCTGCTGCTGGGGAGTGCCTGCCTGGGCTGACTGAGCGCCACAGCTGACAACACAGCTGTTCCAGGAACTGCACAGCTATGTGGGTGGCTGCAACTCAGCCAACAGCTACAGAGTTACGGAGACCAGTGACTGAAGACTCGGGGTCAGGGAAGGAAGTGGCTGAGACTGGGGCGGAGGGATGAATTTTCTGGAAGGAGATCTGACCATCGTCTCTACCAAGGGATCCTCACGCCACTTTAGTGAAAAGTTTATGGCCCAGACTGTGATTCCCAAGCGTGCGGGACGAAAATCAGTCTACTGTCTGTGAGGCAGAACCTCAGCCGGGGAAAGCAGGCCTAGTCTGGGGCTTGTCTCAGCACTCTGGCCCCCAGCCCAGTACCTGGTATCAGAGTGAGCCTATGGGGTGGATGTTCTGGGGTCTGAAAGAGTTGCCATCTCAGCTGTCCACCATACGCCCCAGGGACCACCCTCCTCAGAACTGGGCAAGGTGCCACACCTGGGATGTGTTGAATCCGGTCCTCAGGACATAGGCCACACACCCACTGTCCACCGCTGGGGAGAAAAAGGACCAGCGTCATTCATGTCTGCTCATCTCGACTCTCTCAGAGCCAAGCAGACTTTGAGGGTTTGGGGGTGGCAGGGCTAGGACACCCCCAGACACCCCTGAGGCACCTACGCTTCAGGCCTGTGGTGGCTTTCTGGGGAGGGATGTGCTGCACCACCTTGGTGCCCCCGAAGATGACGTGGAGCCGCGAGTCGGCCTGGAGGTCCAGTACTCGGTTGGGGCTGAGGTCTTCGATGGGTTCCTGGGAACAACAGTAAAGTCAATGGCTAGTCCCACCTTGGGCTCCTTCTCCATCCCCAGGCCGGAGAGCCGGACCCTGGGGCTGGGAGGAACCTGCCTGACCCTCACAGGGCTCCGCACCCGAGCCGGAGCACCTCACAGGTGGGGGCTCCACCCTGTCTTTCCACCTTTGTGTGCAGCATATACTCCCTGTACCCCTGTACCCGGCCTCACCCCGGACTCACAGCTTCCCGGTTTCTCTCATCCCACCTAAGCCTGAGATCCCAGGGTGCCTGACACCCCACCGATGCTCCTGGCCTCTCATCTCCTTCCCTCTCCTCATCAGCACCTGGCTCCCCTTAGTCCAGGGCACTGACCTGCCAGGAAACCCAGGGTCTCCATCCAGATGCTATGCCTCCTCCAGTCTCCTGGCCCAGCCACCAGCCCTTCCCTGGCCTGTGTCCTCCTCAATGGATGGGACAGTGACGCGCCTGAGGACCCCCCTCCCTCCACTCCTGACCCAGCACCTTCATCTGGGGCACCGACTCCCCAGTGAGCATGGCCTCGTCCACGATGCAGCGGCCCCGCAACAGCAGCACGTCGCATGGCACCAGGTTCTCCTGTGGGGAGCGGCCTGCAGGGCAGGGGCAGGAGGGTTGGACAGAGCCTGAGGCCTGGGCTCCCACCGGGAAGGAGCAGAACTGGGCCTCACCGATTGAGACGATGTCCCCAGGAACAATCTCACTGCTGGCAACGGGCCTCCACTTTCGGCTCCGGTAGACCTGGGAGGGGGTGGGGTTCCGTCAGCTCTGGGGATGTGCCCATGCCTCGCCCACGCCAAGACCACAGGGACCCTCCTACCCATCCGTCACGCTACTGGCCATACCTGGATCATGTGGGGCTTGTTGCCCATCTTCCGGATCTCTGACATGTTCCGCATCTGCTGCTGCACCAGGGAGGCCTCGAAGGCCACCAGCATGGAGAGTGTGAAGACACTGTAGTACCAGTACTCGTCCAGACACCAGAGTCCCACGCAGAACACCTACGGGACACGGGCCTGTCTGTTCCTGGGAACGCAGGGAGAATGCCTCCGGAGGACTGGATGGCACACGAGGGTCGTTGTGCCCACAGGCTCTGACCACGAGGACAGGGAGAGGTTTTCACGTTTGGAGATGGACTGTGAAAGCCCGAAGGAACAGGGTGGGGAGAAGGACCAGAGCTGCTGCTTTACCTGGAACACAAAGAAGGGCGCGGTGGCTCTCTCCTTGAACAGCTCTGAGAAGTCAGGCACCACCATCTCGGCCCTGAAAGAGACCAGATGCCACACCCTGTTCCTGGTGGGAAGCCCCAGGGGCCCCACCCCCGAACACCTCCACTTCCGAGCACGGACGGCCTCCCTGGGCAACTAGGGGCCCTGGTGAGCTTCCAGACATTGGGATGCTCAACTATGGCTCTCCTCGACCGTGTGGCACTGCAGCAGGTACGCTGACTGCCCCCAGCCCTCTGCTCTGCAGAGCCCAGATGAAGCTTCTGAATCAGCACTGGGCCCTTCGGGCAGCCGCCCCCGAGCGGGGCTGGTGCAAGACGAGAACCTATCATCTGGGTGGGTGACAAGGCAAGGGGAGAGGAATGGCTGACCGTGGGACGGGAGCCCTGAAGCTGCACAGAGGAGGCCCGGCAGCTAGGTGCTGTGGAGTCCCCTGGGGCCTGAAATACAGTGCCTGAGCCCCACCCCACTATGGAGAGGGGGAGCCTGAGCTGGGATGTTGTAAAGACTCCCTAAATAGAAGCCCTGGAATTTGAGAAGCAGGGCCGAAAAGTGTGCTCTACAGCACTCTGCGTGGTGGCCCTGTCTGGCCATGGGACCAGCCAGGTCCACTATGGCTGTCCTTGTTTTGCCCTGCAGAACTGGAGTGATATCCAGGACATGGGATTTGAGAAAAAGAAACTGCACAGTGGCTGCATTGCAATAAAAACTGAGCCCCACCCTGGACTGTGTAGGGTACCTCTGCGTAAGCGAGGACGGTGTGAAAGTGGACATCCCAGGCTGCCACCATGGCAGACCTGGCTTGGGTAGGGGAGGATCAGTAAATGTTTCCTATAAACCTTCCTACTAGATCGCTGGTTGCAGTAACGTATTTGCAACTTTTTGAAAAGCAACTAGGTCAAGAAATAATTTCCTAGAGATTCTGAGCGTTTTTGAGTCAAGGACAATTATCACCATGGCCAGGATGGGGGCTCTGAAGCCCAGCTCTGACCCCTCCCAGCTCCCGTCAACACTGGTGGTTTTGGTGAAGGTTAAAAGAGAAAGTGCTCACAGAGCATCTGCATTCCACCTGGTACAAACAAGAGCTATCCTGCTCACCACCGTCTTTTTTTATCACCACTCATAAAGTACTGGGATATGTATAAGAAGAATGACGAGAATTTACATTTATAGAAAAAATTTAAAATAAAGAAGAGAACACAAGTTACAAACACAAGACAAGGATGAACAGCCCTGGGCCAGGCTCCAAGCTGTGGGCCCTCCAGGGGGTTCCTATCAGCAGGCAAGTTTGAGGGAGACTAGACTAGAACATGTTTTTCAGAGGGTGCCCGCCACGTCCACCTGGGACGTTTTGTTGAAAAGGTGGATTCCTCCAAACCACAGGGCATATACAACTGGGGAAGGAGCCACTAGCTGGGATAGAGACCCGGGCTGGTAACCACAGGCAGAGGCCCAGTCCTGTCTCAGCAGGGGCGATGCTTGGGGACGCTGGGACTCACCTGTTGCTCCCAAACTTCTTCTCGGCTGCACGGATCTCCGAGTCCTCCTGGAACCCTCTGTTGCTCTGGTAGAATGAGAACAGGTTTCCCACAGGAAAGGCCACAGGGAGGAAACGCTTCTTCTCCAGAGCATCGTAGGAATACTTGATCTTCTGGAATTCGAAGGACAGCACCTCCTGGCCATCTTCGCCCTGTGGGAGGTGTGTCTGTGGCAAAGGCCCCTGATCTGGGAATGTCAGGGCCTGGGGATCCCATCCAAGCCCATGCTGGAGCAGGTGGTCCCTACCTCATCACGGTGCAGGGCTACGAGCTCAGTGGAGCCGTTGTTGGGAGTCGGCACCACCTTCACGAAGGTTGCTTTGCTGGGGTCGAACTCCTGTGAGAGGCAAAGTGCTGCCGCTGAGCCCTTCTCAAGCCCCAGCTCCGCGGCTTCCACTGGGGAGATCACGGGGGCCGCAGCTCTGTGGACATGCTCTGGAACATGCCACTGGGCTCTGGGTGCTGACTGGCCACTCCCCAGTCTGTCACTGGGACAAGGGACAGCACTTCACTGGGCCTCTGGTCCCGCCCATATTATAAAGCCAGGGTCATGAACAGCGCTCAGTGCACAGAGCTCTGCTGACGAAGGTGAACTCAAACAGGAAGAATGCTGCCCGGCATGAGGTACACTCTCGGTCCATGTGAGCCAAGGCCTGTTACAGCCCACCTGGCCTGCTGCTCCCCCTCTGCCCCCGGTCCCCAGTACTATTCTCGCTGTGTCCTCGAGTGACAAGGGATGATGAGGCTCATCCTTGCCTCAGCTAAGGGCACGTGCTGTTTTCTCTGCCTGGAATGCGTGGTCACACAGCTGGCTTCAGGCCTGCGCTCAAATGTCACCTTCTCAGGACGCTGCCCCTGGATGCTCCATCTAAAGATCCCTCACAAAATCCTTATCTGGTTTTCTCTCTTTAACATCGACTGCTGAGTTCTATCTCCCCCACTAACACCATGAAAACAATGTGTTTTGTCTGTTTTGTTCTTTCTCCAGCACCTAAAACATGGAGGCACTGAATGGAACTGCATTGGCACTCCCTGAATCCTGTGAGCTGCATCCATCCCACCTCTGCTCCACCAGAACCTGTGTTGCCATGCTTTTTGTTTTTTTTTTTTGGGGGGGGGGTTGGGGGACATGGCAGTGACCCTGAGCAACAAGGCCCTGCCTCTCCAGAAGTTCACAGGCCCCAAAGCAGGCAAAAATAACAACAAAAGACAAAACTATGAACTCAGGAAACGCTGCAGAAAAGTACAAAGCACTACATGCGGCCAGCACTACATGCGGTGCTTTGCAAAGTTCATCTGTTTCTTCTTACAATGGCACCCTGAGGTAGGTGTTACAGTTCTCACTTTACACAAGGGGAAACTGAAACCCAGAGAGAAGAAGCACCCCTGTCTGAGATCTCTGATGCAAACCCAGATCTGCCTGTCCTAACCCCACAGCTGCTTAGTTCTTCTTTCTTCTCCATCCCTGGAGAGAAAGTTAATAGTCACACTTTTTAGCTGCAGGCCAATAGGCAGCTGGAAGTTTGGGGGTGTTACCCCCCAACTTCCCTCCATTCTTTTGTCCCTCACTGGGGTCCTTCATTGTACTGACTTGAAGCCACCAACCCCAGAATTTTGAGAAGTTTGAGTCTCTCCCCTGGGATAAGAGAGATTTCACTTTCTCAAAAGAGAAAGAGAATTCAGTCCACACTTAGAGTCAAAGAGGGGTGAGGGAGGGTGGTGGTGTGGTTTCTCTTTCTCTTTCTGCAGCCCTGGGTGCTGTTCCTTTTTTCTCTTCTTTTAACAAACCTGTGTGGGATCAGAGGGGAGGCTGACCTCAGTGCCCATGGCTCCATAACCTGCTGGTGTCATCCGAGGCCGGCCCAGAGGGCAGTGGCATAGCCACTGATATCAACTGCTAACCCAGGGCAGCTCTCATTCATCCAGATCTCACGACTAAGGGTCACATGCACTACCTCGCTGTTGTATTCTGAGGGCATCATTACCATCACCTCATCATTACCTCTTTACCATCACCCTTGCAGACAGACATAAAGAGACTCCAAGCAGCTAAGTCACTTGCTCACAAACACCCACTGCTCCTCTTAAACGCTGCAATTAACTGCATTTCAAGCTCATTTTGGTCGTCATGGGGTGGACATGGGTGGCTCTGAGCACTGGCCATCAGGACTGATGCTCAGTTCTCAAAGCAAGCTCCACAGACAGGGAAACCCATCCCACAGGTCTAACCTCACACTACGAACAACAAGGTAGGAGACAGACAACAAAGAAAGCAGGACCGTTTCCAGGAGAAACAACCGAGTACTCGCTAGTATGGGAGCTAGTAAATGGTGACATATGCCGGTCCCTGCGCTAAGCTTTTTACAAGTATTACCTTATCGAATCTAAATGACCACACCAGAGAGGAATTCCAAAGAAGGGAAGTAACCTACGCCAGGGTTACACAGCCAAGTCAGAAGCGGGGCCAGAATTTAGCAAGCGCAAAAGGGTGGAGAGCGCCTCTAGGGACCCGGCTCCAGCAGATGCGGAGGCCCCGGCTGGGATGGGGACGGACATAAACTCAGTAGCTGGGATCCGCGGTGAGGCCGGACCATGCCGAAGGTCGGTCTCGGGTGCGCACACTTACCGGGGTGCAGGTGAGCGCGCAGTGCGCGTGCACGGACCAATGCCCCGAGAGGACGGTGAGCGCGTGCGCGAGGCAGATGGTGGCGAGCACAAGCAGCGCGGCCTCGGGGATCTGCGTCCAGCTGCTGCCCCAGCCCCAGCAGCCGGCAGCCGCGGCACCCAGCCAGGCTGGGTAGAGCAGCCCCACGAACGGCAGCACCGTGAGGCGCCGCAGCAGCGCCAGCCGCCGGTACGGCCACACGGCCGCTACCAGCTCGTCGCCGCTCTCTATAAGCGCCGTCCCGGCGGCAAGGAGTGTGCGCGGCAGCGGCCTGGGCTTGGGCTGCCCGGCGGGCTGGGCCCCGCAAGGCCGAGCCCCGCAAGGAACCGCATTGCCCGCGGCCGCCGCCGCCGCCGCCGCCATCTTTCCCAGCGCCGCTCTCGCTTCAGGGCAGAGGCTACGGCTCACTTCCGATGTTGTACTTCCGGTAAACCCTGGGCGCCGCCATGGCAGCCTGGAGTGAGAAAAGCCAGGGCAATGTAGGGGTCTGGGTCCGGAAGTGGCTACTCAGGGCACCGCCATGATAGTCTGTGGCCGGAAGGAGAGTCAGGGCGCCGCCATGACACAGAGGGCTTGAAAGGGCTAAGGCAGCCTGCCTGCTTTGCCACGCCGGACTGAGACCGGAAAAGACGAGGCAAGGCGGGTTGGGCGCCACCATGACAACCTACATCGGAAGAGGCCAGTCCTCCTCGGAGACTGCACTGTCTGGGCCACGAGGGGCGGAGCCTGGACACTGCGGAGGTGGGGATAAATAAGCACTAGTGTTCAGGGGGTGGGATTTATTATGAGGGCGGGCCTTGTGCGCGTGCGGGTTGGGTGAGGTGGGGTGAGGTATCCCTACCTCCGGGCCTGGGTAGGGCTCGGGCCTGGTGGGCTTCGAGAGTCTAGACAGGACACAGCCACATCTGACAGGAGGCGTCATGTAATAGATAATAATTACACACCCACAAAGTTACTACTTTAACGTAAGAATATGAAAAATTGGTGTTTACTTATTGTTTATTATTTACTTTCCTGTTACATAAATGCTATTGTTTCAACAAAACCACAGTAGGACTAATTAACAGTGGCAATTAGTATTTCAGTACCTAGTAGTACTACTAATAGAAAACACATCCAACAATATGTTTGAGAAAAATGTGTATGATGTGTTTATAATGTTTCTGTCCTCTGATACAGCAATATTTGAACTACTTTTTAAACTCTTTACTGGACCTTAAATTTGTAGGTTATATTGTTGCATATTCTTAAGATTCTTGAGGTATATACATGTAAGACTGCAAAAGGAGAACATAAATGCAATAGGACTTAGATAATATTCTATATTTAATAAAAATAACGTGACATTTCATTCTGTCCCATTTTACACAGTAGGATATTTTTACTTTGTTTTCTTTTCCAAAAATACTTCTTTGAATGGACTGCAACCTTTAGAACATCTTTCTCTTTTATGTGGTGATAAAACTAACACAAAGATGACATCACGTTGACTTGATTCCCTGCTCTTAGCGGGCCCACAATTACTCTGATTCTCTTTTTTTAAAAAAAATTTATTTATTTATTGGCCGCATCCTGCGGCTTGAGGGATCTTTGTTCCCGGACCAGGAACTGAACTCAGGCATGGAGTCCTAACCACTGGACTGCCAGGGAACTCCCTACTCTGATTATTGGTGTCATTCCAATGTGAAGACATCAAGGTAAATAGCCTCCCACCTAAAGCCTTTCAGCATGGATTTTACTAACTAGCAACAACAAGCTTTTTGACTTGTAGGGATTCGTATCTAGCTCTCCAAAACAGGTTTGTTTTGTAGACCAACTATTTGTCAATCAGGTCTTTGCATCTATAAATTTATATGCTGCTATCGGTGTCCAAGATGTTTTCATTTTTGAACACTCCCGAAGCACATTCCAATGTTAACTTATCATCATAAGTTAAAGCTCCCTTGCTCAGGGAGAATGGTTTTAAAGCATAAAGTTGTGAAATCACAGTTGGATTCCAAATAGTTACATGTTTAGGAAGGAAACAGGATGTCCCATTTAATTTGCCCCTTCCTGGTGACATGTTGAATTCCAAAGCAGTCTTATTTCAAAAAATGAGTCATTGTTTTGCTGTATGAGTTTTTGTCACAACTGTCTCCATAGTGTTTTCTTTTCCAGAATATCATATAGTTGGAATCATGCAATATGTAGCCTTTTCAGGCTGGCTTCTTCACTTAGTGCTGCATTTAAGGTTCCTCAATGTCTTTTCATGGCTTGATAGCTCATTTCTTCTTAGCACTGAATAATATTCCATTATCCAGAGGTACCGCAGTTTATCCATTCCCTACTCAAGGACATCTTGGTTGCTTCCAAGTTTTGCCAATTATGAATAAAGTTGCGTACACGCCCATGTACAGGTTTTTAAAATGGCAACATGGTGACATACATTTCTTTTTTTCTTCCTTTCTTTCAAGTGTTCCAGCTTTATTGAGACATAATAGACATACAACATTGTGTAAGTTTAAGGTGTACAACATGATTTGATACACATATATATTGCAAAAGGATTACCACAATAAGTTAGTTAACACCTCCATCACCTCACATAGTTACCTATGTGTGTGTGTATGTGGTGAGAACATTTAAGATCTACTGTCTTAGCAACTTTCAAGTATACAGTACAGTACTGTTAACTATAGCCACCATGCTGTATGTTACATCCCCAGAACATATTCATCTTGTATCTGGAAGTTTGTACCCTTTGGCCAACGTCTCTCCATTTCCCCCACCCCTCAGTCCTGGCAACCACCATTCTACTCTCTATGAGTTCCATGTTTTTAGGTTCCACATATAAATCATGTGATCATGCGGTATTTGTCTGTCTCTGTCTGACTCTTTCACTTACCATAATACCCTCAAGGTCCATCCATGTTTTCTCAAATGGCAGGATTTCCTTCTTTTTTTTATGGCTGAGTAATGTGTGTGTATATATCACATTTTACTGATATATGTATTTGTAATGTATATGTTTTATAAATATATACAGATATATTTATAATATGTATATATCTCACATTTTCTTTATCCGTATATTGGTCAATGAACACTTTGGTTGTTTCCATGTCTTGCCTATTGTGAATAATGCTGCAATGCACATGGGAGTGCAGATATCTCTATGAGATACTGATTTCATTTCCTTAGAGATAGTGATTTCTTTTCCTTTGGATGTATACCCAGAAGTATGATTGCTGGATCATATGGTAGCTCTATTTTTAATTATTTGAGGAAATTCCATGCTGTTTTCCATAGTGGCTGCACCAGTTTACATTCCCACCCATAGTGCACAATTTTCTCCACATCCTCACCAGCCTTTGATATCTCTTGTCTTTTTTTTTTTTTTTTTTTTTTTCGGTACGCGGGCCTCTCACTGTTGTGGCCTCTCCCGTTGCGGAGCACAGGCTCCGGACGTGCAGGCTCAGCGGCCATGGCTCACGGGCCCAGCCGCTCCACGGCATGTGGGATCTTCCCGGACCAGGGCACGAACCCGTGTCCCCTGCATCGGCAGGCGGACGCTCAACCACTGCGCCACCAGGGAAGCCCCTCTCTTGTCTTTTTGGTAATAGCCATTCTAGGGGTGAGGTTATAACTCATTATGGTTTTGATTTGCATTTCGCTGATAATTAGTAATGTTGAACACCTTTTCATGTACCTGTTGGCCATTTATATGACTTTGCAAAAATATCTATTCAGGTCTTCAGCTCATTTTTTTTTTAAGATGCTAGTTATTTTTTTTTAATTAATTAATTAATTTTTGGCTGCATTGGATCTTCGTTGCTGCTCACGGGCTTTCTCTAGTTGCAGTGAGCGGGGGCGACTCTTCGTTGCGGTGCACAGACTTCTCATTGCGGTGGCTTCTCTTGTTGCGGAACACGGGCTCTAGGTGCACAGGATTCAGTAGTTGTGGCACGCAGGCTCAGTAGTTGTGGCTCACAGGCTCAGTAGTTGTGGCTCACGGGCTCTAGAGCACAGGTTCAGTAGTTGTGGCGCACGGGCTTAGTTGCTCCACGTCATGTGGGATCTTCCCCGACCAGGGCTCAAACCCATGTGCCCTGCACTGGCAGGCAGATTCTTAACCACTGCGCCACCAGGGAAGTCCTATTTTTTTTTCTGTTGTTTTTCTAATCTCTATTTCATTTATTTCTCCTCTGATCTCTGTTATTTCCTTCCTTCTGCTGACTTTGCACTTAGTTTGTTCTTCTTTTTCTAATTCCTTGAGGTGAAAAGTTAGGTCATTTATTTGAGATTTTTAAAAAATGTAGGCACTTATAGCTATATTAGTGCCTGACATTAAGCTTTTGATTGTCAAGGCATCCATTTCAAAAGACATCCATCTTGAATAAACATCTTGGCAGCTGTATGACACAACTACTAGCAAAATAATCAGATAAGGAATTAGGCCACCCCCTTCCCATGAAGGTCCCTCTTTCAGAAAACCCTGGGTAACCTGGATAACTGACCATTTGAGTGATCCTGCTTCTCCCTTCCTATGCCCTAATTCCTGCTCTTAAGCTTTATTTATTTATTGGCTGCACTGTGCGGCATGCGGGATTTTAGTTCACCCGACCGGGGATCCAATCTGTGCCCCTTGCTGTGGAAGTGCAGAGTCTTAACCACTGGACAGCCAGGAAAGCCCCTCTTTTTTTTTTTTTTTAACATCTTTATTGGAGTGTAATTGCTCTACAATGGTGTGTTAGTTTCTGCTGTATAACAAAGTGAATCAGCTATACATATACATATATCCCCATATCTCCTCCCCCTTGTGTCTCCCTCCCACCCTCCCTATCCCACCCCTCTAGGTGGACACAGAGCACCGAACTGATCTCCCTGTGCTATGCGGCTGCTTCCCACTAGCTAGCTATTTTACATTTGGTAGTGTGTATATGTCCATGCCACGCTCTCACTTCGTCCCAGTTTACCCTTCCCCCTCCTCGTGTCCTCAAGTCCATTCTCTATGTCTGCGTCTTTATTCCTTCCTGCCCCCAGCTTCTTCAGAACCATTTTTTTTTTAGAAGGAATGTCCCTCTTAAGCTTTATAATAACCAATAACATGAACCTACAAAACTCTAGACACACCAATCTTGGATCCTAATAAAGACAGAGTCCTAGGTCTTTTCTCTCTCTCTCTCTCTTTCTTTCTTTCTACCTCTGAACTCACTGTGTAGCCCTGGGGTATGCTGTGTGTGCTCCAGGACCTGTGAGTAATAAATCTTGTTCCTCAAATTCCCTGATGGTTTTTTCCTGCAATCATAATAAGAACCAAGGGCTGCTCCAGCCACAACATTGGCTGGAGAAATGTGTGTGTGGCTCACTAAGGGTAATATGGGCCAGGGTGAGTGCCTCAGGTGTACCTAGCTGATAGCATCACTATCAGTAGGCTGGGACCAACACAACACAATGTAAACTTCTTTCTTAGCACTGCTTTTGCAACATCCTATAAGTTTTGGTATGTTGTGTTTCCATTTTTGTTTGTTTCAAGATTTAAAAATTTTTCCTTTTTTATTTCTTCTTTGACCTATTGGTTATTCAGGAGTGTGTTGTCGAGTTGCCCATATTTGTGAATTTCCAGTTTTCCTCTTGCTATTGATTTCTACTTTCACATCATTGTGGTCAGAAATGATACTTGGTGTGATTTCACTCTTTTAAAATTTGCTAAGATTTGTTTTGTGGTGTAACGTATGATCTATCCTGGAGAATGTTTCATGAGGGTTTGAGAAGAATGTGTATTCTGCTGCTCTTGCATGGAAAGTACTGTATATGTCTTTTAAGTCTGTTTGGCTTAAAATATAATTCAAGTCATGATTATGCAACCAATTTTGATGTGCAGGTTTTTTCCCCAACACCAAGTGTTTCTCTGACACCAGCTCTGTGTACTACAATTCAACTCAGTTCTGACACTGTCTACCTGGAGATAGCATCAGATCCCACAGGATAAGGGCTTGGTCTTATAAGGCTGCCCACCTCCCACTTCAAATGCCAATCAAAAGTCTAGTTTGTTACCTGTGCTTCTGATTGATCAGCTATAGATCAGAGGTTCCTATGATTCCCCTCCTCAGGTTCAGTTAATTTTCTAGGGTGGCTCACAGAACTCAGAGAAACATTTAAATTAGTAGATTACCAGCTTATTATAAAAGGATATAACTAAAGAAGAGCCAGATGGAAGAGATGCATAGGTAAGTTATGGGGAAAGGGCTTGGAGCTTCTGTGCTCTCTCCCAGTTTGCCACTCTCTCAGCACTTCCAAATGTTCACCAACCTGGAAGCTCTCCAAACCCATCCTTTTGGGTTTTGATGGAGGCTTCATTACATAGGAATGATTCATTAAATCATTGGCTGTTGGTGATCAATTCAACTTCCAGCTCCTCTCCCTTCCCTTGAGGTTAAGGAGGATGGGACTGAAAGTTCCAACCCTCCAATAACATGGTTGGTTCCCTTGGCAACCATCCCTCATCCTTAGGTGTGGTCGAGAAGTCACCTCATTAACAGACTCAGGTGTGGTTGAATGGGTTTTTTTTTTATGAATATTAACACACCTTTATGGCTCTTACAACTTAGAAAATTCCAAGGATTTTAGGAGCTCTGTGCCAGAAATAAGACAAAGGCCAACTTTACATTTCTTATTATAAAACACAATATCACAAAGTCCAGTGTTTCCTTATTGATTTTCTGTCTGGCTGATCTGTCCATTGTGAAAGTGGGGGTGTTGAAGTCCCCTACTGTTACTGAATTGTTGTCTATTTTTTCCTTCAGATCTGTTAGTATTTATTTTAATATTTATTAAATATTTACTTAATATTTAATATTTAGGTGTTCCAATGTTGGGTGCATATATATTTACAGGTGTTATATCCTCTTGATAAATTGACCCCTTTATCATTATATAATGGCCTTCTTTGTCTCTTGTTACATTATTTGACTTAAAGGCTATTTTGTCTAAGTGTAGCTACCCCTACTCACTTTTGGTCTCCATTTGCATGGAATATCTTGTCTCATCCCTTCACTTTGGGCCTATATGTGTTCTTAAAGCTAAAGTGAGTCTCTTGTAGGAAGCATATAGTTTGAATCTTTTTTTTTAAATTCATACTACCACTCTATGTCTTTTGATTGGAGAATTTAATCCATTTGTATTTAAAGTAATTATTGATAGGTGATGCCATCAATATGGCCTTACTAATGTCATTTTTTTTTTAAACAAGCAAAAGCAAGTTTATTTGGGAATAGCCATTGGAATTGCAATTCAGGAAATGCAAGCCATGGCAGACCATAGACTAATGCTGTCTTAATAATTGTTTTCTGGCTATTTGTAGTTTTTTCCCCTCTATTGCTGTTTTCCTTTGTGAATTGATGATTTTCTGTAGTAGTGTGCTTTGATTCCCTTCTCTTTATCTTGTGTGTATCTACTATAGGTTTTGTTTTATGTTTACCCTGTGGCTTCCTTGAAACATCTTACGTAACAGTCTATTTTAAGCTGATAACAACTTAACTTTGATTACAAACGAAAAATCTACCCTTTACTCTCCTCCATTTTATGTTTTTGGTGTCACAATTTACATCTCTTTATATTGTGTATCCATTAATAACTTATTGTAGCAGTAGCTAGCTATTTCTTAGTACTTTTTTTCTTTAACCTTCGTATTAGGGTTAAGTGGTTGACACACCATCACATTACAGTTTTAGAGTATTCTGAATAAGACTATATACTTACCTTTATTGGTGTATTTTACATTTTCATATGTTTTTATATTACTAGTTAACATCCTTTTGTTTCAGCTTGAAGAACTCATTTCAGAACTTTTGGTTAGAAAGGTCTAGTGCTCTGAACTCCTTCAGCTTTTCTTTGTTTGGGGAAGTCTTTATTTAGCTTTCATTTTTGAAGGACAACTTTTCTGGGCAAAATATTCTTGGTGGCAGTGTTTTTCTTTCAGTGCTTTGAATGTATCATCCCGTTTTTATCCTGGCCTGCAAGGTTTCTACTGAGAAATCTGCTGATAGCCTAGGCAGTGGATAAGTTACCTTATATGAGAGAAAATTCTCCTTTTCTGCTTTTTTTCTTTTTATTTATTTTTGGCTGCGTTGGGTCTTCATTGCTGTGCGCCAGCTTTCTCTAGTTGCGGCGAGCAGTGGCTACTCTTCGTTGCGGTGCACGGGCTTCTTATTGTGGTGGCTTCTCTTGTTGTGGAGCACAGGTTCTAGAGCACAGGCTCAGTAGTTGTGGCGCACGGGCTCAGTAGCAGTGGCTTGTGGGCTCTAGAGCGCAGGATCAGTAGCTGTGGCACACGGGCTTAGTTGCTCCGCGGCATGGGGGATCTTTCCGGACCAGGGCTCAAACCCGTGTCCCCTGCATTTGCAGGTGGATTCTTAACCACTGCGCCACCAGGGAAGCCCTGTTACATTGTTTTTGATCTTGTGAAAGAATTTCAATCTAAAATAGAAACAGAGGATATAAAGTGGAGAATCTCACACACATGCCCTCAGGAAGACAAAACTTAAGGACTAAGAGACTGATTTCCAGTAAAATTCCTGATTTACAGAAAATTATAGCATTGGAATTTTCTCAGGTGATGTAGGATTGATCAGAGGTTGTCTCATATTGACTTTGGAAAGTTTTGTCAGAGGCGTGAATGGGAGATGACCCAGGAGATGTCAAGGTTGATCTCACAAAGTGGGCTAAATTGAGCTTTGTTTGTGTGACTGGATCGATTTTGTCTGCTTAGGAAATTTTCCTAAGGCTGGTGGTCTCTGGTTTTTATTTTAACTGACTAACTGAACTGTCCTCTCTTTACCTTCCCTGCCCATAAATACAACCTGCCCCAAACCCTGAATGGACTTGCCTGTAGCTTGCTACAGTTTGCTTGTCCTGAATTGCAGTTCCTCTAACTATTCCTGAATAAACTCGTCCTTTGGAACTTGCCTCAGTTTACCTCTTTGTTTAGGTCAACAATCTCTAGCACTTACCTTTGGTTCTATCTTAGTATTTCCATCTCTCTGCTTGCATTGACCGTCTTGCATGTTGTTGTTGACTGAAAAAAAATGCACAACCTAAAAGTTGAGAATTATGTTTCGTTCAGCAGACATACTAAGGACTTAAGCCCAGGAGACAGCCTTTCAGAAAGCTCTGAGGGACTGTTCTGAAGAGGTAAGGAGGAGCCAGGATATGTAGGAGTTTGTGCAAAAAAAATCCCATGTAGTCGGAACATCAAAAGATTACTCTTGTTTCTGTAAATCTAACACCTCTCTAAAAAAATAAAATCTATTAATTTAAAAAAGATTACTGTTAATTAAAGAAAAGCAGACATTTCAAGTTAATGAATTTAGTGCTTTTGTATATGGGAAGGTACAAGAGTCTGGGATTATTAAAATTATTCCTTTGAATAATTAACTATCTATGGCCACCTTAACTATCTATGGCCAGTATCCTGTTTTTCTCGATCCTGAATCCCACCGTTGGACATGGCTGCAGAGGCTGAAGCCTTGATGGCCTCAGCATCCTTTGTTTACTGAAATGGCAGGCGACATTCTTTGTCCACACTATTTTATCTATCAAAGCCCTTACTGCTGCACGGGCTTCCCTGGTGGTGCAGTGGTTGAGAGTCCGCCTGCCGATGCAGGGGACACGGGTTCGTGCCCCGGTCCGGGAAGGTCCCACATGCCGCGGCATGGCTAGGCCCGTGAGCCATGGCCGCTGAGCCTGCGCGTCCGGAGCCTGTGCCTCGCAACGGGAGAGGCCACAACAGTGAGAGGCCCGCGTACCGCAAAAAAAAAAAAAAAAAAAAAAAGAGGAAAAAAAAGCCCTTACTGCGTTTATCATGGCTGTTTTAAATTCCTGGTCTGACAATTCCCACATTCCTGTCATGTCTGGTTCTGATACTTACTCTGTCTCTTCCAACTGTGTTTTTTAGTATATCTTGTAATTTTTTTCTTTTCTTCTTTCTTGTCTGCGCCCACGCGGCCTGAGGGATCTTTGTTCCCGGACCAGAGATCAAACCCGCACGCCCTGCAGTGGAAGCACAGAGTCTTAACGACTGGACCACCAGGGAAGTCCCTCTTGTAATTTTTTCTTAGCCAGACATAATGTACTGGGTAAAAGGGACTATGGTAAATAGGGCTTTAGTCATGTGGTGGTGAGATGTGGGGGGGATGGGGAAGTATTTTATGGAGCTGAGAGTAGGTCTCAGTGTTTTAGTGAGCCTGAGCCTCTAGACTGTGAACTCCCTTAGGTGGGAAATAATGGCTAGAGCTGACTGGAGCTGGGTATTTCCCTTTACCCAGGTCAGTTAGACTGCTAATAACCCAGCAGGTTAGGCTTTGGTCAGCTAGTTTCCCCTGATGGCAGGATTTGTGAAGAACAGAGTGCTCTGGCATTTATCAAATGGTTCCTTTTCCCTTCTCGCTGCCAGAAGCACAAGGAGATTTTTCTGATATTTTCTGTCAAGCTTCTGGAAGTGAATCTCCAAAAATTGTGGAGACTCCTCTATGACTGGGTTCCCTTGGAGTTTTAAATTGTCACACTTGTCCACCCTGAGCCTCCAGCAACTCATCAAGTACAGTTCAGGTTTTCCTATTTTGGCACTGGTTCCTGCAGCAGTTTCTGCCGATGAGTCTCTGCTCTGGTAAGCTGTGACTCCCTGTACTCACCTGTTTGTCTCCCCAGGCTTGGGGGCAGTGGTTTGTCCTTCCAGATCCTAGAAGAGTTGTTGATGTTTCAGTCTGTTCATCTTTTTATTTGTTAGGACAGAGTGGTGACTTCCAAACTTACATGCAGAAACTGGAAAACCCAACGACAGCTTTATTAAGACATATTTCACATACTGTACAATTCCCCATTTAAAGTGACGAATCGATGGTTTTAGTACATTCATAGATGTGTGCAACCATCACTGCTTAGTGTAATGATTTCAAGGCTCACTTACATTGTAGCATGAATCAGTACTTCATTCCTTTTTCTGGCTGAATAGTATTCCATTGTATGGAGGGACTGCATTTAGTTTTTCCATTCATTAGTTGATGGACAGTTGGGCTGTTTTCATCTTTTGGCTATTATGAATGATAATTGTCCTTAGTTTCAGCTGTGGGCAGACCCAGGATACCCTCCTAGAGCCTCCCTGGTTGGGAGGGTGACCTAGAAAAATTTTTGTCTGACACAGGGCTGGCGATGAACCCAGAATGCCCTTCACCAGTTTCCCTCTTTAAAAACCTTTCTGGGAGATTCTCCACATATTCAGGCCCCATGCAAGACTATGGCCAGGCCTGGGACTCCCTTCTTAGGCTTTCCTGCATAACCTGGGCCAGTCCTAGCCTCCAGTGGGAGACTTAGAAAAATTTGGGGGAAGCCTATCCAGCAATTGGACCCCACCTGCACTGCCACTAAGCCCAGGGCACCTTCCCAGGTTATCACAGGCTGGCCTGTGCTGGTTGCTGCTACTGGAGGGGGACTTAGAAATATTTTTTGGTGGCTCCTTTGACTATCAGCGTCCATGTAGGACTGCAGCTGTGCCCAGGCGACCTCTCCACGACCCTCTGAGTGTGGCTGCATGTTCATTTTCACAATTACAATTACGGTCGTTTTCATTTGTTCTAATTTGATGTTAGTTTTGCATGATTGTGTGACTCTTCCTTTTCACAAATAATACATTGGTTCATCTTCATTTGTTCTAAGTCTCTAAGTCAAAATAATATTTTAGTTTTGTAGGCTCTTTATAACTCAGAGCGTGTGTGATGCATAATTTCATGGGTCAACCTGGCTAGGCTACGATACCTAGATATTTGGTCAAACACTAGTTTAGACATTGCTGTGAAGATATTTTTTAGATGTAATTAACATTAAGATCAGTGGACTTCAAGTAAAGTAGACTATCCTCCATAATGTGAGTGGGCCGCATCCAATCAGTTGAAGGACTTAAGAGAAAAAAGACTGACCTCCCCCAGGGAAGAAGGAATTCTGTCTCCAGACTGCCTTTGGACTCAAGCTACAACATCAACTCTTCCCTGAGTCTTCTGCCTGCCAGACTGCCCTGCAGATTTTGTACCTGTCAACCTCCACAATCATGTGAACTAATACCTCAACATCAATCTCTCTCTCTCTCTGTTTGTATGTATGTATGTATCATCTATGTAGATAGGTATGGCTCTATCTTTACATGCATACATCTTATTGGTTTTCTTTCTCAAGAGAAGTCTAATACAGCACATTTTCTCAATGCATTGATTCTTCTGCATTTATTCTAAGCTGAGATAACACAATGTGGTTTTTTTTGCACTATGTGACTCTGAGCTTGTTTCAGTGTTGCTTAGCTGCACTGTGATTTGCTCTAACCTGAAAGGAGAACTTTGTTTGGAGAGCACTGTTTAACTTAACACATTTCCATAAAAAATGCCTTGATCTTCGTGTGCTTAACTTGAAATAAGGCGTTACTCCTCAGAATGTGACTGTGAGCTAGTTTCTACAAATTCTACTGGAATAAAGTGTGGAATTTTTTTCTTTTAACCATTGACAGCCTTCAAACTCCCCTATCCCCTTCTGCCTCACACATGTGCTTGCTGATCAGGTAAACTGGTATGGTTTAATGGATATATTACTTTGCCAAGCACCCTGTAATGGGCTGAATGGTGCTCTCCCCATACTTCCACTAAGAGATATGTCCAAGTCCCAATCCCTGGAACCTGTGAATGTGACCTTATTTGGAAAAAGGGTCTTTGCAGATGTAATTAACACAAGGATCTTGAGATGAGATCACCTTGATCTTTAGGGTAGGCCCTAAATCCAATGACAAGTATTAGAGATACACAGAGAAGAGAAGAGGATTAGGCCACGTAAAGATGGAGGCAGAGTGATGCAGCCACAAGCCAAGGAATGCCAGTGAATACCAGAAGCTGGAAGAAACAAGGAAGGATTTTCCCTCGGAGCCTGTGTAGGGAGCACAGCCCTGTTGACAGCTTGGTTTCAGACTTCTGGCCTCCAGAACTGTGAAAGAATAAAGTTCTGTTCTTTTAAGCCACACAGTTTGTGGTAATTTTTTTTTTCTTTTTATAAATTTATTTATTTATTTTTGGCTGCGTTGGGTCTTTGTTGCTGCGCGCGGGCTTTCTCTAGTTGTGGCGAGCAGGGGCGACTCTTTGTTGTGGTGAGTGGACTTCTCATTACGGTGGCTTCTGTTGTTGTGGAGCATGGGCTCTAGGCACACGAGCTTCAGTAGTTGTGGCATGCAGGCTCAGTAGTTGTGGTGCACGGGCTTAGTTGCTCCGTGGCATGTGGGATCTTCCCAGACCAGGGCTCAAACCTGTGTCCCCTGCATTGGCAGGCAGATTCTTAAACACTGCACCACGAGGGAAGTCCCTGTTTGTTTTTTTTTAAAATATGATTGGCTTCTTATTTATTTATTTTAAAAATATTTATTTATTTATTTGGTTGTGTTGAGTCTTAGTTGTGGCAGGCGGGCTTCTTAGTTGTGGCTCACCACCTGCTTAGTTGTGGCTCGCCGGCTGCTTAGTTGCCACTCACCGGCTCTTAGTTGTGGCACATGGGCTCCTTAGTTGCGGCAGGTGGGCTCCTTTACTGGTGGCTCAAGGGCTCCCTAGTGGTGGCTTGCCAGCTCCTTAGTTGTGGCACATGGACTCCTTAGTTGTGGCAGGCGGGCTCCTTTAGTTGCGGTGTGAGGGTTCCTTAGCTGCAGCTTGCTGGCTCCTTAGTTGCGGCTCACTGGCTCCTTAGTTGTGGCACACAGGCTCCTTAGTTCTGGTACGCAAACTCTCAGTTGTGGCACACACGTGGGATCTAGTTCCCTGACCAGGGATCCAACCTGGGCCCCCTGCATTGGGAGCATGGAGTCTTAACCACTGTGCTACCAGGGAAGTCCCAGTTTGTGGTACTTTGTGATGGCAGCCATCCATCCAGTATATATATATATACTGGTTCCTTCCCTACCTCTTTCGAGCAGTTTACTCAGAGCTATTGAGTGGCTGTCTCCTGGGTTATAGTCATCAGTCTCAGTCCTATAGAAATTACTCAGTAATTTAAGTCCTGAATAAAACTTAAACTCACAAGTCTCATATTGTGCGTTTCTCTTGAAGTTGATATGACCTGGACAGCATCATATGGTCTCTAATTACAGGGCTGCATGGCCCCCTTCAACTGGTTCAGCAGCCACCATTAAAGAGGTGCTAGATGGCAAGAAGTGCTGCTTGTTCATGGGTTGCACACCAACACCCAGGGCTTTGCATTTCAAGGTAACAAACACTACTACTGAGGTCATCCCAGATTTTTAGAATTTTTAAGGCTACCCACCTTCCCTACCACCACAGGAATGTTGTGGTGCCCACTTGCTGGAGGTGCCCCTGAAAACATTTTCAAGTCTCTCTCCAATAGCCCTGAGAGGCCACACCAGGCTTGGCTGCAGTAAATTCCCCATGGGCTCCAGGTCATACGTTGACCACCCCCACTCCTGGGGGTTGATTGCAGTTATGTCCCTCCTTGGGGCTTTCAAGACAATCAGTGCCCTATAATAGATGCCTCTGATGGATGCTCTCTGCTTGGTGCCTCCAATGGATGCAGTGACTCTGTGCTCTCCTGGGCAGGGCCTAGGATGCCCCAGAGTATGTGGACATTGGGGCTGCTCTTCCTGCTATGCCTGAGGGCCGCATGCACCCCCCCCACCACCACCCTATCCCTGCTTCTGCTCTCTCTGACGTGGCTTCAGTGAGTTAGAGTCATCCCTGACCCTTTGTGTCCCCTGTGCTCAGCCCTCCCTGGGGCAGGAGGATCATTCTGTTGTCACCTGCACTGCCCTTCACGGCCCCAGGAGCTCCAGGCCATCCATCAGGCGCCCTCACCCAGGGTCTTTCTTGCTTTCAGATCCCCGCTGTGTGGTGTGTGAGAGGAGGGCCCCACCCTGACAAGTGGCAGCAGGACCTCGAGAGCATGTCCCACTGTGAGAGGGGCTGAGGAGAGCACTGCGAGGTCACTATATCAGTCTGGACGGCGAATGATCCTGCTGGGCTGAGCTAAGGTGCTCGCCGGCTTAGAGTCCTGATGCTGCTTGTAGTGAATATTTGCACCCCAAATTTCCAAGGGAGGCCAGGAGAGGGACCGGGCATGAGTCATATTTGTTGTTGTCCGTGACATCCCTGCAGCTGCCGCATAAGACAACTCCCCAAGCCTGCATGGGGGGTTTGGCCTAGCTTGATGGATACAGCACATTTCATGCTTTGATGCCAGGAATTGCCTGACTTCCCCTACACTCTCTTCCCCCACCTCATCCCCCAAACTGGGCCCACCCAGGACTGCTTGGGACTTGGGTCCCCTCCGTGGCTGCCCTAGCCTGTTCCCTGCAACCAGAGTGGAACTTTGAAAGATTTGGGGGAGTACCTCCTAAAATTGGGCTCAATGCAGGCCTGAAACAGGGCTGGAAACAACCTCCCTGGCTGCCCTGTCCAAACCAGGCTGGTTCCTGCCACAGGAACGGGGTTTAGGGATGTTCTGTGGGAGAACTTCCAATGATGGGCCCTATATGAGACTATAGCTGGACCAGGAATGCCCTCTCTAGACCTCCCAAGCTGGCCTGACCCAGGTCCCTTCACTGGAGGGAGACTTTGAATGTTTCTGGGAGGTTCATCTGATGCCCAGTGCCCAAGCAATAGGTGGCCAAGCTCAGGACACTTTCCTGCCTCCTGACTGGGCAGGGCCAGGTCCCTCCTTCAGAATGGGATTTAGGAAGAGTTTTTGGTATTGCCTCCTACCGCTAGGACCTGTGTGGGGCTGTGGCTGGAGCCAGAGGCACCCTCCTGGATTTCCCTCACTGGTTTGAGCTGATCCTCACTGTGGAAGGAGACGAAATATTTTGAGAGGTTTATCTGGTGACTGGGCCCCCACGGGACACTCCTTGGGCCTCAGTGTCTGGTTTGGGCTGGTCCAGGTCTCAGGAGAGAGACGTAGAAGACTTTTCAGGAGGTGTTCCCAATGACCAGGGACCATGGGGAACAAAGATTCGGCTCTGGGCGCATTCCTGGGCTCCTGGCCTGTGCTGATGTGCCCATTCTAGAGGTATGGAAGTAATCAAAGACCACACAAATGAGAACAACAGAGGCTGCTTATTCAGAGCTTGCTAGAGCCAGGGGGTCAGCTGCCACTGCTGCATTTGGCAGAGACTCAAAGGCAGGCAGTGGAGAGGGAGAATTTTATTGTGAAGGGAAGACTCAGGTGTGCCCATTGGAGGCTGTTGGTTTGAGGAAGCCAGGGGTGGCTGATGACAAGCAGGTGTCCTATGCGATTGGTTGGGGGGCATATTTGGCTTTTGGGGGGCAAATATTAGGGAAGCTGCAGTCATCAACCAAGTCTTGACTCTCTGGACCAATTGCTGCAGAGTTTGTAAGTCAGAGATCCCTTGTCATGTATGGTCTGGCCTTTATGCTTTTTTTTTTTTTTAAGATTTAATTTTAGGGCTTCCCTGGTGGCGCAGTGGTTGAGAGTCCACCTGCCGATGCAGGGGACACGGGTTCGTGCCCCGGTCCGGGAAGATCCCACATGCCGCGGAGCAGCTGGGCCCGTGAGCCATGGCCGCTGAGCCTGCGCATCCAGAGCCTGTGCTCCGCAACGGGAGAGGCCACAACAGTGAGAGGCCCGCATACCGCAAAAAAAAAAAAAAAAAAAAAAGATTTAATTTTATTTATTTTTGGCTGTGTTGGGTCTTTGTTGCTGCACGTGGGCTTTCTCTAGTCGTGGTGAGCGGTGGCTACTCTTTGTTATGGTGCACGGGCTTCTCATTGCGGTGGCTTCTCTTGTTGTGGAGTACGGGCTCTAGGCTCGCGGGCTTCAGAAGCTGCGGCATGTGGGCTGAGTAGTTGTGGCACGCGGGCTCTAGAGCGCAGGCTCAGTAGTTTTGGTGCGTGGGCTTAGTTGCTCTGCAGCATGTGGAATCTTCCCGGACCAGGGATCGAACCTGTGTCCCTTGCATTGGCAGGCGGATTCTTATCCACTGCGTCACCAAGGAAGTCCCTCGCCTTTATCCTTTTGTACAGTCCACCTTTCAAGAGTGATTTGAAAATCTTTTGGGAGGCATATCTAACAATTAGGACCTGCCTGGGACTTTGGTCAGGCCCAAGGCCTTCTCCCCAGACCTCTGTGACTGGCTGGTCCTCACCATGAAAGGGGGATTGAAAGGCATTTCTGTGAGGTGAACGTGATGAAAGGTGCTCATGTGGGGTCCCATATTGGCACAGGATGCCGCCCTGGATGGCTCTGGATAGTTGCCTCCTCTGGAGGGAGACAGAAAAATTTGTGTGTGTGGGGTGCTTATTCAACAACTGGGCCCCATGTGGGATGCTGCCAGGCCCTGGGCACCTTCCCAGGGCATTCTCCCCATCCCAAGTCAGTGCCCTTCCTCTGGAGGGGGAATTGAAAATGTTTTGAAAAATATTTATTTATTTATTCAAAAATACACATAACATAAAATTTATAATCCTAATAATTTTAAAGTGTACAGTTCAGTGGTGTTAAGTATATGAAACAGGGCAATAGTTCTGCCTATGAGAGCTCTGGAATCCATAATTAACTGAGACTTGACCTGTGACTTATACCCTGATCCATGACAGCATATGTACAAAGACTGATTTTGCTGAGAAGGCTGAAAAAAATACTACTGTAATTTAACTGATTTATTTTGTAAGAATCTTTACTTATAGTGAACCACATTTTGGTGTAATACTGGTATAATTAATAAAGTCAATTTGATTTTACTATTAAACTGATATCAGTGATCAAATTTATTGGGAGAATGAATTAAAACCCCCACAGGCTGTTCTTCTGAGGAAAGCTGATTGGCTAGAGAAAGAACAGATTTTGTTAATAATCAGTTAACTGTTTCATTACATCAGTCTATTGACACTTTTCATAAAGTTCATATTTAATAATGAAAGGAGGTAAAAGAGTTGTCATGTTTTTTTTTTACATCTTTATTGGAGTATAATTGCTTTACAATGGTGTGTTAGTTTCTGCTTTATAACAAAATGAATCAGTTATACATATACATATGTTCCCATATATCTTCCCTCTTGCATCTCCCTCCCTCCCACTCTCCCTATCCCGCCCCTCTAGGTGGTCACAAAGCACTGAGCTGATCTCCCTATGCTATGCGGCTGCTTCCCACTAGCTATCTATTTTATGTTGGTAGTGTATATATGTCCATGCCACTCTCGCACTTTGTCACAGCTTACTCTTCCCCCTCCCCATATCCTCAAGTCCATTCTCTAGTAGGTCTGTGTCATTATTCCTGTCTTACCGCTAGGTTCTTCATGACATTTTTTTTTCTTAAATTCCATATATATATGTTAGCATACAGTATTTGTCTTTCTCTTTCTGACTTACTTCACTCTGTATGACAGACTCTGGGTCCATCCACCTCATTACAAATAGCTCAATTTCATTTCTTTTTATGGCTGAGTAATATTCCATTGTATATATGTGCCACATCTTCTTTATCCATTCATCTGATGATGGACACTTAGGTTGTTTCCATCTCCTGGCTATTGTAAATAGAGCTGCAATGAACATTTTGGTACGTGACTCTTTTTGAATTATGGTTTTCTCAGGGTATATGCCCAGTAGTGGGATTGCTGGGTCATATGGTAGTTCTATTTGTAGTTTTTTAAGGAACCTCCATACTGTTCTCCACAGTGGCTGTATCCATTTACATTCCCACCAGCAGTGCAAGAGTGTTCCCTTTTCTCCACACCCTCTCCAGCATTTATTGTTTCTAGATTTTTTTGATGATGGCCATTCTGACTGGTGTGAGATGATATCATATTGTAGTTTTGATTTGCATTTCTCTAATGATTAATGATGTTGAGCATTCTTTCATGTGTTTGTTGGCAGTCTGTATATCTTCTTTGGAGAAATGTCTATTTAGGTCTTCGGCCCATTTTTGGATTGGGTTGTTTTTTTGTTATTGAGCTGCATGAGCTGCTTGTAAATTTTGGAGATTAATCCTTTGTCAGTTGCTTCATTTGCAAATATTTTCTCCCATTCTGAGGGTTGTCTTTTGGTCTTGTTTATGGTTTCCTTTGCTGTGCAAAAGCTTTGAAGTTTCATTAGGTCCCATTTGTTTATTTTTGTTTTTATTTCCATTTCTCTAGGAGCTGGGTCAAAAAGGATCCTGCTGTGATTTATGTCATAGAGTGTTCTGCCTAGGTTTTCCTCTAAGAGTTTGATAGTGTCTGGCCTTACATTTAGGTCTTTAATCCATTTTGAGCTTATTTTTGTGTATGGTGTTAGGGAGTGATCTAATCTCATACTTTTACATGTAGCTGTCCAGTTTTCCCAGCACCACTTAATGAAGAGGCTGTCCTTTCTCCACTGTACATTCCTGCCTCCTTTATCAAAGATAAGGTGACCATGTGTGCGTGGGTTTATCTCTGGGCTTTCTATCCTGTTCCATTGATCTATATTTCTGTTTTTGTGCCAGTACCACGCTGTCTTGATTACTGTAGCTTTGTAGTATAGTCTGAAGTCAGGGAGCCTGATTCCTCCAACTCCGTTTTTCGTTCTCAAGATTACTTTGGCTATTCGCGGTCTTTTGTGTTTCCATACAAATTGTGAAATTTTTTGTTCTAGTTCTGCGAAAAATGCCAGTGGTAGTTTGATAGGGATTCCATTGAATCTGTAGATTGCTTTGGGTAGTAGAGTCATTTTCACAATGTTGATTCTTCCAATCCAAGAACATGGTATATCTCTCCATCTATTTGTATCATCTTTAATTTCTTTCATCAGTGTCTTATAATTTTCTGCATACAGGTCTTTTGTCTCCTTAGGTAGGTTTATTCCTAGATATTTTAATCTTTTTGTTGCAATGGTAAATGGGAGTGTTTTCTTAATTTCACTTTCAGATTTTTCATCATTAGTGTATAGGAATGCCAGAGATTTCTGTGCATTAATTTTGTATCCTGCTACTTTACCAAATTCATTGATTGGCTCTAGTAGTTTTCTGGTAGCACCTTTAGGATTCTCTATGTATAGTATCATGTCATCTGCAAACAGTGACAGCTTTATTTCTTCTTTTCTGATTTGGATTCCTTTTCTTTCCTTTTCTTCTCTGATTACTGTAGCTAAAACTTCCAAAACTATGTTGAATAATAGTGTTGAGAGTGGGCAACCTTGTCTTGTTCCTGATCTTAGTGGAAATGGTTTCAGTTTTTCACCATTGAGGACAATGTTGGCTGTGGGTTTGTCATATATGGCCTTTATTATGTTGAGGAATGTTCCCTCTATGCCTACTTTCTGGATTTTTTTTTTATCATAAATGGGTGTTGAATTTTGTCAAAAGCTTTCTCTGCATCTATTGAGATGACCATATGGTTTTTCTCCTTCAATTTGTTAATATGGTGTATCACATTGATTGATTTGCGTATATTGAATAATCTTTGCATTCCTGGAATAAATCCCACTTGATCATGGTGTATGATGCTATTAATGTGCTGTTGGATTCTGTTTGCTAGTATTTTGTTATGGATTTTTGCATCTATGTTCATCAGTGATATTGGCCTGTAGTTTTCTTTCTCTGTGACATCCTTTTCTGGTTTTGGTATCAGGGTGATGGTGGCCTTGTAGAATGAGTTTGGGAGTGTTCCTCCCTCTGATATATTTTGGAAGAGTTTGAGAAGGATAGATGTTAGCTCTTCTCTAAATGTTTGATAGAATTTGCCTGTGAAGCCATCTGGTCCTGGGCTTTTGTTTGTTGGAAGATTTTTAATCACAGTTTCAATTTCATTGCTTGTGATTGGTCTGTTCATATTTTCTATTTCTTCCTGATTCAGTCTTAGCAGGTTGTGCATTTCTAATAATTTGTCCATTTCTTCCAGGTTGTCCATTTTATTGGCATAGAGTTGCTTGTAGTAATCTCTCATGATCTTTTGTATTTCTGCAGTGTCAGTTGTTATTTCTCCATTTTCTTTTCTAATTCTATTGATTTGAGTCTTCTCCCTTTTTTTCTTGATGAGTCTGGCTAATGGTTTATCTGTTTTGTTTATCTTCTCAAAGAACCAGCTTTTAGTTTTATTGATCTTTTCTATCGTTTCCTTCATTTCTTTTTCATTTATTTCTGATCTGATTTTTATGATTTCTTTCCTTCTGCTAACTTTGGGGGTTTTTTGTTCTTATTTCTCTAATTGCTTTAGGTGCAAGGTTAGGTTGTTTATTCGAGATGTTTCCTGTTTCTTAATGTGGGCTTGTATTGCTATAAACTTCCCTCTTAGGACTGCTTTTGCTGCATCCCATAGGTTTTGGGTCATCGTGTCTCCATTGTCATTTGTTTCTAGGTATTTTTTAATTTCCTCTTTGATTTCTTCAGTGATCCCTTCGTTATTAAGTAGTGTATTGTTTAGCCTCCACGTGTTTGTATTTTTTACAGATCTTTCCTGTAATTGATATCTAGTCTCATAGCATTGTGGTCAGAAAAGATACTTGATACAATTTCAATTTTCTTAAATTTACCAAGGCTTGATTTGTGACCCAAGATATGATCTATCCTGGAGAATGTTCCATGAGCACTTGAGAAAAATGTGTATTCTGTTGTTTTTGGATGGAGTGTCTTATAAATATCAATTAAGTCCATCTTGTTTAATGTATCATTTGAAGCTTGTGTTTCCTTATTTATTTTCATTTTGGATGATCTGTCCATTGGTAAAAGTGGGGTGTTAAAGTCCCCTACTATGAATGTGTTACTGTCTATTTCCCCTTTTATGGCTGGTAGTATTTGCCTTATGTATTGAGGTGCTCCTATGTCGGGTATATAAATATTTACAGTTGTTATATCTTCTTCTTGGATCAATCCCTTGATCATTATGTAGTGTCCTTCTTTGTCTCTTGTAATAGTCTTTATTTTAAAGTCTATTTTTTCTGATATGAGAATTGCTACTCCAGCTTTCTTTTGGTTTCCATTTGCATGGAATATCTTTTTCCATCCCCTCACTTTCAGTCTGTATGTGTCCCTAGGTCTGAAGTGGCTCTCTTGTAGACAGCATATATATGGGTCTTGTTTTTGTATCCATTCAGTCAGTCTGTGTCTTTTGGTGGGAGCATTTAATCCATTTACATTTAAGGTAATTATTGATATGTATGTTACTATTCCCATTTTCTTAATTGTTTTGGGTTTGTTATTGTAGGTCTTTTCCTTCTCTTGTGTTTCTTGCCTAGAGAAGATCCTTTAGCATTTGTTTGTAAAGCTGGTTTGGTGATACTGAACTCTCTCAGCTTTTGCTTGTCTGTAAAGGTTTTAATTTCTCCATCAAATCTGAATGAAATCCTTGCTGGGTAGAGTAATCTTGGTTGTAGGTTTTTCTCCTTCATTACTTTAAATATGTCCTGCCAGTCCCTTCTGGATTGCAGAGTTTCTGCTGAAAGATCAGCTGTTAACCTTATGGGGATTCCCTTGTGTGTTATTTGTTGTTTGTCCCTTGCTGCTTTTAATACGTTTTCTTTGTATTTAATTTTTGACAGTTTGATTAATATGTGTCTTGGCGTGTTTCTCCTTGGATTTATCCTGTATGGGACTCTCTGTGCTTCCTGGAGTTGATTAACTATTTCCTTTCCCATATTAGGGAGCTTTTAAACTATAATCTCTTCAAATATTTTCTCAGTCCCTTTCTTTTTCTCTTCTTCTTCTGGAACCCCTATAATTCGAATGTTGGTGCGTTTAATGTTGTCCCAGAGTTCTCTGAGACTGTCCTCAGTTCTTTTCATTCTTTTTTCTTTATTCTGCTCTGCAGTAGTTATTTCCACTACTTTATCTTCCAGGTCACTTATCCGTTCTTCTGCCTTAGTTATTCTGCTATTGATCCCTTCTAGAGTATTTTTAATTTCATTTATTGTGTTGTTCATCGTTGCTTGTTTCATCTTTAGTTCCTCTAGGTCCTTGTTAAATGTTTCTTGCATTTTCTCTATTCTATTTCCAAGATTTTGGATCATCTTTACTATCATTATTCTGAATTCTTTTTCAGGTAGACTGCCTATTTCCTCTTCATTTGTTAGGTCTGGTGGGTTTTTATATTGCTTCTTCATCTGCTGTGTGTTTTTCTGTCTTTTCATTTTGCTTATCTTACTGTGTTTGGGGTCTCCTTTTTGCAGGCTGCACGTTCGTAGTTCCCGTTGTTTTTGGTGTCTGTCCCCAGTGGCTAAAGTTGGTTCAGTGGGTTGTGTAGGCTTCCTGGTGGAGGGGGACTAGTGCCTGTGTTCTGGTGGATGAGGCTGGATCTTGTCTTTCTGGTGGGCAGGTCCACGTCTGGTGGTGTGTTTTGGGGTGTCTGTTGCCTTATTATGATTTTAGGCAGCCTCTCTGCTAATGTGTTCCTGTCTCGCTAGTTGTTTGGTATAGGGTGTCCAGCACTGTAGCTTGCTCGTCGTTGAGTGAAGCTGGGTGTTGGTGTTGAGATGGAGATATCTGGGAGATTTTCGCAGTTTGATATTACTTGGAGCTGGGAGGTCTCTTGTGGACTAGTGTCCTGAAGTTGGCTCTCCCACCTCAGAGGCGCAGCACTGACTCCTGGCTGGAGCACCAAGAGCCTTTCATCCACATGGCTCAGAATAAAAGGGAGAAAAAGTAGAAAGAAAGAAAGAGGATAAAAGAAAAGAAAATAAAGTAAGGTAAAATAAAATAAAGTAATTAAAATAAAAAAATAATTATTAATAAAATTTTTTTTTAAAAAGTGAAAAAAAAAAAAAGGAAGGACAGAACCCTAGGACAAATGGTGAAAGCAAAGCTATACAGACAAAATCTCACACAGAAGCATGCACATACACACTCACAAAAAGAGGAAAAGGGGAAAAAATAATAAATCTTGCTCTCAAAGTGCACCTCCTCAATTTGGGATGATTCGTTGTCTATTCAGGTATTCCACAGATGCAGGGTACATCAAAGTGATTGTGGAGATTTAATCCACTGCTCCTGAGGCTGCTGGGAGAGATTTCCCTTTCTCTTCTTTCCAGTTTTCATGTTTGTACTTGGTTATGAATAAGTCTGTGTTGCAATATTTGGTAAACTGAAATGTTTCTTTCAAGCAATATCTATCCTTCTTTGCAAGATACAAATAATTAGTAATATCTTTCTACTTCTTTTGTTTTATAAATGTTGAATGATTCAGAAGGAAGGATAGTGAGTGGTTTGTAATTCAAAATGCTTGACTAACAGTCAGAGACTTGGACCATGTAAGTACAGGTCTAATCTCAGGTACTCTGTTTCAACCCTGGTTTATCTTTGAAACACCAGTGTCTTGGTTCTGACTCTTGGCAAAAATGGAATGAAATGTGGCTAGCTAGTGATTGATATAGATCTGTGCTAGGGTCTGCAGAACATGAGGGTGAAGCCTTAGCAGTTTATCAGTACTGGTTTTAGAAAACATACAGATTGATGGTTTGCAATTGGTTTCAGTTATGTTCTTTGATTTCTACTGTTGAGACCGGTTATGCAACCTGCCTTTGGTGATGTGCTCAGCAAGGCATTAAAAACTCTTCCTCAGATGAGGCTGTGGCTCCACTGAGACCAAGATGTCACACAATTTTGGTGATTCATGATTTGAAGATGAAATATGTTCTGTGGGACTGAGAAAGGACCTTGTGGGTTACTACTGGATGTCTCAGGTCTCTTTGATGTTGGTCTGTGCCTTATTTTTCCTGGTATAACATATAATGTCTTAAGTTTTTACCCATGTTTTAATGTGTGTCAGAATTTCATTAATTTTTAAGGCTGAATAATATTCCATTGTATGGCTATACCACATTTGTTAATTCATTCATCAATCGCTTGGGTTGCTTCTCCTTTTTGGCTATTTTGAGCAATGCTGCTATGAATGTGGATGTACAAATATCTCTTTGAAACCTTGTATTTAATTCTTTTGGCCATATACACAAAGGGAAATTGCTGGCTCATATGGTAATTATATTTTTATTTTTCTGAGAAACTGCCGGACTGTTTTTCATAGTGGCTGCACTATTTTACCTTCCTACCAGCAGTACGGGAAGGTTCCAATATCTCTGTTTCCTCACGAACACTTGTTATTTTCTGTTTTTTGTTTTTTTTTTTGATAGCAGCTATCCTAGTGGGTGTGCAGATATCTCATTGTGGTTTTGATTTGTATTTCCCTAATGATTAGTAATGTTGAGCTTCTTTTTATATGGTTGTTGGTCATTTGTAATATCATCTTTGGAGAAATGTCTATTCAAGTCTTTTGTCCATATTTAAATCAAGTTATTTGGGTTTTTTTGTTGTTGAGCTATAGGAGTTCTTTATATATTCTGGATATTAAAGTCATCAAATATATGATTTGAAACTATTTCTCTCTTTCTGTGGGTTGCATTTTCACTCCATTGATTATATTCGTTGATGCACAAAAGTTTAAAATTTTGATGTAGTCCAATTTACCTATTTTAATTTTTGTTGCTTATATTTTGGTGTCATATCCAAGAAATCATTGCTAAATATAATGTCATGAACATTTTCAACTATGTTTTCTTCTAAGAGCTTAATAATTTTAGGTCTCCTGTTTAGTTCTTTGATCCATTTTGAGTTAATTTTTGTATTTGGTGTTAGGTAAGTGTTCAACTTCATTCTTTTGCATGTGGAGATCTAGATTTTCTAGCACCATTTGTTGAAAAGACTATCCTTTTCACTATTGAATGGCCTTGGCACCCTTGTTAAAAGTCACTTGACCATATATGTGAGAGTTTATCTCTGAGCTCTCTATTCTATTCCATTGGTCTACATGTCTTTTTAAATTCCAGTACCACGTTGTTTTGATGACTGTAGCTTTGTAATAAGTTTTAAAATCAGGAAATGTGAATTCTCCAAATGTTTGGCCCTGCTGTGGCTCCTCATGGGACTCAGTTGCTGGATGTGCTTCCTAAAATTTCTTCTAAGTTCCCCTTTGTGGAGATGGCCAGAGACCCAAGAAGAGTACCCCTAACACTGCCATGAGACCACATGGGGCATGGTTGCTACATGTACACGTTGAAATTTTTTCTAGTTCTCCCTTCAGAAGAGGTACTATCCCAAGTCAGCCACTTCAACCTTCCCAGGCCAAGATTATGAGAGGAATTGGGATGAGGCCAGGTAAGTGGCAGAGTTCTTGCCCCCACGCAAGGACCTGGAATAGGCCTATTCCTGCTCAAGATGGCTGTTGGGAGTTGACTGGCTTTTGCCTTTATGTGGCTCCTCCAGACCTCTTGGTGTCCCTGGAATGGAATTGAATCTGGCCTTTATGGCATGAGTCAGAGTTTCAGGAGGCTGGCAATGATGGCAGGGTTTTTCTGCTATGCCCAATGTGGCAGGGGAAAACATTTGCCACATATTTACTTACACATAGGGGAGGGAGGCCACTCTCACTGTTCAGGTATTAACCTGGGATAGTGCAGGTGGGTTGATTGGCATGTGGGGGACCCTCCCACCAGCTAAGACTGTCCCAGGAGACCAGGAGTAGGATGTATGGGATTGGGTCATCTGATGAGCTTCCTGAAAATGTTTCCAAGTCCTCTTCTGAAGGCCTGGACTGTACCCTCCTTGCCTGGGTCTGGAGTGGGGGCACATGGGGATCCAGGCCTTCCTGCCACTCCATATAAGGAGGTGACCACATGGCCCACAGTGTTCTAGGTCTCAGTGATGAGGCTGTTGCGGGTCCCAGTGGCCAGGTTGAAGTTCCAGGAAGTCAGCCTGTGGTGTAGATATTGCATACTGATATGGGTAGGGGTGCATTTTCTGACCTGGCAGCCAGATTGGGCCACCAGAATGGTGGTGATATGCTAATCTGTGGCTATTCAGAATAATGGGCTATAGACTTTCCACCATCCAAGATGACTCCTGCTTGAATTGCACATGTGCTGGCTTTCATCTGTCCATGTGTCCTGACCTCACTGCTACTTTTGGTCTGTGGCACCTGAGAGTGGCAGAGGTGGTGGTATAGGTTCTTTACCCAACACAGGATAAGAGTCTGAAAAGCATTGAGGCCAGGGTCAACCTGAGGTCAAATCCAAGGTGATATTCAAGGCCAAACTCAACTGTAGTAAAAATTTCAGGCAGTGATAGAAATTATGAGGATGGTAGTCAAGGACAGTATATGGGTCTTCAAAAGGTCAAGGTCAGGGTCAAATTATTAGTCAGTGATAGAAATATACATTGATGATGGTCAATGGCAGGGTTTGATCTGAAACAGAGTCAATGTAAAAGCCCAGATAAAGGTCACATAATCAGTCAGTAATAAAAATTGTCAGGATACAGGATATGGGTCTGAGAAGAGTCAAGGCCAAGTCCAGATCAAGTTCGAGGGCAAGAGCAAGGGCAAGAGCAAGGTTGAGGTTTAAGCCAAGGACAATTTATTGGTCAGTAATAGAGAAGATCAAGACAATTATAAGGGACAGGACATAGGTGAAAAGAGGAACATGGGTGAAAAAGGGCAAAGTCAAGTTCACAGTCAGGTCACAATGTCAGGCCAAGGTCAAATTATTGGTCACAGAGAGAGTAATTCAGGAAGACAGAGACATGATATATTCAACTAGTGTTTATATCAAGTTCAAGATTATGTCAATTTCAAAGTCAAGTCAACAAGATCAAGGTCAAATTCTCACTCATTATTAGAAATGGGGAGGATAATATTTCTACAGAGACTATGGTTCTGAAAAGGGTGAAGGTCAAAATTAGGCCATGGTCAAGTTCAGTATCATAAAAAGCCAAACTCAAGGTCATATTAAAAATTAGTGATAGAAAGGATCAGTACAGTAGATAGCAGACAGGATTTGTTTAAAATAAGGGTCAGGGCAAAGTTAAAGGTATTAAGTTGAGGTCAAAGGAAAATTATTAGTCGTAGAGAATGCCAGGATGATAGGAATAGAGCACAAAACTGGAATAGATAAAGGTCAAGAAAAATGCCAGGTCAAATTCATATTCAGGGTCAAATTCAAGTTTAAGTTTTCAGTCGGGGTAGAAACGAACATTGAAGATTGTGAAGGACAGGAGTTGGTCTGTATCAGTCAATATAAAGGTGAAGGTTAAGGTCAAATTAAAATAATCATTCAGTGATACAGAAAGTTGTCATGATAAGGACAGGATATGGGCCTGAAAGGGGTCAAGGTCAAGGTGAGGTCAAGGTCAAGGTAAAAATATAAGCCTGGTTCAAATAGTCAGTGTTAGAGATATGAAAATATAGTCTGATATAGGATATTAGTCTGAAAAGGTCAAGGTCAAGGAAAGGTGAAGGTGAAGGTCAAGAGAAATCAAATTATCAGTTATTAAGAAGACTATCAGGAAGATAGGGACATGTCTTAGTCTGTTCAGGCTGCTATAACAAAATACCACAGACAGGGTGGCTTATAAACAACATGAATTTATTTGGGCACCAGAAATCCAAGATAAGGGTGCTATGGTTGGGTTCTGGTGAGAACCCTCTTCCCTGTTGCAGAATTCTTATATCCTCACATGGTGGAAGGGGTGAGGGGGCTCTCTCAGGCCTCTTTTTTTTTTTGGCTGTGCCACGCAGTTTGCGGATCTTAGTTCCGTGACCAGGATTGAACTTGTGCCCCCTGCAGTGGAAGTGCTGAGTCCTAACCACTGGACTGCCAGGGAATTCCCTTGGGCCTCTTTTATAAGGGCATTAATCTCATTCATTAGGGCTCTGCCCTCCTGACCTAATTATCTCCCAAAGGTCCCACATCCTAATACACATAAAATGGGCATTAGAATTTTAACATGAGTTTCAAGGGGACACAAATATTTGAAACATAGCAGGAGACAAGGATCTCTATCAAGTTCAAAATTATGTTAATGCCAAGATCAAGGTCAAATCCCCAATCAATGAAAGAAATGGTCATAATGATATTCTTTTTTTAAAAAAAAATGATATTCTTACAGTTCTAAAAAGGTTCAAGGTTTGCAGTTGGTCACACCAAGTGTGAGATCAAGTTCAAGATCAAATTCAAGGTCAAGATTATATTATCAGTTGATGGTGAAGATGGGCAGGATGATAGAATCAAAATTAGGGATAGAAAATGTTCTAATGAAGGGTCAATATGAAAATGAAGGTAAAGGAAAAGGTAAAAATCATGGTCAACAGTTTCTCTGGTGGTGCAGTGGTTAAGATCCACCTGCCAATGTAGGAGACACAGGTTCGAGCCTTGGTCCAGGAAGATCCCATATGCTGCGGAGCAACTAAGCCCATGCGCCACAACTACTGAGCCTGCGCTCTAGAGCCTGCAAGCTACAACTACTGAGCCCACGTGCCACAACTACTGAAGCCTGTGCGCCTAGAGCCCATACACCACAACAAGAGAAGCCACTACAATGAGAAGCCTGCGCACCGCAACGAAGAGTAGCCCCCGCTTGCCACAACCAGAGAAAGCCCGCACGCAGCAACGAAGACCCAATGCAGCCAAAAATAAAATAATAATAATTTTTAAAAATCATGGTCAAGTTCAAATTTTCAGTTAGAGATAAAATGGACAGGATGATAGACAAGGACAGGATTTGTTTGGAATCAAGTTCAAGATTTTAAAGGTAATATTCAAAGTTAAGCCAAGGTCAAGATCAGGGTCCAATTATCCATCAATGATAGAAATGTCAGGGAGAGAGACAAGGACAGGATATAGGGTAATTGGTGCAAACTCTAGTTCAAGGTAAGGTAATGGTCACCTTTAGGTAAATTAAAGGTTGTATTAAAGGACAGGTCAAGTTCAAATTGGATTTCAGTGGTGTAAACTGATAGGATGATAATCAAGGTTGGAATATATTGTGAATCAGTGTGAAGATCAAGTTAAAGGACAAAGGATATGGACAAAGTGAGGTCAAAGGAGATGTCAAGATTCAAATGCAAGGTTCGAAATAATCAATTTGTAATAGAAAAGCAAGAAACGAAAGGACGGAACAGAGATTAAAAATGGTCAGTGTTGGGCTTCCCTGGTGGCGCAGTGGTTGAGAGTCCGCCTGCCGATGCAGGGGACACGGGTTCGTGCCCCGATTCGGGAAGATCCCACATGCTGCGGAGCAGCTGGGCCCGTGAGCCATGGCCGCTGAGCCTGCGCGTCCGGAGCCTGTGCTCTGCAACGGGAGAGGCCACAACAGTGAGAGGCCTGTGTACCGCAAAAAAAAAAAAAAAAAAAAGTCAGTGTCAACTTCAAGGTAAAAATCAAGATCAAATTATTGGTCAGTAAGGAATAAAGTTAGAAAGTTTCACACATGATATGCATCTGAAAAAGGTCAAGGTCATCTTCTAGATCAAGACCAAAACACCAAGGTCAGGACAAATTTCCATTAAGAAAGAGTCAATGGCAGTATTTCGACTCTCAGGGTCAAGGTAAAAGATTCAAGTTCAAGGTCAAGGTAAAGTTCATGGTCCAAAACAACCCCACAGATATAGGAGATTAAGGTCATGGTCAAATTAAAAGTCAGTGATAGAGGGACTTCCCTGGTGGTCTAGTGGTTAAGAATCCACCTTCCAGTGCAGGGGACATGGGTTCGACCCCTGGTCGGGGAACTAAGATCCCACATGCCATGGGGCAACTATTGAGCCCGTGCACCACAACTAGAGACAAGTGATCCCACATCTTCGCCACAGCGAAGATCCTGTGTGCCGCAACTAAGACCAGATGCAGCCAAAAAAAAAAAAAAGTCAGTGATAGAAAAGGTCATATAATAGTAGAGACAGAATACAGGTCTGAAAGTACCATGATAATCAGGCAAGGCTCAATTTCAATGACAATATTAAGGTTAAAATCAAGGTCAACTTTTGAGGGTTAGGGTCAAGATAGAAATTTAAGACCTATAGAATGAGGGTCAAGGTTGGGGTTGGATAAGGATAAAGTCAGATTTAGGGTTATAATTTGGGGTAACTGTTATGGTTAGGATGAGGATTAGGGCAGGAATAAGGTCATGATTTAGTGTTGGAGTTGGGTCTGGTTTGTGTACGTGTTCATGTTTGTATTCGTGTTGGTGTTTGTTGTTGGACTTAAATTCAGCCTTGGGCTCGGGCTAGGACTTGGGAGAGTGTATAACATGCAGTACAGAGTGGGAAACACACTGTTCCACACAAAAACATGATACGGATTCATTCATGCAACTAGCAGTCTTGACATATTTTACACGTTTCCATAGGGAGTGTGTAATACGCAGCACAGAGTGGTGAACACATCTTACAGAAATAAGATTATCCTGATTCATTCATGCAACCAGTGCCATTAGAAATGTCTTCTTTTAAAAAAATAATAATTTATTGCTTTTCCTTCCAAGTCTTTGTGAATTTACAAAAAAAAAAAAAAAAGTTTACAGGCTGCTCAGCTCAGACTGAGAATGCAAGAGGTGAGAACCTGGACCACAATGGCCGCTGGGTGTTCGCCTGCAGATAGGCACTGACATCTGAAACAAGCTCCCCCAGATTTCCTTTATTGCCTTCAGAGTTGCTGCATTCCTCACACACCATCTCACACGACACACTTGGGTCATTAGGCAAGTCAGTGGAATGGTACAGAGGTTTTTTTGGTTTGGGGGTTGTAGTTTTTCTTTTCCTTTTTTGCCCTTCTTCTAGAAAATGAAATTTTCAGCTCATTTCTGAAAAAAAAATTGGTCAATAAATTCATTTTGTTCTGGTTCTACTTTACACAAAGCTTCATACTCAACCTGATACCTTCCAAGCTGCATTTTCTTTTCTGCTATTAGTGCCTGGAGTTGCTGCTGGTGGGCTTCTCTCTGTTTTTTTTTTTTTTTTTTCTCTCTCTGTTTTGCTGTAAATTTGAGCAAGTTCTGAGCACCAATGGCCTTCATCCTCTCATTTTCTGCTGCTTTTGCAAGTTGGTCAACAAGCTCAATTAAACCACCAACTATTTTATGAAATTGGCCAATTTTGTCCGAAGTCCTTGCACTCTTCCTTGAGCTCTATGATCTGCTGGGTAACCTCTGGGTCCAACACCCGCAGCTTGTTCAGCTCATCAAAGTGTGGCCCTGCTTCACCCAGGATGTCCTTGGCCATGGCTGTCCACCCCGCAGCAGCGGTGCCTGCAACCCAGGCTGACGGCGGTAGGCAGTTCCTCTCTCCGGTCGGCGGCAGCCGGAGTCCTGCCCACCAGCCTCGGCCGCTGCCAAGGCTACATGACCTGTTTACCCCTAACATCACTTTCCGACATCTTTAGCTCTTACACCGCAGAGCCTGCTGGGAAACAAGAATTTTTAAAAAATACATCTTTATTGGAGTATAATTGCTTCACAATACTGTGTTAGTTTCTGTTGTACACCAAAGTGAATCAGGGATATGGGGACATATACATACATATGTCCCCATATCCCCTCCCTCTTGAGCCTCCCTCCCATCCTCCTTATCCCACCCCTATAGGTCATCACAAAGCACCGAGATGATCTCCCTGTGCTATGTGGCTGCTTCCCACTAGCTATTTTACATTTGGTAGTGTATATGTGTCAATGCTACTCTCTCACTTTGTCCCAGCTTACCCTTCCCCCTCCCAGTGTCCTCAAAACCATTCTATGTCTACATCTTTATTCCTGCCCTGCAACTAGGTTCATCAGTACCATTTTTTTTTTTAGATTCCGTATATATGTGTTAGAATACAGTATTTGTTTTCTCTTTCTGATTTCCTCCACTCTGTATGACAGACTCTAGGTCCATCCACCTCACTCAAATAACTCAATTTTATTTCATTTTATGGCTGTGTAATATTCCATTGTATATATGTGCCACATCCTCTTTATCCATTCATCTGTCAATGGACACTTAGGTTGCTTCCACGTCCTGGCTATCGTAAGTAGTGTGCAATGAACATTGTGGTACATGACTCTTTTTGAATTATGGTTTTCTCAGGGTATATACCCAGTAGTGGGATTGCTGGGTCATATGGTAGTTCTATTTATAGTTTTTTAAGGAACCTCCATACTGTTCTCCAAGTGGTTGTACCAATTTACATTCCCACCAACAGTGCAAGAGGATTCCCTTTTCTCCACACCCTCTCCAGCATTTACTGTTTGGAGATTTTTTTATGATGGCCATTCTGACTGGTGTGAGGTGATACCTCATTATAGTTTTGATTTACATTTCTCTAATAATTAATGATGTTGAACATTCTTTCATGTGTTTGTTGGCAATCTGTATATCTTCTTTGGAGAAATGTCTATTTAGGTCTTCTGCCCATTTTTGGATTGGGTTATTTTTTTGATATTGAGCTGCATGAGCTGCTTGTAAATTTGGAGAGTAATCCTTTGTCAGTTGCTTCATTTGCAAATATTTTTCTCCCATTCTGAGTGTTGCTTTTTCATCTTGTTTATGGTTTCCTTTGCTGTGCAAAAGCTTTTAAGTTTCATTAGGTCCCATTTGTTTATTTTTGTTTTTATTTCCATTTCTCTAGGAGGTGGGTCAAAGAGGATCTTGCTGTGATTTATGTCATGGAGTGTTCTGCCTATGTTTTCCTCTAAGAGTTTTATAGTGTCTGGCCTTACGTTTAGGTCTTTAATCCATTTTGAGTGTATTTTTGTGTATGATGTTAGGGAGTGATCTAACCTCATACTTTTACATGTACCTGTCCAGTTTTCCAGCACCACTTATTGAAGAGGCTGTCTTTTCTCCATTGTATATTTTTGCCTCCTTTATCAAAAATAAGGTGACCATATGTGCATGGGTTTCTCTCTGGGCTTTCTATCCTGTTCCATTGATCTATATTTATGGTTTTGTGCCAGGACCATACTGTCTTGATTATTGTAGCTTTGTAGTATAGTCTGAAGTCAGGGAGCCTGATTCTTCCAGCTCCGTTTTTCTTTCTCAAGATTGCTTTGGCTATTCGGGTTCTTTTGTGTTTCCATACAAATTGTGAATTCTTTTGTTCTAGTTCTGTGAAAAATGTCATTGGTGATTTTATAGGGATTGCATGGAATCTGTAGATTGCTTTAGGTAGTATAGTCATTTTCACAATGTTGATTCTTCCAATCCAAGAACATGGTATATCTCTCCATCTGTTTGTATCATCTTTAATTTCTTTCATCAGTGTCTTATAGTGTTCTGCATACAGGTCTTTTGTCTCCTTAGATAGGTTTATTCCTAGATATTTTATTCTTTTTGTTGCAGTGGTAAATGGGGTGTTTCCTTAATTTCTCTTTCAGATTTTTCATCATTAGTGTATAGGAATGCAAGAGATTCCTTTGCATTAATTTTGTATCCTGCTACTTTACCAAATTCATTGATTAGCTCTAGTGGTTTTCTGGTAGCATATTTAGGATTCTCTCTATATAGTATCATGTCATCTGCAAACAGTGAGAGTTTTACTTCTTCTTTTCCAATTTGGATTCCTTTTATTTGATTTTCTTCTCTGATTGCTGTGGCTAAAACTTCCAAAACTATGTTGAATAATAGTGGTGAGAGTGGGCATCCTTGTGTTGTTCCTGATCTTAGAGGAAATGGTTTCAGATTTTCACCATTGAGAACGATGTTGGCTGTGGGTTTGTCGTACATGGCCTTTCTTATGTTGAGGTAGGTTCCCTCTATGCCTACTTTCTGGAGAGTTTTCATCATAAATATGTGTTTAATTTTGTCAAAATCCTTTTCTGCATCTATTGAGATTATCATATGGTTTTTATCCTTCAGTTTGTTAATATGGTGTATCACATTGAATGATTTGTTTATATTGAAGAATCCTTGCATTCCTGGGATAAACCCCACTTGATCATGGTGTACGATCCTGTTAATGTGCTGTTGGATTCTGTTTGCTAGTATTTTGTTGAGGATTTTTACGTCTATGTTCATCAGTGATATTGGTCTGTAGTTTTCTTTTTTTGTGATATCTTTGTCTGGTTTTGATATCAGGGTGATGGTGGCCTCGTAGAATGAGTTTGGGAGTGTTCCTCCCTCTGCTACATTTTGGAAGTGTTTGAGAAGGATAGGCATTAACTTTTCTCTAAATGTTTGATAGAATTCCCCTGTGAAGACATGTGGTCCTGGGCTTTTGTTTGTTGGAAGATTTTTAGTCACAGTTTCAATTTCAGTGTTTGTGATTGGTCTATTTATATTTTCTATTTCTTCCTGCTTCAGTCTCAGAATGTTGTGCTTTTCTAATAATTTGTCCATTTCTTCCAGGTTGTCCATTTTAATGGCATAGAGTTGCTTGTAGTAATCTCTCATGATTGTTTGTATTTCTGCAATGTCAGTTGTTACTTCTCCATTTTTATTTTTAATTCTATTGATTTGAGTCTTCTCCCTTTTTTTCTTGATGAGTCTGGCTAGTGGTTTATCAATTTTGTTTATCTTCTTAAAGAAACAACTTTTAGTTTTATTGATCTTTACTATTGTTTCCTTCATTTCTTTTCCATTTATTTCTGATCTGATCCTTATGATTTCTTTCTATTAACTTTGTTTTTTGTTTTTTTTTTTTTCTACTTTCTCTATCATTTCTCTGAATTCTTTTTCGGGCAGATTGTGTATTTCCTTATTTGGTCTTGTAGATTTTTACCTTGTTCCTTTATCTGTGACATATTTTTTTGCCATCTCATTTTTTTCTTTTTGTAGGGTGGGATTTTTTTCCTGTCTTACTCATTGTTTGGCCTGAAGCTTCTAGCACTGGAGTTTGTAGGCTGTTGGATAGAGCTGGGTCTTGGTGCTGAGATTAGGACCTCTGAGGGACTTCACTCTGATGAACATTCCCTGGAGTCTGATGTTCTCTGTTACTCCAGGGGTTTGTACTCAGAGCTCCCACTGCAGGAGCTTTGGTCTGACCCCTTGCTCATGAACCAAGATCCCGCCAGCTGCACAGGGTGACAAAGAAGAAAAAAAAGAAATAAAGGAGCAGAATAACAAAGATTAAAAAATAAAATTAGACTAGGAAACTAACAGATATGTTAGAAAGAATATAAAAATAAAAACATAGATGAAACAACAACCAGAATGTTAAACATAACCACAATAGTAAAAAAAGAGGGGGAAAAAAGAAGAGAGGAAAAGGCCTTGGCTGTGGGTGTGGGGATTAGGCTGGGGTAGGGTTTAGGCAGTGGGCGCAGCCTATGCTTAGGACCCACAGGGCTGCTAAAGGTCCTCGTGTGGAGTGGGGGGTGGGGCTTAGGGTCAAGCAACAGAAGGGTCCCAGGTGTGCCTCTAGTCTCGGTGAGTGAGGGACCCGGCCTGGGAGTCCAGCAGGCTTCCTGGGCCCAAGTGGGCAGAGCAAATGCCCTCTGCACCTCTCATGCTCCTCTGGTCCTGGAGGGCCCCTCCTGCCTTCCTCTCCTGTTCTCCCCTGGCCTCCCTCCTACGACCCCAGGACCAATGCTGCCCTGAGGGGTCCTTGGAGGGCAGGGGACCCGGCCTGGGAGCCCCAGTCTTCCCGGGCCAATTGGGCAGGGGAAACGGTAGGTGACCTCCCCACTGATCCAAGCCCCTGAGGGTCCCTCCAGGTGTGGGAACCCATTCCCCCTCCCAGTCACCCCTCAGGGGCATCGGTCCTGTCCAGGCTCCACTTCTCCTCCACACTCAGTCACCCCATATCCTACTTGGTCACTTGTGGGTTCCTCCCATCTCCTTGGACATCGAGGTCCCCCAACAGTGTCTGGCAGGTGCCCTCGTTGTGGGGAGACATGAACTGCGTGTCTTCCCATGCTGCCATCCTGACTCTGTCCCACCCTATTTCTTTTGATTGGAACATTTAGTCTATTGACATTTAACTACTTATTGATAGATATGTACTTACTGCCATTTTTTTCTTACTGCCATTTTATTACTTGTTTTCCACTTGTTTTTGTAGTTCCTTTCTGCTTATTTCTTTTTGTTTCTTCCCTTGTGATTTGTTTCTTTGTTTAGAAGTATGCTGTGTTCCTTCATTTTTAGTATTCATGCATCAATTATAGGTTTTTGATTATCCTGGGGCTCACATATGTTAACCTATAATTATATCTACTTTTTTTTTTTTTTGCAGTATGCGGGCCTCTCACTGTTGTGGCCTCTCCCGTTGCAGAGCCCAGGCTCCAGACGCGCAGGCTCAGTGGCCATGGCTCATGGGCCCAGCCACTCCGCGGCATGTGGGATCTTCCCAGAGTGAGGCATGAACCCATGTCCCCTGCATTGGCAGGTGGACTCTCAACCACTGTGCCACCAGGGATGCCCTATCTACTTGTTTTTAAACTAGTATTCCTTTAAGTTCAGACATGTTCTAAACTTTTTTTACTCTCCCTCCTCACGTTTTTACTCCCCCACCTCACATTTTCTGTTTCTGAAGTCATATTTTACATCTTTATGTTTGTCCCTTAACTGTGTATTGTAGTTATAGTTACTTTTATAATTTTTTGTCTTTTAAACTTTGTACTAGCTTATTTGAGTTGTTGATCCTCAGTTTTTAATATATATTTGCTTTCCTAATGGGATTTTCTCTCCCCTATAGATTCTTAATTTCTTTATGCTTAGAGAAGACCCTTCAACATTTCTTTTGGAGTAGGTTTATTGTTGTTGAACTCGTTTAGTTTTTGCTTGCCTGAGAACTTCTTTATCTCTCCTTATATTCTAAATGATAATCTTGCTGGGTAGAGTATCTTTGTTGCAGGTTTTTCCCTTTCAGAACTTTGAATATGTCATCCACTCCCTTCTGGCTTGCAAAGTTTTGGCAGAGAAATTAGTTGAAAGCTTTATGGGAATTCCCTTGTAAATGTCTCTTTGTTTTTCTCTTGTTGCCTTTAGAATTCTCTCTCTTTAACTTTTGCAATTTTAATTATGATATGTCTTGGTGTGGAATTACTGGGAGTGGAATTGCTGCCATATTAGTGCTCTGAGGTGGCCCATAGCCCCAAGCAGTGTGCTAAATTGTGCCTGTGGTTCCTTACCTTGTGGGTGCTGGGCAGTTTTCAGGTCTACAACTCCTCTAGCGCCTGCCAGATCTCCTTCTTCACCTTCTCTGGGTTGTGGACCAGGCCTGTGTGAGGCTTCACATTGCAGGGGTCCAGTCTCTCAGTCATGTCACCCATCCTCTGGATCTTCTCTTTTGACTTCTCTTAACCCTGGGCCAGTTATCAAAAATCCATCAAATTGGGGCTTCCCTGGTGGCACAGTGGTTGAGAGTCCACCTGCCGATGCAGGGGACATGGGTTCATGCCCCGGTCTGGGAAGATCCCACATGCCATGGAGTGGCTAGGCCTGTGAGCCATGGCCGCTGAGCCTGCGTGTCCGGAGCCTTTGCTCCACAATGGGAGAGGCCACAGCAGTGAGAGGCCCACGTACCGCAAAAAAAAAAGAAATTCCATCAAATTGGAGGAAGACCAGAGACATTATGGTGGAGTAGAAGGACTTCAGCTCACCTCCTCTCATGAAAACACCAAAATCTCAACTAACTGCCGAACAACCATCTACAAAAAGGCTGAAACCTACCAAAAAAGATAATATACATCCAAATACGAAGAAGTAGCCACAATGAGACAGTTAGGAAGGGAACATTTGCAATACAATACAATCAAATCCCATTCCCACTGGGTAGGTGACCCATAAACTGGAAACTTGCAGAAGTTCCCCACAGGAGCAAAGTCCTGAGCCCCACATCAGGATCCCCAGTCTAGGGGTCTGGCATTGGGAAGAGGAGCTCCCAGAGCATTTGGCTTTGAAGATCAGGAACTCCACAGGACTGGGAGAAACGGAAACTCCACTCTTGGAGGGTGCACACAAGGTCTCATGCACACTGGGACCCAGGGAAAAAGCAGTGACTTCATAGTAGCCTGGATCAGAACTACCTGCTAGTGTTGGAGGATCTCCTGGGGAGGTGGGGGGAGGCTGTGGCTCACTGTGGGGACAAGGACAGTGGTGGCAGAGGTACTGGAGAATATTCATCAGCTTGAGCTCTCCTGGATGTCACCATTTTGACACCAAGACCTGGTCACACCCAACAAAGTGTAGGCTCCAGTGCTGGGATGCCTCAGGCTGAAAAAGCAACAGGGCAGGAACACAGCCCCCCACCCCCACCCCATCAGCAGACAGGCTGCCTAAAGTCTTTCTGAGCCCATAGCCACCTCTAAAGACACCCACTGACATGGTGCTGCTCCCCAGAGGGAATAAAACCCAGCTCCACCCACCAGAAGCCTCCACAGGCCTCTTAGACCAGCCTCACCCACCCACTAGGGGGCAGACACCAGAAGCAAGAAAAAATACGATCCTGCAACCTGTGGAACAGAGACCACAAACACAGAAAATTAGGCAAAATAATATGGCAGGGGAACATGTTCCAAACGAAGGAACAAGAAAAAACCCCAGAAGAACAACTAAGTGAAGTGGAGATAGGCAATCTATCCAAAAAAGAATTCAGAGTAATGATTGATAGTAAAGATGATTGAAGATCTCAGAAAGAGATTGGAGGCACAGACTGAGAAGATACAAGAAATGTTTAACAAAAAGATATAAAGAACAAACAAACAGGGTTGAACAATACAATAACTAAAATGAAAAATACACTAGAAAGAAACAATAGCAGAATAAATGAGGCAGAAGAACGGATAAATGAGCTGCAAGACATAATGGTAGATATCACTGCCATGGAACAGAATAAAGGAAAAAGAATTAAAAGAAATGAAGAGAGTCTCAGAAACCTCTGGGACAACATTAAACACACCAACATTTGCAAAATAAGGGTCCCAGAAGGAGAGGAGAGAGAGAAAGTGAGAAAATATTTGAAGAGATTACAATGAAAACTTCCTTAATATGAGAAAGGAAAAACTCACTCAAGTCCAGGAAGCACAGGGAGTCCCATGTAAGATGAACCCAAGAAGGAACATGCTGAGAGACACATTATTCAAACTGACAAAAATTAAAGACAAAGAAGTATGTTAAAAGCAACAAGGGAAAGGCAACAAATAACATACAAGGGAATCTCCATAATATTTTCAGCTGACTTTTCAACAGAAACTCTGCAGGACAAAGGGGAGTGGCATGATATATTTAAAGTGATGAAAGGGAAAAAGCTGCAACCAAGAATACTCTACCCAGCAAGGCTCTAGTTCAGATTCTATGGAGAAATCAAAAGCTTTACAGACAAGAAAAGTTAAGAGAATTCAGCATCATCATGCCAGCTTTACAACATTTGCTAAAGAAACTTGTTTAGTTGGAAAAGGAAAGGCCACAACTAGAAACAAGAAAATTACGAATGGGGAAGCTCACCAGTAAAGGCAACCATGCAGTAAGGGTAGGAAATTATCCACACACAAATATGATACAAAACCAGCAACTGTGAGAAGAGGAGAGTACAAATGCAGGATATTGGAAATGCATTTGAAATTAAGAGACCAGCAACTTAAAACAATCCTGCATATATAGACTGCTGTATCAAAACCTCATGGTAACAAGAAACCAAAAATCTAAAATACATACACACACAAAAAAGAAATCTAAACACAATACTAAAGATAGTCATCAAATCACAAGAGAAGAGAACAAAAGAGAAAGGGAAAAAAAAGACTAGGAAAAAAACCCCACCAATAACTGAAAACAACAAAATGGCAATAAGAACACACATATCAGCAATTACCTTAAATGTAAATGGATTAAATGCCCAATCAAAAGATAAGAAGGGCTGAGTGGATACAAAAATAAGACCCATATATTTGCTGTCTACAAGAGACCCACTTCAGATTTAGGTACATATACAGACAGAAAGTGAGAGGATGGAAAGCAACATTAAACGCACCAACATTCAAATTATAGGGGTCCCAGAAGCAGAAGAGAAAAAGAAAGGAACTGAGAAAATATTTGAAGAGATTATAGTTGAAAACTTCCCTAATATGGGAAATGAAATAGTCAATCAAGTCCAGGAAGCACAGAGGGTCCCATACAGGATAAATCCAAGGAGAAACATGCCAAGACACATATTAATCAAACTATCAAAAATTAAATACAAAGAAAAAATAATAAAAGCAGCAAGGGAAAAACTACAAATAATATACAAGGGAATTTCCATAAGGTTAACAGCTGATCTTTCAGCAGAAACTCTGCAAGCCAGAAGGGACTGGCAGGACATATTTAAAGTGATGAAAGGGAAAAATCTACCACCTAGATTACTCTACCCAGCAAGGATCTCATTCAGATCCGACAGAGAAATTAAAACGTTTACAGACAAGCAAAAGCTAAGAGAATTCAGCACCACTAAACCAGCTTTACAACAAATGCTAAAGGAACCTCTCTAGGCAGGAAACAGAAGAGAACGAAAAGACCTACAATAACAAACCCAAAACAATTAAGAAAATGGTAATAGGAACATACATATCGATAATTACCTTAAATGTAAATGAATTAAATGCTCCAACCAAAAGACATAGACTGGCTGAGTGGATACAAAAAGAAGACCATATATATGCTGTCTACAAGAGACCCACTTCAGACCTAGGGACACATAGAGACTGAAAGTGAGGGGATGGAAAAAGATATTCCATGCAAATGGAAATCAAAAGAGAGCTGGACTAGCAATTCTCATATCAGAAAAAATAGTCTTTAAAATAAAGACTATAACAAGAGACAAAGAAGGACACTACATAATGATCAAGGGATCAATCCAAGAAGAAGATAAAACAATTGTAAATATTTATGCACCCAACATAGGAGCATCTCAATACACAAGACAAATGCTAACAGCCATAAAAGGGGAAACTGACAGTAACACAATCATAATAGGGGACTTTAACACCCCACTTTCACCAATGGACAGATCATCCAAAATGAAAATAAATAAGGACACAGACGATTTGAATGACACAGTAAATGAGATGGACTTAACTGATATTTATAGGACATTCCATCCAAATACAACAGAATACACTTTCTTCTCAAGTGCTCATGGAACATTCTCCAGGATAGATCATATCTTGGGTCACAAATCAAGCCTTGGTATTTTTAACAAAACTGAAATCGTATTAAGTATCTTTTCCGACCACAATGCTTTGATACTGGATATCAATTACAGGAACAAAACTGTAAAAAAATACAAACACATGGAGACGAAACGATACACTACTAAATAACCAACAGTTCACTGACAAAATCAAAGAGGAAATCAAAAAACACCTAGAAACAAATGACAGTGAAAACACGAGGACCCAAAACTTATGGGATGCAGCAAGAGCAGTTCTAAGAGGGAAGGTTATAGCAATACAATGCTACCTCAAGAAACAAGAAAGATCTCAAATAAACAACCTAGCCTTACACCTAAAGCAATTAGAGATGGAAGAACAAAAAAACCCCCAAAGTTAGCAGAAAGAAAAAAATAATAAAGAACAGATCAGAAATGAATGAAAAAGAAATGAAGGAAACAATAGCAAATATCAATAAAACTAAATCTGGTTCTTTGAGAATATAAACAAAATTGATAAACCATTAGCCAGACTCATCAAGGAAAAAAGGGAGAAGACTCAAATCAATAGAATTAGAAATGAAAACGAAGTAACAACTGACACTGCAGAAGTACAAAGGAACATGAGAGATTACTACAAGGAACTGTATGCCAATAAAATGGACAACCTGGAAGAAATGGACAAATTCTTAGAAAAGCACAACCTTCCAAGACTGAACCAGGAAGAAATAGAAAATATAAACAGACCAATCACAAGCACTGAACTTGAAACTGTGATTAAACATCTTCCAACAAACAAAAGCTCAGGACCAGATGGCTTCACAGGCAAAGTCTATCAAACATTTAGAGAAGAGCTAACAGCTATCCTTCTCAACCTCTTCCAAAATATATCAGAGGGAGGAACACTCCCAAACTCATTCTACGAGGCCACCATCACCCCTGATACCAAAACCAGACAAAGATGTCACAAAGAAAGAAAACTACAGCCCAATATCATTGATGAACATAGATTCAAAAATCCTTAACAAAATACTAGCAAACAGAATCCAACAGCACATTAAAAGGATCATACACCATGATCAAGTGGGGTTTATTCCAGGAATGCAAGGATTCTTCAATACATGCAAATCAATCAATGTGATACACCATATTAACAAATTGAAGAATAAAAACCATATGATCATCTCAATAGAAGCAGAAAAAGCTTTCAACAAATTCAACACCAATTTATGATAAAAACCCTCCAACAAGTAGGCATACAGGGAACTTACCTCAACATAAGAAAGGCCATATATGACAAACCCACAGCCAACATTGTCCTCAATGGTGAAAAACTGAAAGCATTTCCACTACAATCAGGAAAAAGAAAAGGTTGCCCACTCTCAACACTATTATTCAACATTGTTTTGGCAGTTTTAGCCACAGCAATCAGAGAAAAACAAATAAAAAGAACCCAAATCAGAAAAGAGGAATTAAAGCTGTCACTGTTTGCAGATGACATAATACTACACATAGAGAATCCTAAAGATGCTACCAGAAAACCACTAGAGCTAATCAATGAATTTGGTAAAGTAGCAGGATACAAAATTAATACAAAGGAATCTCTTGCATTCCTATACACTAATGATGAAAAATCTGAAAGAGAAATTAAGAAAACACTCCCAAAAAAAAAAAAAAAAAAAAAAAAAAAAAAAAAAAAGAAAAAAAAAAAGAAAACACTCCCATTTACCATTGCAACAAAAAGAATAAAATATCTAGGAATAAACCTACCTAAAGAGACAAAAGACCTGTAGGCAGAAAATTATAAGACACTGATGAAAGAAATTAAAGATGATACAAATAGATTGAGAGATATACCATGTTCTTGGATTGGAAGAATCAACATTGTGAAAATGACTCTACTACCCAAAGCAATCTACAGATTCAATGCAATCCCTATCAAACTACCACTGACATTTTTCACAGACCTAGAACAAAAAATTTCACAATTTGTATGGAAACACAAAAGACCCCGAATAGCAAAAGCAATCTTGACAGTGAAAAACGGAGCTGGAGGAATCAGGCCCCCTGACTTCAGGGCCCCTTACTACAAAGCTACAGTAATCAAGACAGTATGGTCCTGGCACAAAACCATGAATATAGGTCAATGGAACAGGATAGAAAGCCCAGAGATAAACCCACGCATATATGGTCACCTTCTTTTTTATAAAGGAGGCAAGAATATACAATGGAGAAAAGACAGCCTCGTCAATAAATGGTGCTGGGAAAACTGGACAGCTACATGTAAAAGAATGCAATTAGAACACTCCCTACACCATATACAAAAATAATCTCAAAATGGATTAAGGACCTAAATGTAAGGCCAGACACTATAAAACTCTTAGAAGAAAACATAGGTAGAACACTCCATGACATAAATCACAGCAAGATCCTCTTTGACCCACCTCCTAGAGAAATAGAAATAAAAACAAATATAAACAAATGGGACCTAATGAAACTTAAAAGCTTTTGCACAGCAAAGGAAACCATAAACAAGATGAAAAGACAGCCCTCAGAATGGGAGAAAAATATTTGCAAATGAAGCAACTGACAAAGGATTAATCTCCAAAACTTACAAGCAGCTCTTGCAGCTCAATATCAAAAAAATAAAAAACCCAGTCCAAAAATGGGCAGAAGACCTAAATAGACATTTCTCCAAAGAAGATATACAGTTTGCCAACAAACACATTAAAGAATGCTCAACATCATTAATCATTAGAGAAATGTAAATCAAAACTACAGTGAGGTATCACCTCACACCCATCAGAATGGCCATCATCAAAGAATCTCCAAACAATAAATGCTGGAGAGGGTGTGGAGAAAAGGGAACCCTCTTGCACTGTTAGTGGGAATGTAAATGGATACAGCCACTATGGAGAACAGCATGGAGTTTCCTTAAAAAACTAAAAATAGAACTACCATACGACCCAGCAATCCCACTACTGAGCATATACCCAGATAAAACCATAAATCAAAAAGACACATGCACCCCAATGTTCATTGCAGCACTGTTTACAATAGCCAGGTCATGGAAGCAACCTAAATGCCCATTGACAGAGGGATGGATAAGAAGTTGTGGTACATATATACAATGGAATATTACTCAGCCATAAAAAGGAACGATATTGGGTCATTTGTAGAGATGTGGATGAATGTAGAGACTGTAATACAGATGAAGTAAGTCAGAAAGAGAAAAACAAATATTGTACATTAACACATATATGTGGAACCTAGAAAAATGGTACAGATGAGCCAGTTTGCAGGGCAGAAATTGAGACACAGATGTACAGAACAAACGTATGGACACCAAGGGGGAAAAGCTGCGGGTTGGTGGTGGTGGTAGTGTGATGTATTGGGAGATTAGGATTGGCATATATACACTAATATGTATAAAATGGATAACTAAGAAGACCCTGTTGTAAAACTAAATAAATAAAATAAAATTCAAAAAAGAAAAGAAAAACACCTAGGAATAAACACACCTAAGGAGGCAAAAGACCGGTACTCAGAAAACAGTAAAACACTGATGAAGGAAATCAAAGATGACAGAAACAGGGCTTCACTGGTGGCTCAGCGGTTAACAACCCAACTGCCAATGCAGGGGACATGGGTTAGAGCCCTGGTCCAGGAAGATCCCACATGCTGCGGAGCAGTAAAGCCCGTGTGCCACAACTACTGAGCCTGCACTCTAGAGCCTGTGAGCCACAACTACTGAGCCTATGTGCCACAACTACTGAAACCCATGCACCTAGAGCCCGTGCTCTGCAACAAGAGAAGCCAATGCAATGACAAGCCTGCACAGCACGAGGAAGAGTAGTCCCCACTCGTTGCAACTAAAGAAAGCCTGCACACAGCAACGAAGACCCAATGCAGCCAAAAAATAAATAAATAAATAAAAAGGCAAAGATAATAGAAATAGATGGAGAGATACACCATGCTCCTTGATTGGAAGAATCAATATTGTGAAAATGACTATACTACCCAAAGCAATCCACAGGTTCAATGCAATACCTATCAAATTACCAATGGCATTGTCCCCAGAACTAGTACAAGAAATTTTACAATTTTTATGGAAACACAAAATACCCTGAACAGCCAAAGCCATCTTAAGAAAGAAAAACGGGGCTGGAGGAATTAGGCTGACTTCAGACCATACTACAAAGCTACAGTAATCAAGACAGTATGGTACTGGCATAAAAACAGAAATATAGATCAATGGAACAGGATAGAAAGCCCAGAGAGAAACCCAAACATATATGGTCACCTTATTTTTGACAAAGGAGGCAAGAATATACAATGGAAAAAGATAGCCTCTTCGATAAGTTGTGCTGGGAAAAATGGACAGATATATGTAAAAGAATGAAATTACAACACACCCTAATACCATACATAAAAATGAACTCAAGCTTCCCTGGTGGCACAGTGGTTGGGGGTCCGCCTGCCGATGCAGGGGACACGGGTTCGTGCCCCGGTCCGGGAGGATCCCACATGCCGTGGAGCGGCTGGACCCGTGAGAAATGGCTGCTGAGCCTGCGCATCCAGGGCCTGTGCTCCACAATGGGAGAGGTCACAGCAGTGAGAGGCCCGCGTACCGCAAAAAAAAAAAAAAAAATGCTCAACATCACTAATCATTAGAGAAATGCAAATCAAAATCACAATGAGGTATCACCTCACACTGGTCAAAATGGCCATTTTCAAAAAATCTACAAACAGTAAATGCTGGAGAGGGTGTGGAGAAAAGGGAACCCTCCCGCACTGTCGGTGGGAATGTAAATGGATACAGCCACTGTGGAGAACAGTATGCAGGTTCCTTAAAAAACTACAAACAGAACTACCATATGACACAGCAACCTCACTACTGGGCATATACCCTGAGAAAACCATAATTGAAAAAGAGTCATGTACCACAATGTTTATTGCAGCACTATTTACAATAGCCAGGAGATGGAAGCAACCTAAATGTCCATCAATAGATGAATGGATAAAGAAGATGTGGCACATATAACACAATGCAATATTACTCAGCCATAAAAAGGAACAGAATTGAGTTACTTGTAGTAAGGTGGATGAACTTAGAATGTCACATAGAGTGAAGTAAGTCAGAAAGAGAAAAATACTGTATGCTAACACATATATATGGAATTTTAAAAAGCGGTACTGATGAACCTAGTGGCAGGACAGGAGCAAAGACGCAGAGTAGAGAACAGACTTGAGGGCACAGGGGGCGAAGGGGAAGCTGGGATGAAGTGAGAGAGTGGCATTGACATATATACGCTACCAAATGTAAAATGGATGGCTAGTGGGAAGCTGCTGCATAGCACAAGGAGATCAACTCGATGCTTTGTGATGACCTAGAGGGATGGGATATAGAGGATGGGAGGGAGGCTCAAGAAGGAGGGGATATGGGGATATATGTATACATATAGCTGATTCACTTTGATGTACAACAGAAACTAACACAACATTATAAAACATTTATACTCCAATAAAGATGTGAAAAAAAATTCTGTCCTAAAAAAAGAAACAAACAAAAAAGAATTTCTCACCCCATAACTTTAGTTAGGTAAAATTCTAAAAGTGCATTAATAATTTTTCCTTTGATTATTTCTTAAACCATCTAGTTCAGGGAACATAGTGAGATAAAAGGCAAAGCTTCTTAAATAAAACATGTTTGAGAGTTGCATGTGGATAGGGCACTCTTTTACCTTTTTTACAATGATTATCAAAAATTCATACTTAGGATCATTTGGATGTCCCTCTCGGTCCTCAGGACAGGCTGCCCCAAGATAGGCTACAATGGTATATTGAATATAGTAAACTAAATTTCCTTGAGAAACCGCTGATGAAACAAAATTATATTTACAAGCACTCTCTGCTCCCCCTCTGCTGGAAGAGGAAAGAAATCAAATCTCCCATGTGAAAGTACTGTCAGTATAACAGGATAATAGAAAGCATCCTTATCACCAGATTTGGGAATTCTAGGCTAAGGAAGCTATGTAAACAAAGTTTGTTACTTCTTCATAAGTTTGCTGCCCGAAGCACAAACCCCTCTGTTTTGTTAAATCTTCACAAATAATTGTTTCTTTCTCTAAAAATGATATATGAGTGGCTGCTTTAGTCTCTTCAAAAGTCTCATTTCTATGAGACCTCTGTTCATATAAATTAAATTTGTTTATTTCTTTGTTAATCTGTCTGGTGTGAATTTAATTGTTAAACCATCTGAAAGAACTAAGAAGGGGTGAGGGCAACTTTTCCTCCTTCTCAACAGTTGTTTTAGTTGCCAGGATACTAGCTGGACCCACTCTCTTCCCCTTAGGGCTACAGAATTGAGAGGTACTGTGACCACAAACTTAAGCTGGCAGAAGGTAAAAGTTGTTAACAGATTAGCCTTCTGGATCTCTGCCTGGAAATGCCAGTGGAAGTGAAACTGATAAAAGTCATTTTTCTCTATAAACTTAGATTAGCAGGAGAAAATATGTGTGGAACTTTGTCATAGCAACTCAAATAAAAATATGGTAAATGAGTGATCTTCATTTTTATTGGTCATTTCCTCCCAGAAAATGTCTCTGCTTTTCTTTGTCTCTGTGTGTTGTGTCATTTGTCCTAAGGAGGAAGAACCATAGGGCAGAATAGCAGGCATAGGTTCTTTATAAAATTGCTGTTCAAGCCAGCCTCACAAACTGGTGAGTTCATGGTTGTCACCCACTAGTGTTTGTTTAGACAAATGTTGCTGTGGGTCCCTCATGGAAAAAACAGAAGAGTTTATTCCTTCCATCTTGGTCTATATTGTGAGAGCTTGACTTTATGACCAGTGAGAATATTCTATCTGGTCACTGCATTCTGAAATGTGCACTTATTGGGGTGGATCTATTTGGTGGCCAAATAGACTGGGGCATGAGACAGGAAATCACAAGCATCTCTCTCTTCATGTGGCAATGCCAGATTTCACAGGTACTTGTCATAAGGGGTCCTAGTCTATAGAGGCATTTCTTGTGTCAACATTCATTGCTTTGTGCTGAGAAAGTCTCATTCCAGTAGCACTGCCTGGTGCCAAAGATGAGTAGATTTATGACTGGAGGCATCTCACATTGTCATGACAGAACAGAGACAACATTTGATTACACCATCCTTACCACATGTGCAACAGAAGTCTTTACTGTCTTAGACTATATTGGGAGTAGACCTTTGGATTATGGGGGATACATCATCTGCACCCACATTAGGGATGCCTGTTTTATACATGGTAAAGATTTATTCTAAGTCTAAAAAGTTACCTCTGTGTCTTTCCATAAGAAGTCTTACTGGATCGAGTCATTATTGAAATAAACAAACTAGTGGAAATCCCATTCGTCAGTGACAGGATAATGAATCGTTTTAACTGGAAAACTTCTATGTTTGAAAATCTTTTCTTTTTACACAGTTTTATTGGAGTATAATTGCTTTACAATTTTGTGTTAGTTTCTGCTGTACAACAAAGTGAATCAGCTGTATGTATACATATATCCCCATATCCCCTCCCTCTTGAGCCTCCCTCCCACCCTCCGAATCCCACCCCTCTAGGTTGTCACAAAGCACCGAGCTGATCTCCTGAGCTTTGCAGCTACTTCCCACTAGCTATCTATTTTACATTTGGTAGTATATATATGTCAATGCTAGTCTTTCACTACATCCCCCTCATCATAAACAACTGTCATACTGGTATTTACAGGAAGATCTAATTGAAAAGAGAACACAAAATGGTATGATGCTATTCTTAGGGAATCCTTTAATAAAATGAATTAACAGAAGCCAGACTTAGAAAAATTTTTTAAAAATCTGAAGTAAATTCCCCTTCTCTTCCCTTTTATACTCCTCTTCAATCCCAACTCCCTGCACCTAGCCTCCATAAGATCATTTGGACCTCTGGGATCCTGGTATGACCTATCCCTCAAAACCCAGCTCTATCACCTCACCCAGTTGTCCTAAATCTTAAAACTCCTGCAACCTTCCCATAAAGCACTCACCTGGTTGTTTTGATTTCTCTTTTTAAAAAGATTTTTCGGAGAGCACATTGGCTTGACCTCTAGTCCTGGGGAATACAGATTATTTTGTAAATGCTGACAGTCAGAAGTGAACTCAGCTGAGTACTTGAGAAGCACAATAAAGCTCACTTTGCAGTCCCTTATAAATCCTAATTTCCAGGTCTTGCTAACCAGCCTCTGCCAGCTTCAGGCATTCCTATGCAATGTCCTTTGTAGAAGTATACTGTACCCCATCCCCAAAATTTCAGACCCCTTGTAAAACATCAGATCTTTAAATTATAAAATGTTTTACCTCCAGTCTCAGAAGACCCAATCAATTCAGGGCAGAATTAGAAAGATTAGTTGTTATTCACAACCCCAATCATAGGGACCTTAATTGACTGCTAGAGGATTTTCTTCCAGCCCACAGTTATACCGTATCTATTAGGTAGGCCAGATGACACTCTGGGTAAACAAAACCCCTTCAGAGAGGAACAGAGAGGCCAGCACCTCTCCCAGTCAACCAAAGTAGAAATGACCTAAATAAAAGCTAATATTCAAGGTTCGATAGGAAAAATATTAAAGGCCTTTGCCCATAAATTTAGTTGGTCTAAGGTTGAATTATGTATTCAAAAAAAAAAAAAAAAAGGAAAGAATCCAGAAGCTTTTGTTGAATGTTTTATACAAAATTTTTAGCAGAAAACTGCATTGAAAACAGAAGCCCAGAGCACAGGAAACACTAATATCTGCTCCAGTGAGAATTTTTCACCCTGACACTGGACAGCAAATTCAAAATAACTGCAAGTGTGGTAATTGAGGATACAACTCAATTCTTTGAAAGTAGCTTCTAGGAATGCAGAAAAAAAGTTTAATAGCCACAATTCTTGCTTTACAACTTGAATATTTAGAGAAACAAAAACATAAATCTGAGAATAATTTGAAGCCCTCTTCCTATTTGCCTCCAGACAACTGCAGATATTGTAAGAAATCAGGAGGTTGTAAGAGAAATTGTCCTGCAGTTAAGAGAAAGGTTTAAGAAGCAATCCCTTTGTGCCCCAGGACTGCCAGTAGGTTCATTTTTCTCCTTCTGAGGGACAGTTCCCCCCCAAAATGACAGGGTCAGCTGTTCCTCTGTTGTGCCCCATAGCTTGTCATTAAACCTAAAATACAGAATCAGGCACTGGATTCTTAATTGACACTGGTGCAACGTCCTCTACCATCTGCTCAGTGGAGTTGCCTCTACCTGTGATTTTGTTCAAGCAGTTGAAAACTCTGGGTAGACTATTTCATTGCCAATATTTCAGTCCACCCCAATATCTTTAGCTCCTCCCCCCCATAACATGCACTGGGCCGTTCTAGTTTCCACCTGTTTACCAGTAAACTTCTTGGTGGAGATTTTAATGTAAATTTAATGCCGCTATAAAATGTAATGGGAGGGGCTTTTATTTCCCTGCTCTCAGATAAAGCCTCACACTGTTACCGAATGCAAGTTCATGTGCCCAAGGCACAGTGAGGCCAAACAAACCGAAACTCTCTGGAAGGTTTCAACAAAGCACTTTTAAAAGCAAGGTGACAAAAAAAAAAAAAAGCAAGGTGAGGTAGGGGTGTGTTTGGTTGTGGCAAACTTCTTGGTGTTGAACTCTTTTGTTCTTGCAGCTGTCCATGTAAGTCAGGTCATGATGTTCCTGTAACCCCCCAACAAGACAAATGCTATTCTCTGTTCTGCAACTTTTTATCTCTGTATGAATGGACTCTTAAAGGTTAGAGCCCTGAGAATAGACTATCCTGTATACTTAAGGCTATAGGCAACATTCAAAAAGTGCAGAGCCAGCATGACTAAGCACAGGCAACAAGGCGCAAAGTTTAAAGTAAAGAGGAACAGATCTAATATGGAGTCAGAGTTGTTCTTCCCTGTTCCGACACCTCCTGCTTTCCTTACTGGAAAGTCAGCCTGATTAAAATCCATCTGAATTGGATGGACCTTTAATAGATGTCCCAATAAATGTCTGGGCCACACAGGCAAATGAATTTGCATTGCTACTATTGATATATGAAGTGACTGTATATATTACATGGAAGAAAAATTAACTTTTCCATCAGTAGACTAACATGGTGTACATATTAAAAAACAAACAAACAACCTTTTTCTGAATAATGAACACATTACCCATATTTATTAATCATGTATTAGAAAACTGCCTGGAGAGTACTTGTCTCTCACTGTCCTACTTCACTCTCTAGGTCTCCACTATAGACTATTTTTTTTTTAACATCTTTATTGGGGTATAATTGCTTTACAATGGTGTGTTAGTTTCTGCTTTATAACAAAGTGAATCAGTTATACATATACATATGTTCCCATATCTCTTCCCTCTTGTGTCTCCCTCCCTCCCACCCTCCCTATCCCACCCCTCCAGGCGGTCACAAAGCACCGCGCTGATATCCCTGTGCTATGCGGCTGCTTCCCACTAGCTATCTACCTTACGTTTGTTACTGTATATATGTCCATGCCTCGCTCTCGCTTTGTCACAGCTCACCCTTCCCCCTCCGCATATCCTCAAGTCTGTTCTCCAGTAGGTCTGTGTCTTTATTCCTGTCTTTCCCCTAGGTTCTTCATGACATTTTTCTCTTAAATTCCATATATATGTGTTAGCATACGGTATTTGTCTTTCTCTTTCTGACTTACTTCACTCTGTATGACAGACTAGAGGTCTATCCACCTCATTACAAATAGCTCAATTTCGTTTCTTTTTATGGCTGAGTAATATTCCATTGTATATATGTGCCACATCTTCTTTATCCATTCATCCGATGATGGACACTTAGGTTGTTTCCATCTCCGGGTCCACTATAGACTCTTTTTCAAACTGTGTGTTGCTCTTATTAACCCTTACTTTTTCAGCATGCTGAGCACAAACCAAACGCTCCCTTATGCCTGTTTACTAAACACTGGTCAGGTTAACTAATCAATCTGACTGTTGGTTATATCAAATCTAGATAGAGCAAAAGAACCAGAACTGGTCTTCATTCCTGCTGATTGAACACCTGGTGGACTAAAGTAGAAAATATGGATGAATGACAAGCTATGGTATCCAAGACTGAAAAATAATCACTGCATTATTTTCTTCTGGTGAGTTATTTGGGACCCAGACCACCTGTATAGAAGTTCAAGGACCGGCCCTGGACCAGATAAAGACAATTAATGAAAAATGTTCTCTTTGCGTTGAAAACAAACATGACCTTGGAACTTCTCTTGGTGACATACTAGGAAAATGTTGTAACAAACTCTGTAGATTCCACAAGTGGCAACTTCAAACCTCTCTGGGAGATTGTAAATGACTCTAGCACTACCCTTTTTGGTACAGATGTCTGCCAAATCACCAAATGATTTGGATCCTGCACAAGCCACTCTTTGTACACTCTGTACAGTGGGTATTTTTAAAAATAATTAATTATATTATTTTTGGCTGCGTTGGGTCTTCATTGCTGCACGCGGGCTTTCTCTAGTTGTGGCGAGCGGGGGCTACTCTTCGTTGCGGTGCGTGAGCTTCTCATTGTGGTGGCTTCTCTTGTCGTGGAGCACAGGCTCCAGATGTGTGGGCTTTAGTAGTTGTGGCTCATGGGCTGTAGAGCGCAGGCTCAGTAGTTGTGGTGTGCGGGCTTAGTTGCTCCGCGGCATGTGGGATCTTCCCGGACCAGGGCTCGAACTCGTGTCCCCTGCATTGGCAGGTGGATTATTAGCCACTGTGCCACCAGGGAAGCCCTGTACAGTGGGTATTTTAACTGTTCCCCTGAATAAGCTACCAAATACCACAAACTATTGTTGATGGATTTGTCGTTTTGTCAATATACAATCTCCTAGTTTGTCTTATTTAAGAAATTCACCTGAGTTTCTACGTTGTCTGAGATTAGGATTGCCACCATAGCATTCTTTTTACTATTTATATAGAAGCTATTTCCATCCTCTCATTTTTATCCTACTTGCGTCTTGGATCTAAAGTGTGTTTCTTGTAGATGATATGTAGTTAAATTACGTTTTTTAAAAAAAATTATTGTCTCTCTCTGCCTTTTAATTGGAAATTAATTGTTTTTATTTTGGTAGTGTACCATTTAATCCTCTTCTCACTTATTCTAGTTATTTTCTTAATGGCTACCCTGAGGGTCAAAACTAACACCTTAAACTTAGAATAATCTAGTTTGAATTAATATCAACATAGTTTCTATAGTATAAGAAACTATGTAATACTACCAAAGGTAAAATAGATAGCTAGTGGGAAGCAGCCGCATAGCACAGGATCAGCTCGGCGCTTTGTGATTGTGACCGCCTAGAGGGGTGGGAAAAGGAGGGTGGGAGGGAGACGCAAGAGGGAGGGGATATGGGGATATATGTGTACGTATAGCTGATTCATTTTGTTATACAGCATAAACTAACACAACATTGTAAAGCAATTATACTCCAATAAAGATGTTTAAAAAACTCTATGTATTAAACATATATCCTTTATATTTTTACTGTCACAACTCTATATACTTGTGTCTATTAACACAGATTTATGTTAAAGTTTTACTCATTTGACTTTTAAATAATATAGGAAAAAAAGAGAACCTACGAACCTAAATACAATCATACTGGCTTTTATATTTATCTACATAGTTTCCTTTACCAGCATTTATTCTTCATGACACTGAGTAGTTCTCAAGTGACATTTTTTTCAGCTTGCAGGGTTCCCTTTAGCATTTCTTGTCAGTCAGATCTGCTAATGATTATCTCCCTCAACTTTTGCTTATCTTTGGAACATCTTTATCATTCATATTTAAAGATAGTCTTACTAGATAGATGTAGAGCCTGGTTTGACATATTTTTTTCTCTTAGTACTTTAAATATGGCATTTAAATCAGGCTTTTCAGTGCATCCTGTCCTTTGTCATTGCTAATGAGAAATAAGCTGCTAATCTTATTGATGAACTATTATACGTGACAATTAGTTTTTCACTTGCCGCTTCAAGATTCTGCTTTTGTCTTTGTATTTTGACTGTTTGATGATAATATGTGCTGGCTTTGATTTCCTAGTTTATCCTAATTAGAGTCCATTGACCCTTTAGGTATGGAGATTCATATCTTTTACCAAATTAGAACATTTTCAGCCGTTATTACTGCAAGTATTATTTTTCTCCTTTCTCCTCTCTTTTAGGCTGAATATACATGAACATGATGGTTCTAGGGAACAGTAAGATGACCCTCAGGTGGGATGCACAAGTTCCAGTGTTTCTTTGCCAGCAGAGGGCATTCCCACAACATACATGGTTGTTCAGGCATAGGAAGTAATGATGATGCAGGCTAGAATAGTAAGGATATTCAATGAGTGATCAGTGAGTGGTTAACATAACATCTTCAATTCAGTTGGATCAGCATCCACAAGGAGCTTGATAATGACCAGGACATCAAAAAGAAAATAACCCACACAGCAGTGGTCACATAGAGGCCAAACAATGGACAGTGAAACCTGAAGGAGAGAGTTGGCAAGCCCTGTAAACAAGGACATGGCTGCAAGAAGGTGACAGATCTGTTGGTGCATGATTGTAGCAGAGTGGAGGGACCAGCAGATGACAACATAATGGTCAACAACCGATACAGTAAAAAGCACACACTCCATGGAGCCAAAAGCCAAAGCCACAGAATACTGAACAATGCAGCTTATGTAGCTGATATTCTTAACTTCTCCACAAGCTTACCATTATTTGAGGAACAACGCAGTTAGTAAAATGCATGTCCAAAATTGAGAGGTTTGGGAAGAAGTAGTACATTGGGGTGTGGAGCCTGCTATCCAGGAGGGAAATTAAGATGATGGCTGCGTTGCCTGTGAGTGTCATCACGTAGAACACAGAAACAAAGAAAGGATGAACTCAACCTGGGGATACTCTGAGAAGTCAACTAAGATAATGTCTTCCCCTGAGCTGACATTATTTTCACCATCTTCTTATTTCATAGCAACTGAAATAAAATCAAGTATTCTCTCTATATTGCCAAAACAGATGGACAAAAATTAGTCAATTTTTACATAACAGTCCCTACTAATTCATAGGTTTTTCTAACAATTCCAAACAATGAGAACTCAAATTTCCTGATGTATAAAATAATTTAAATGATTTAAATGTAAATCCAAAGTCACAAAGAATGCAAAAACTTGATGGAAGTAGCCTAAAAGTACATTAAAGTCTTTTAGGTGCTTCACTTGATCCCATTAATTAAATATTTGTCTAGGAAGCCTATAGTTTGTATTTCACTTAGATATCCACTCTTAATTGGTACACTCTTGATTAGTGTAGGAACAATGAGAGAAAAAATCAAGTGATAATAAAAATGAAACGAAAACTGGGATATGGTAGTTGATGTGATAAATTAATTCGCCCTGGCAATGAGTATGATACAATAGTGACTGTGATATTAAAATAAGCAGTGAGTTTTGGACCAAACTGACACAGCCACAATGATAAAATTTTTGTATATAGTTTCATGAAACCAATAAGGTAATTTAGTCTTGTTTCCCTCACAAATACTAGTTTGCTTTATATTCTGTTGACATAAAACAAATAGATGACTAGTTGTTTCTTTAGCAAACATGAGGTTATTCAAGATCAAGAAGTAACTACATTTCCAGATTTGCAACCATGGTGAGACATGTGCATGTCCCCCACAAAAAATGGAGAGAACTGTTTTAAATAGGGGCAAATGAAGTTGAGATAGCTCTAGTAAACAGAGTCCACTGGAAAAATTAAGAGTTTGAAGTACAGTAGCTTTTCATTGGGTAAGTTGTGACAGTTTCTTATTGGCTGAGCTCTTGAAGGAAGGAAGAGGAAGTCTTTTTCGTTTTGGGCTCTGTTATTGTTATAGGTGTGAAAAGCTTCCCTGTCTGACATCCAGACTATCTTAAGTGAGATTTCCTTTTATTATTTCTTGACAATTTCTCCCTTTTGATCAAGATTGTTCTCTGAAAGCATCACTGATTGAGAGTCAGGTTTTCTGGTTCCAGTGACTTTTTATCCCTCAATGCAAAGAAGGACATTCCTGGATGTACTGTCCTACATCAAATGGAAATTGCACAGATTTGAGACCTATTGACGTTCACATCTGAATCACAGGGAGTTGTAAGAAGGAGAACGCTGAAGTACTTATTATGTGAAGTCCCTAAGTTAACAAGATTACAGAGATTGGTGATCATCTTTAGCATTGTGTCATCATCAAAGAGGAACTTCCAACAGACCTGGTCTATATATCTTGGGAAAGCTATCTCATCAGATGTCAGCTGCTTCAGTTCTGGGAAATCTTTACTTTCAGGTCAACAGATGGCTGTCAGTTTGAGTCAAAGTTTCGTGCTTTCTTTAGGTGTGTTTGTGAATCCAAGAGTCTATTTCCTGAAATTTGGTGACACAAAGGTTGGTTATCAGTACCTGATAGAGGCCTTACAAGCGAGTTTGAAGATAGTCCTTCTGGAGCAGCTGTCCCCAACTTTTTTGGCACCAGGGACCGTTTCATGGAAGACAATTTTTCCACAGACGGATCGGGGGCAGGGGGATGGTTCAGGCGGTAATGCGAGTGATGGGGAGCGGCAGATGAAGCTTCGCTTGCTCGCCCACCCGCCGCTCACCTCCTGCTCTTTGGCCTGGTTCCTAACAGGCTGCGGACCGGTACCGGTCTGTGGCCCGGGGGTTGCGCACCCCTGTTCTGGAGATTTCATTTCTAAAATCCCCAAATATCCAGGTTGCAAGTGTGAGGCTTAAGACCTTTGTCTCCCATGAGTGCACTGTGAAAAGATCACTTTACCAAAACATGCTTACTTTTAGTAGAAGAAATTAGGACTTCACAATATTGGAGTACCTCTCCATTTAGCAGTTGTGGGTCAAAAGAGGCAAGAGTCAAGTGCATTGGGTATCCTGTGGCTATCTCAAACAATGAGCATTTATGAGTTCCAAGAGGGTGGATGTGATGTCTAGGAGAATTTACAGCAATGCTTTTGGGCAAGTTATTTGGAGGGCCTCTACAATTTTTTCCAATTGGGACTTCATGCCTTCACCTAAACCAGAGGAATGAGGGTGGTAAGTGCAGTGACAGTTTTGTAAAACTGACCAAACAGCACAGATGTGTTGAAGTACTTGACCACTAAAACGGATTCTTTGACCTTTATGCAGTTAGAGAAGAGTTTCCCAGGTGGGGACAATCTTTTCCTAATGGTTTTAAGCCACAAAAGAGGGAGTAACCTGTCTGCAAGAGAAGGCTTCAGTTCAGTGTTGAACAGGCCATGACTAAAACATATTTATATCCACAAGACTGGGGAAGTTGTATGAAATTCATGTGCCAGACCTCAAATGGTTAATTAATCAGTTAAAAAAATCAGGAAACAGTATGAACAAGCTTCCCTGGGTTGAGCTTTGGACAAGTGGATCAACTGAGTTAGGCATTTTTGCAGGATTTTAAATAATTCCCCACAAATATTGATTCATGAACATTGTTATCTTGTCAATAAACCTATGGTTTAATGCAGGCACAGGGGTGAGGAATGAGAATTTTAGAGTGTTAGGTCCAAACCTAGTTTTCTCTTTTATCAAACCAACAGTTGTTGAATTTCCATCTTGCTTTTCCTTTTCTGAGGATCACTGCTGGGCTTCTCTAGTGAGATTTTCTGTGTTATAATTTAGAGAAATATCCCTTTGGACCATGAGAGTTTTGGCTGCTGTTGGGTCCTTAAAGGGCAGCATTCCTTCTGGAAATGTCAGCAAGGTGATTTCCCTAGCTTTCAGAGAGTCAAGTTTAGGATGACCTGAAATATTAATAATAGCTGAAGTGTCAGTTTGAAGCGCTGCATCCAATAATTCCTGAACATAGGGGCCATTTAAAATTTTATTTTCCCTGGAAGTAAGGAGCCACACTGCTTCTAAAACTTTCCAAAATCACGAGCCACTCCAAAAGCTTATGTACTATCAATATAGACATTGGCAGTTTTGTCCTTGGCTGAAGTACAAAACCATATCAGAGTACATAATTCAGCCTCTTTGGGAAAAGTAGTCATAGGTAAAGGTGCTGCTTCAACAGTATCCATGGAAGTTGCTATAGCATAGGGAGAACAATATTTGCCATTATTGCCTTTTAAATAAGAATCTTTGGTGAGCCATGAGAAATTGACTTCATTGGTGATGGAGGTGAGAAGACTAGCAGGGTTAAAGTGATTAAAACATCAACAAGAAAAATATGGCAGACACCTATTTTCTCACCCAGGGTTTGAGTGTCCTGGTAGGGTCATTGCTCTTGCCCTTTGGCAGCTTGGCTGGTAGTCAGATCAAGGATGAAGCAAAACAGTTCTTTAGAAGTGACCACAAAAACAACTGGGCAGTTTTGGCATGTACATCCCAATTCTGGTTTAATTATCAACATGTTACAAATATTCTATATGTTTATAGAACTATTAAGAGGCTAGGTGTTCCTGACAGGACAAGAAAAAGAAGATGGAAACACTTGGGGTGGAAGACTGAAGATTTAAATGGTGGTCAAGACAAGATGGTGGAGTAGAGGAACCTTGAGCTCACCTCCTCTCATGAGAACACCAAAATCACAACTAATGGTGGAACAACCATCAATAAAAAAGCCCAGAACCTACCAAAAAGATATTCTACATCCAAAGACAAAGAAGAAACCACAGTGAGATGGTAGGAGGGGCACACTTGCAATATAATCAAGTCCCAAACCCCACAAGTGTGCAACCAACAAACTGGAGAATAATTATATTGCAGAAGTTCTCCCATAGGAGTGAGGGTTCTGAGCTCCATGTCAGGCCCCCGGCCTGAGTGTCTGGCAATGGGAGGAGGAGCACCCAGAGCATTTAGCTTTTGAAGGCCAGTGGGTCTTGATGGCTGAGGCTCCACAGGACTCCACTCTTGAAGGGCACACACAAGGTCTTGCACACACAAGGACACAGGGCAAAAGCAGTGACTTCATAGGAGCCTGGACCAGACCTAGTTGGTATTGGAGGGTCTCCTGGGGAGATAGGGGCCAGCTGTGGCTCTCTCTGGGGTCATAAAAGCTGGCAGTAGACATAGCAGGGAGCATTCATCTATGTGAATTCTGACTGGAGGCAGACATCTTTGGTACTTGGCACCAAGACCTGGCCCCTCCAACAGTCTGTAGGCTCCAGTGTTGGGATGCCTTAGGCCAAACAGAAAAAGGGTGCAAACACAACCCCACCCATCAGCAGAGAGGCTGCCTAAAGACTTCCTAAGCCCACAGCCACCTCTAGACATGCTGCTTGACATGGCCCTGTCCACCAGATGGCCAAGAACCAGCTCCAACTATCAGTGGACAGGCACCAGCCACTTCCACCAGGAAGCCTGCACAAGCCTCTAGACCAGCCTCACTCATCGGGGGACAGATACCAGAAGCAAGAAAACTATAGTCCTGCAGCCTGTGGAACTGAGTCCACAAACAGTTCAGAACCAATCTTGGGACCAGATGGTCCCTGGACCTTGGGTGATGAGAAGGTAGTGTACTGCTGGATATATATGACATCCCCTACAGAGGACCACTTCTCCAAGGTTGAGAAGCATAACTAACCTTCCACATACATAAACATACAAGTAGAAATTTAGACAAAATGAGAGAGCACAGGAATGTGTTCCAGACAAAGGAACAAGATAAAACCCTGAAGAAAAACGAAGTGACATTTAGATAAGCAATCTACCTGAGAAAGTGTCAGAGTAATGATTGTAAAGATGATCCAAGAACTTGGGAGAAGAATGGATGCACAGAGTGACAAGTTACAAGAAGTTTTCAACAAAGAGAAAACATAAAGAACAATCAGAGTTGAAAAATATAAGAACTGAAACGAAAAATACACTAGAAGGAATCGATAGCAGAATTAATGAGGCAGAAGGACAGATAAGTGAGCTGGAAGACAGAGTGGCGGAAATCACTGCCATAGAACAGAATAAAGAAAAAAGAATGCAAAGAAATGAGGACAGTTTAAGAGACTTCTGAGACAATGTCAAACACCAACATTCACATTATAGTGGTCCCAGAAGGAGAAGAGAGACAGATAGGGTCTGAGAAAATACTTGAAGAGATAATAGCTGAAAACTTCCCTAACACAGGAAAGGAAACAGTCACCCAAGTTCAGGAAGCACAGAGAGTCCCATACAGGATTAACCCAGGGAGGAACATGCTGAGACACATAGCAATCAAATTGACAAAAAGTAAAAATAAAGTGAAAATATTAAAAGCAACAAGAGAAAAGCAACAAATGACATACAAGAGTATTCCCATAAAATTATCAGCTGATTTTTCAGCAGAAACTCTGCAGGACAGAAAGGAGTGGCATGATATATTTAAAGTGATGAAAGGGAAGAACCTACAACCAAGAATACTCTACCCAGCAAGGCTCTCATTCAGATTTGACAGAGAAATCAAAAGTTTTAGAGACAAGCAAAAGCTAAAGAATTCAGTAACACCAAATCAGTTTTACAACAAATGCTAAAGGAACTTCTCTAAGAGGAAAGGCAAAGGCCATAACTAGAAACAAGGAAATTATGAAATGGGAAAGCTCTCCAGTAAAGGCAAACATAGAATAAAAGTAGGAAGTCATCCACACACAAATATGAAATCTAAACCAGTAATCATGAGAGGAGGAGAGTACAAATGCAGGATATTCGAAATGCATTTGAAATTGAGATCAGCAACTTAAAACATATATATGTATACATATACACATATACATGCTACATACATATATACAGCACTATATATATATGTGTATATATATATATAGACTACTATATCAAAACCTCAAAATCTATAATAGATATACAAACAAGAAAGAAAATAGAATCCAAACACAACACTAATGATAGTCATCAAATCACAAGAGAAGAGAATAAAAGAGGGAAGGAAGAAAAAAGACCTACAAAAACAAATCGAAAACATTTAACAAAATGGCAATAAGGACATACATACCGATAATTAACCTTAAATGTAAATGGATTAAATACTCCAACCGAAAGGCATAGATTGGCTGAATGGATACAAAATCGACCCATATATATGCTGTCTACAAGAGACCCACTTCAGATCTAGGGACACATACAGACTGAAAGAGTACCCTGCAAAGATCCACCTTGTTGACTATCAAGTAAAATAAAAGAACATATTCTAGAGGAAATAATACCCATAGGACCAAAAAAAATGCCACCAGAAAGCCTGCTCTTCTAGGGGAAAGTGCAGTGAAACACAGTATGTTTGTAATAGACGTTCTGTTCCCCTGCACAGAGGTGCTTGCTATACACCTATCACACTCTAAAGAAATATTAGAATGCTTTAGTAAGACATGTACAAAGTTTCAAATAAATACATTAAGTGCAAAAAAAGTTGTTGATATTTACTCAAACGTGGGTGTTTCAATATTCATTTATATAACAAATTGCCAGCCACAGGTGTTAAGTTTCTGCAAAAATCCCCTGGTCAATAATGTGTTAATGCAAACTCTTTATTATTCAAATCCTAGCCAGAAGGAATGACAAAGAGCAAAGGGCAAAACATAGAAATTCACATGAGACTATATACACTATGATATTTACAAATTTATGCCATCTTTTACTAGCAAGGAAAATGAAATAAGGCTCTTCTAGCCAAAACAAGAGTAGATTTTCTCATAAGAAGGATGGACTATATATGGGTAAGGAATATCCACTACCTGGCACTACAGGAGGCCAGTACGAAAATCCCAACAAATACCAAACTGTCATTTATCAATAGCCCCACACAAAACAATCAAAACATAAAAATTAAACCAACCTGCATATTAGAAATACATGTCAATTCAACCATGGAACAAACAGGCTTCAAAATGAAAAGAGAAAAATGTTAATTGATTTAAGGACAAAACAATACCTGTTAATCATTATGTAGTACTGCTTACAGAGTACTTACAGAATTCTCTCACTTCAGTGTTCATTTTTGAACGTGTAAGTAGTAAATATCCAGTCGAGAGATCCCCTTTAAGAATGAGGCACTGATAAAGACAATATAACTCTAAAAATTATTCTTTTCATGTTATTTTTTTCTGGAACATTATACATGGATTAATTTGTATCAGGCTTTCTCAGATTTCTTACACATACAGGGTTTCTTTCCAGTGGGAGTTTTCACATGTAAGAATGAAGGCCAACTGATGTTTTCCCCACATTGCTTACATTCAAGAGAGGTTTCTATTAAGTATGAGATCTTTCATGCCTTCGAAAGGAATTGGGTCGACTGAAGGCTTTCCCACATTCTCTACATTTGTAGGGTTTCTCACCAGTGTGTATTCTCATGTGCCCTCGAAAGGTAGTGCGATAAATGAAGGCTTTCCCACATTCTGTACATTCATAAGGTTTCTCTCCAGTGTGAGTTTTTTCATGTGTTCGAAAGGATGTGTAACAACTGAAGGCTCTGCCACATTGCTTACATTCGTAAGGTTTCTCTCCTGTGTGAGTTCTTTGATGTATTCGAAATGAACTGGGAAAATTGAACGCTTTCCCACATTCCTTACACTTATAAGGTCCATCTCCAGTGTGCATTATCATGTGTGTTCGAACACTTGAGGGAGAAATGAAGGCTTTCCCACATTCTTTACATTTATAGGGTTTCTCTCCAGTGTGCTTTCTCACATGTCCTTGAAAGGTTGTGCGATAAATGAAGGTTTTCCCACATTCTGCACATTCATAGGGTTTCTCTCCAGTGTGAGTTCTTTCGTGTATTCGAAAGGAACTGGGCCAACTGAAAGTTTTACCACACTGTTTACATTCATATGGTTTTTCTCCAGTGTGAGTCCTTTCATGTGATCGAAACGAACTAGGACAAATGAAGGCTTTCCCACATTCCTTACATTTATAAGGTCCATCTCCAGTGTGTGTTATCATGTGTGTACGAATGCTTGAAAGAGATATGAAGGCTTTACCACATTCCTTACATTCATAGGGTTTCTCTCCAGTGTGAATTCTTTCATGTATTCGCAAACCTAGAGGAGAACTGAAGGTTTTCTCACATTGTTTACATTCATATTGTTTCTCTGCAGTGTGAATCCTTTCATGTCTTCGAAAGGAACTGGGACAACTGAGGGCTTTACCACACTGCTTACATTCATAGGGTTTTTCTCCAGTGTGACTTCTTTCATGTATTCGCAAACCTAGAGGAGACCTGAGGGATTTACCACACTGTTTACATACGAAGGGTTTCTCTCCAGTGTGAGTTCTTTCATGTGCTCGAAATGAAGTGGAACAACCAAAGGCTTTTCCACATTCCTTACATTTATAGGGTCCTTCTCCAGTGTGTGTTATCATGTGTCTTCGAAAGGTTGTGAGCCATGTGAAGGCTTTACCACATTCCTTACATTCATAGGGTTTCTCTCCAGTGTGAGTCCTTTCATGTCTGTGAACAGATTTGCGGTAACTGAAGGCTTTCCCACATTCCTTGCATTTATATGGCTTCTCCTCATCTTCATGATACTCATATGGTTTGTGTCCACTGTGAGATCTGATGTGTCTATTAAGGAATGAATGATGCATGAAGACTTTCCCACACACATTACATTCACATGGTCTTACTCCAGAAAGAGTTTCCTCATTCAGATTAAGATTTAGAATCTGGCTGACAGTTTCTCTATCTTGATTACCTTCTTTGCTTTCACAGAGTTTTTCTACCATATGACTTCTGTAAAAAATGAGAAATTATTAATGATTTCTTCACCAATTTCACATTAGTAGGGTATTAGAATTATATTTTATAGCGAAAGTGAAGGTTTTTTGCCCTTTCTGAATTTTTTGAGGGTGATTTATACTGAAAGCTCTGTAAGAGGACTTGACATAGCTATTATGAAAACAGTAATATTAATATATTGGGTTTCTTAATATTGTTTCCAAAAACACTGGACATCTATGTCATGTTTAAGTAAATGTTTTCGGTGAAAAAAATTTAAGGATAACTTTGAAGCTGGGGTTGTTTTTTCATTTATTTTAAAAAGTTTATGACATGCCAGGATTCTCATGGGGCACACTGCTATCTACTGTGTGTGACTCACCTTAGTCTTCTCCCTTGGGTTTTGTACCAGTCTTCAATGTTATGATTGTCCCATTTTTTTCCTAAAATGCAGACCCAGAAAAACAATGCAAATTATTGGAAATTATAGAAAAATATTAGATTCTAGGTCCACGATGAGCTGTGACCATGCAGTCCCCCCTTACCCACAGTTTTGCTTTCTGTGGTGTCAGTTACCTACGGTCAATTGCAGTCTGAAAATATTAAACTGTGCACCCTTCCAAGTAGTATGATGAAATCTTGCAATGTCCTGCTCTGTCCTGTCCAGGATGTGAATCATCCCTTTGTTCAGTGTATCCATGCTGTATATGCTACCTGCCCATCAGTCACTTAGTAGCCATCTCAGTTTTCAGATCACTGTGGTGGTACTGCAGTGCTTGTGTTCAAGTAATCCTTATTTTAATTAATTATGGCCCCAAAGTGCAAGAATAATGATATTGGTAATTAGGATATGCCAAAGAAAAGTTATAAAGTACTCCCTTTAAGTGAAAAGATGAAAGTTCTTGATTTAAGGGAAGAAAAAAATCATACACTGATGTTGCTAAGATCTATAGGAAAGATGAAACTTCTATCATGAAATTTTGAAGAAGGAAAAAGAAATTGATCTTAGTTTTGCTGTCTCATCTCAAACTGCAAAAGTTATGGACACTTAACACTTATGCATGTTAAGTTCACGTCTATTATACATGTTCTGTTCTTAGTTATCATTATCAATCTCTTACTGCGCACCAAATTTCTAAATTAAATTTATTATCATAGGTAGGTATGTATAGGATTCAGTACTATCTGCAGTTTCAGGCATCCACTGGTGGTCTTGGAATGTATCCCCTGCAGATAAGGGGGGACTACTGTATTCCTTTTCCATATTCCACATCTTGGAACAGTGTTGATGGGCAAGAAATACTTGTTCTCTAACTGAAGAAGTGAAGGAATGTTGTCATGCTTACCTATGGAGGCCAGGTTCCTCAAGGTTTCCTGCATCACATCTCTGTAAAGTTTCTTCTGCGAAGGATTCAGTAAAGCCCACTCCTCCTGGGTGAAGTTCACAGCCACATCCTCCAAGGTCACTGAGTCCTAAAACATCCCAAATATGTTTCCAGTAAGACGTGTGAATCTGACAGAACTGGGGATTTATACTCAATTTATAGGAAGATTACATATGATTCTGTCACCTTCAAACATTTATTTTATGTCTTGGTCATCAGAAACTGACTCTATGTCCTTACTTCTTCATGAATTTAACAGCATAATGAACACGTGCAAATTATTTATTCATTTTCACTCTGATCACTTTAAATGTTATTGCTCTCTGATGTCAGGGTCTAGAGCACCTTGGAGAAATGAGAGAAACGCTACACAAATGAATCAAATATCATTTTAAACACATCAATCTCTTGTGAAAAAAACTCATCTCCTTGTTATTACACACCATTTAACTCTGTACACTCCACTGATGTATGAGGTCAAATATGCAGGAGTTTTTAAGGAATAAGACACAGTGAAGAACTGGAAGCTTTTTCTTCTATTCCCATCACCAAACATGACAGTCCAGGAGGCCTGTGGAAATCCAACTTGTGAAAAGGATCAGTTTGTCTTACTGGCCTGAGAATTACTCCAGGTGATTAGAAATAGCCAGGTGCAATTGGCTAGATTAAAATATTCTTGTAAAGAAGTAGTACTTTTAGCTTGTGTAAAATTTATTGCAGACTCAGTTTCTCCATTCTCTCTCTGTCCCATTCATGGAGCTAGGAAGTTATTCAGAAGTTAAGGCTCAGACAACTTCACATGATATGACATGCTAAAAAGACAAAACTACTTAGACCTCAACAAAACCCTATACACAATGAGCCTCAGAGCTGTTTCTCGCCAGTTTTCAGCACACATAATGAAATGATAAAGTGCCAAAAGATTCCTTTTTGGTCAAAGCCCTTGCTAAATAACCTTGAGGAACAGGCTAAGAGCTGCGTTTTGCACAGGAATTCACAGCACTCCATAAAGGTCTGATGGTGAATCTGCCCATGATTATATAATGCATAAAGGATTCACAGCGCTTTCCTCTGAAGAATGTAAAACCTCCATTCTCTAATTTCAGGTGGAAGTTTCCTGGCCAGCCACTCCAGAGGCAATCCTCCCAACATGTCTCATTTCTGAGCTCCCATATGGTGCACAGAAGCATAACGGCCCAGCACTAAATATAGGAATACGTAAATTGATGACACCACACACTGCCAATAGTGTACAAAAGGGTTTATTACATCCATAATTGAGGTCTCTGAGGAGTAAGGCAGGCCTCTCAAGAAGGCATGAAATGGCTTGAGAGCGCAAGGAAAAGTACATGAACTTAATTTTTAGTTGAGGTTGTGGGTGGACTGAAGAGAGAGTTCACATACAAGGGCAGGAGCAGGCATGAATTGAATCTCTTGTCACTGCCAAAGGAAGGAAACTAAGGCTTTCCTATCATCATGGATACATGTGGGTCACAAGAGGAGGAAGGAGGGATGAGGCTTCAAAGCTGTCAGCAGTTAAACATAAAAAACTGGAGACAGAGACTTCTCTTTTCTTGTTCATTGTATAATGAACTTAGAAACTATCATTCCTAACCTCACAAGAAAAAAAACAAAGAACTGAAGACACAGAGCAAACCAGTTTCCAAAACTGGAAAGACAGAAAGAAGCTATTTTGAAGCAGCTATTCTTTTTTTTTTTTTTGCTGTACGTGGGCCTCTCACTGTTGTGGCCTCTCCCGTTGCAGACCACAGGCTCCAGACGCACAGGCTCAGTGGCCATGGCTCACGGGCCCAGCCGCTCCGCTGCATGTGGGATCTTCCTGGACCGGGGCACGAACCCGTGTCCCCTACATCAGCAGGCGGACTCTTAACCACTGTGCCACCAGGGAAGCCCCGAAACAGCTATTCTTAACGAGGCCTATCCTCAGAAGAGACTATTTCACCAGGGCCTAATGCAAAGACAAAAAAGAATACAACATCTAAGAACTTTGGGACAATGACAGCAGGTGTAAAATACACACAATGAGAATACCTGATAGAAAAGCAGAAACAAAAAAATAAGTGAAGCAATCATCACTGAGATTTTCCTAACATTAGTGATAGTCAGCAAACTGCAGATCCAGGAAACTAAGAAAAACACAAAACATGAAAAACAAAAAAAGAACACCAAAAACTTCACTGCCAAGCACATTATTTTCAACTGGAGAAAAATCAAAGACAAAGGGAACATTCTGAAAGAAGCCAGAGAGAAAAAACAAACCTTAGTTTTACTTAAGGATAAGAATTAAATCAGACCTCTTTTCAAAAACTATGCAAGCAAGAAATATCATGTAACTGGAATCAAACTGTATTTATCCTCTGGAATCTGGGTTCTTTCACTTAGCAATAAATATATGTATAAGATTTATCCATGTTGTTGCACATATTAACAGTTCATTACTTTTTATTGCTGAGTAGGATTGCATGTACAGATGTACTATAATTTATTCATTCACCAGATGACATTTGAGTTGTTTCCAGGTTTTGGTGATTATGAATAAAGCTGCTGTAAACATTCAAATACCAAAAAACAAAACAACAACAACAAAAAACCCCCAACTATGCAAGCAAGAGAATGGAATGAAATATTTAAAGTGCACGGTGTAAAAAAACACCATCCTACAACTCTGTGTCAAGCAAAATTATTCTTCAAAAGTGAGGGAGAGGGCTTCCCTGGTGGCGCAGTGGTTGAGAGTCCGCCTGCCGATGCAGGGGACACGGGTTCGTGCCCCGGTCTGGGAGGATCCCACATGCCGCGGAGCGGCTGGGCCCGTGAGCCACGGCCGCTGAGCCTGCGCGTCCGGAGCCTGTCCTCCGCAACGGGAGAGGCCACAACAGTGAGAGGCCCGCGTAACGCATAAAAAAAAAAAAAAAAAAAAAAAAAAAGTGAGGGAGAATATTTTGTAATAACCTATATGGGAAAAGCATCTGGAAAATAATTATATATATAAATTAAATAACTGAATATATATATAATAACTGAATAACTTTGCCATATACCTGAAGTGAACACACACTATAAATCAACTATACTTCAATAAAAAAATATAAAAAAGCCGATAAGCCTTTGTAATAAAAAAAAAAAATCTCTAGGACTGCTGCATCTCAGGAAAAAAAAGTGACGGAGAAATACTTTCTGAGAAAAATTGAGGGACTCTGATATCAATACACCTGGTTTTACAAGAAACAGTAAAAGAAATTCATTAGAAGGTACAGGCATACCTTGGAGACAATGAGGGTTCAGTTCCAGACTACCACAGTAAAGCAAATCACATGCATTTTTTGGTTTGCCAGTGCATGTAAAGTTATGTTTATACTATTCTGTACTCTGTTAAGTGTGCACTAGCGTTATGTATAAAAATACAATGTACATACCTTAATTTAAAAATACTTTATTGCTAAAAAATGCTAACCATCATCAGAGCCTTCAGCAAGTGATGGCAGTAACATCAAAGATTACTGATCACACACCACCATAACAAATGTAACAAAAATTTGAAATATTGTGAGAATTACCAAAATGTGACAGACACACAAAGTGAGCAAATGCTATTGAAAAAAAGGTGCCGATAGATTTGCTTCACACAGGGTTACAACCAACCTTCAACTTGCAAAAAAATGCATTACCTGTAAAGTGCAGTAAAGTGAATCACAATAAAATAAGGTATGTCTGAAAATGATATAAACAGGTGGAACATTAGAAAAGAGGACCCTTTAAGAGCTGTTCTCAGTTCACTATAGCCTTGTTGGTCTCATGGACACAAGCCCCACTGGTTTTCAAAGCTAGATGTTTTGGGACTTCCCTGGTGGTCCAGTGGTTATAAGATTCTGCCCTTCCACTGCAGGGGACATGGGTTCCATCCCTGATCAGGGAACTAAGATCCCACATGCTGTGCGGCTAGATGTTTGGGGGGCTTGTCTTCATGTGTGACTCTTAAAAGCTGGGGTGCCAAGTGTGGGGTCTAAACCCTTTGCTCCTCAAGGAGAAGCTTAGAGTTTTGAGTGCCTTCCTGAAGGTGGGGTGCCATGTGTGTGGGGGGGTTGGTTATGGTAAGATTGTGCCTCAGCTTCTACCCACTTTGATGTGGGTGTTCTCATTTGCCCTGTGCATAGGGAATCGCCAGTTATGGGCAACGAGAGATGAGCTGCTGCATGTTCCTGTATGCATGACAATGTCTGCTGCTGCCCTGCTGGATCACACCCCAGGCTCTCAGGCTGTCTCTGCATAGCTAGACTGAGTCCTCTCCCAGGGCCTGTCTGCCCGGGATTCCTGGGGTGCTGCCCTGTGTGCGCAAGGACAATGGTTGCTTCCAGCCGCCCCACCAAGATCACACCCAAGACCCTTGGTCTTTGTGTCCAGACCAAGTTTTTCCCTAGGGCCCAGTTGGCCCAGATCTCCCACCAGGCTGTGGCGTGGAGTGTGCAGGGCCAGGGTATTTGCCCAATTCAGACTGGGGAGTGGCGAGGCTCTCTCTGCTCTGATTGTTGACAAGCCAGCATGTGCACAATCCTTGCGAGTAGTGTCTTGGCCTCTCCAGCCCTTCTGACTGTCCTAGTGGTTCTCCAAGCAGCCAAGGGAGCTAGTCTCCTCTCTGCAGGATGCCAGGACTGGGACACAGACTGTGGCTCCACCTGCTTGCTCCCCAAGGTGAGGGGCTGCCCGTGTGGACCTTCTCTTCCTTTCAGATCCCTCCCAGGGGCACAGATCCCAACCTGATGTCTTTTTTTCTGTCCTACCCAGTTACATGGAGATCTTTCTTGCAGCTTTGGTTGTACAGAAGTTCTTCTGGGGACCTCCCTAGTGGTCCAGTGGTTAAGACTGCGCTTCCACTGTAGGGGGCGTGGGCTCGATTCCTGGTTGGGGAACTAAGTTCAAGCTGTGTGGTATGGGCCAAAAAAAAAAAGTTCTACCAGGTTCCATTTAATTTTCTGTGAGAACTGTAGAAGTTTTTTTGATGTGTTTGTAGGGGTAGGTGAGTTCCACATCCTCCTACCCTGTCATCTTGATTCCCCTTTCTCCTTTCAAATTATTAAATTATTATACTATTTGTTATGGTGATCTGTGATCCATGATCTTTGATGTTACTACAATGACTCACTGAAGGCTCAGACAATGATTGGTATTTTTTAGCTCTAAAGTATTTTAAAAGTAAGGTATGTACACTTTTTATACATAATACTATTATACACTTAATAGACCTTGATATAAGGTAAACATAGATTTATATACACTAGGAAACCAAAATTCATGTGATAATTGCTTCATTGTGATAACTGCTTTATTGCAGTGGACTGAACCTGCAATATCTCTGAGGTATGCCTGTGGTAGATACACAAAAGATAAAGATAAGGAATCTAAGCATACCAAAAAAGACAGGAATCTAAGCAAGCGAAGAAGACAGGAAAATAGGAATTACAAAACAGCCAGAAGACAGTGAACAAAATAGCAATAAGGACATACCTATCAATAATTACTTTAAATGTAAAAGAAATAATAAATTCTCCCATCAAAACACAGAGTGGCTGAATGGATTTAAAAAAAAAAAAGACTCACCTATATACTGCCTACAAAAACCTCACCTGAGATAAAAGTGCACACAAAGACTGAAAGAATGGAAAAAAAATATTCCATGCAAATGGAAACCAGAAGAAAGCTGGGGTAGCTATACTTGTAACAGTCAAAATAGACTTAAGACAAAGACTGTTATAAGGAACAAAAAAGGTCATTATATAATGATAAAGGGGTAAATCCAAAAAGAGCATATAACATTTGTAAACACTTATGCACTCAAAATAGAAACATCTGAATATATAAAACAAAATTTAACAGATCTAAAGGGAGAAGTAGAAAGCCATACAATAACAGAAAGGGACTTTAATACCCCAATTTCATCAGTGGATACATCATTCAGACAGAAAATCAATAAAGAAACACTTGCCTTCAGTGACATATTAGGCCAATCATTCTGTCCAAAAGCAACAAAATACACAATCTTCTCAAGGGGACATGGAACATTCTCCAGGAGAGAGCCTATGTTAGGCCACAAAACAAGTCTTAATAAATTTAAGATTAAAGTCACATTAAGCATCTTTCCCGACCACAATGCAATACAACTAGAAATCGATTATGAGGAGATAACTGGAAAATTCACATGTGGAGATTAAACATCATACTGAACAACCAATAGGTTAAAGAAATCAAAAGAGAAATTTTAAAAAGTACCTTGAGACAAATGAATTGGAAATATAGTAGAACCCCATTATCTGTGAGGGATACATTCCAAGACACTGAGTGGATGCCTGAAACCATGAAGAGTACTTAACCCCACAAATATAATGTTTTTTCCTATACATACACATGCACACACAGTGTGCATACAACGAACAAAGGGATGATTCATATCCCAGGCAACATGGAGCAGGATGGCACAAAGTTTTATCACACTCCTCAGCACAATGCACAATTCAAAACTTTATTTTAAAAAATGTTTAATGTATTTTTAAGTGTTTATTTCTGTAATTTTCCATTTAATATTTTCAGAGCACAGTTGACTGCAGGTAACTGAAACTGTAAAAAGCAAAACTGCAGATAAAGGGGGACTATTGTGCAACATACTGAAACTTACAGGATGCAGCAGAAGCACTTCCAAGAGGGAAGTTCATAGTGACAGTGATAAATCGAGAAACAAAAAAGATCTCAAAAAAACCTAACTTTACACCTCAAGGAACTAGAAAAAAAAGAAAAAACAAATGCCAAAGTTAATAAAATGAAGGAAATAACAAAGATCACAGTGGAAATAAATGAAAAAGACTGAGAATAAAAAAAAAATCAATGAAACTAAGAGCTTTTAAAATATAAGACAGATATCCAGTAGAGACAGTGGAGGAATAAGACGTGGAGATCACCTTCCTCCACACAAATACACCAAAAATACATCTACATGTGGAACAACTCCTACAGAACACCTACTAAATGCTGGCAGAAGACCTCAGACTTTCCAGAGGGCAAGAAACTCCCCATGTACCTGGCCGGGTGGTTGACAGGGTTTTGGTGCTCCGGCCTGGTGCCAGGCCTGAGCCTCTGAGGTGGGAGAGCCGAGTTCAGTACACTGGACCACCAGAGACCTCCTGGCTCCATGTAATATCAATCAGCGAGAACTCTTCCAGAGATCTCTGTCTCAACCCTAAGACCCAGCTCCACTCAACGGCCAGCAAGCTCCAGTGCTGGACACCCCATGCAAAACAACTAGCAAGACAGGAACAACCGGACCCATTAGCAGAAAGACTGCCTAAAATCATACTCAGTCACCCCATAACACACCACTGGACACAGCCCTGCCCACCAGAAAGACAAGATACAGCCCCACCCACCAGAACACAGGCACCAGTCTTCTCTACCAGGAAGCCTACACAAGCCCCTGAACCAACCTTACCCACTGGGGGCAGACACCAAAAATAACATGAACTACAAACCTGTAGCCTGCAAAAGAGAGACACCAAACACAGTAAGTTAAACAAAATGAGAAGAGAGAGAAATATGCAGCAGATGAAGAAGCAAGGTAAAAACACACCAGACCAAACAAATTAAGAGGAAATAGGCAGCCTACCTGAAAAAGAATTCAGAGTAATGAAAGAAAAGATGATCCAAAAATCTTGGACACAGGATGAAGAAAATACAAGAAATGTTTAACAAGGACCTAGAAGGACTAAAGAGCAAACAAACAATGATGAACACCACAATAAATGAAATCAAGAATTCTCTGGAAAGAATCAACAGCAGAATAAATGAGGCAGAAGAAAGGGTAAGTGACCTGGAAGATAAAATAGTGTAAACAACTGCTGCAGAGCAGAATAAAGAAAAAAGAATGAGAAGAATTCAGGACAGTCTCAGAGACATCTAGGACAACATTAAATGTATCAACATTCTAATTATAGAGGTCCCAGAAGAAGAAGAGAAAAAGAAAGGGACGGAGAAAATATTTGAAGACATTATAGTTGAAAACTTCCCTAACAAGGGAAAGGAAATAGTCAATCAAGTCCAGGAAGCAGAGAGAGTCCCATGCAAGAGAAATCCAAGGATAAACACGCCAAGACACATATTAATCAAACTGTCAAAAATTAAATACAAAGAAAAAATATTAAAAGCAGCAAGGGAAAAACAACAAATAACATACAAGGGAATCCCCATAAGGTTAACAGCTGATCTTTCAGCAGAAACTCTGCAAGCCAGAAGGAAGTGGCAGGACGTATTTAAAGTGATGAAAGGGAAAAACCTACAACCAAGATTACTCAACCAAGCAAGGATCTCATTCAGATTAGACAGAGAAATTAAAACCTTTACAGACAACAAAAACTAAGAGAATTCAGCACCACCAAACCAGGTTTACAACAAATGTTAAAGGAACTTCTCTAGGCAGGAAACACAAGAGAAGGAAAAGACCTACAATAACAAACCCAAAACAATTAAGAAAATGGTAATAGGAACATACATATTGATAACTACGTTAAATGTAAATGGATTAAATGCTCCAACCAAAAGACACAGACTGGCTGAATGGATATGAAAACAAGACCCGTTTATATGCTGTCTACAAGAGAGCCACTTCAGACCTAGGGACACATACAGATGGAAAGTGAGGGGATGGAAAAAGATATTCCATGCAAAGGGAAACCAAAAGAAAGCTGGCATAGCAATTCTCATATCAGACAAAAAAGACTTTAAAATAAAGACTATTACAAGAGACAAAGAAGGACACTACATAATGATCAAGGGATCACTCCAAGAAGAAGATATAACAATTGTAAATATTTACACACCCAACATAGGAGCACCTCAATACATAAGGCAAATACTAACAGCCATAAAAGGAGAAATCGACAGTAACAGAATCATAGTAGGGGACTTTAACACCCCACTTTTACCAATGGACAGATCATCCAAAATGAAAATAAGGAAACACAAGCTTCAAATGATACATTAAACAAGACGGACTTAATTGATATTTATAGGACATTCCATCCAAAAACAACAGAATACACTTTCTTCTCTCAAGTGCTCATGGAACATTCTCCAGGACAGATCATAGCTTGGATCACAAATCAAGCCTTGGTAAATACAGGAAAACTGAAATCATACCAAGTGTCTTTTCCGACCACAATGCTATGAGACTAGATATCAATTACAGGAAAAAATCTGTAAAAAATACAAACACATGGAGGTGAAACAATACACTACTTAATAACCAAGAGATCTCTGCAGAAATCAAAGAGAAAATCTAAAAATACCTAGAAACAAATGACAATGAAAACACAACAACCCAAAACCTATGGGATGCAGAAAAAACAATTCTAAGAGGGAAGTTTATAGCAATACAATCCTACCTCAAGAAAAAAGAAACAAGCAATACAATCCTACCTCAAATAAACAACCTAACCTTACACCTTAAGCAATTAGAGAAAAAAGAACAAAAAACCCCAAAGTTAGCAGAAGGAAAGAAATCATAAAGATTAGATCAGAAATAAATGAAAAAGAAATGAAGGAACAATAGCAAAGCTCAATAAAACTAAAAGCTGGTTCTTTGAGAAGATAAACAAAGTTGATAAACCATTAGCCAGACTCATCAAGAAAAAAAGGGAAAAAACTCAAATTAACAGCATTAGAAATGAAAAAGGAGAAGAAACAACTGACACTGCAGAAATACAAAGGATCATGAGAGACTACTACAAGCAACTACATGCGAATAAAATGGACAATCTGGAAGAAATGGACAAATTCTAGAAAAGCACAACCTTCCAAGACTGAACCAGGAAGAAAGAGAAAATATAAACAGGCCACTCACAAGCACTGAAATTGAAACTGTGACTAAAAATCTTCCAACAAACAAAAGCCCAGGACCAGATGGAGTCACAGGCGAATTCTATCAAATATTTAGCAAAGAGCTAACACCTATCCTTCTCCAACTCTTCCAAAACATAGTAGAGGGGAGGACCCCTGGTAGCAAAACCAGACAAAGATGTCACAAAAAAAGAAAACCAAAGGCCAATATCACTGATGACCATAGAAGCAAAAATCCTCAACAAAATACCAGCAAACAGAATCCAAAAGCACTTTAAAAGGATCACACACCATGATCAAGTGGGGTTTATCCCAGGAATGCAAGGATTCTTGACTATACGCAAATCAATCAATGTGATACACCATATTAACAAACCGAAGGATAAAAACCATATGATAATCTCAATAGATGCAGAAAAAGCTTTCAGCAAAATTCATTTATGATAAAATCTATCCATTTATGATAAAATATCTCCAGAAAGTAGGCATCGAGGGAACTTACCTCAACATAATAAAGGCAATATATGACAAACACACAGCCAACATCGTTTTCAATGGTGAAAAACTGAATCCACTTCCTCTAAGATCAGGAACAAGACAAGGTTGCCCACTCCCACCGCTATTATTCAACATAGATTTGGAAGTTTTAGCTACAGCAGTAAGAGAAAAGAAAGAAATAAAAGGAATCCAAATCAGAAAAGAAGAAGTAAAACTGACCGTGGTTGCAGATGACATGATACTATACATAGAGAATCCTAAAGATGCTACCAGAAAACTATTAGAGCTAATCAGTGAATTTGGTAAAGTAGCAGGATGCAAAATCAATACACAGAAACCTCTGGCATTCCTATATACTAACGATGAAAAATGTGGAAAAAAATTTAAGGAAACACTCCCATTTACCACTGCAACAAAAAGAGTAAAATACCTAGGAATAAACCTACCAAAGGAGACAAAAGACCTGTATGCAGAAAACTATAAGACACTGATGAAATAAATTAAAGATGATACAAACAGATGGATATATATGTGTGCATATATATATATATATATATATATATATATATATATATATACACACACACACATACACACACACATACACACCATGTTCTTGGATTTGAAGAATCAACATTTTGAAAATGACTATACTACCCAAAGAAACCTACAGATTCAATGCAATCTCCATCAAACTACCAGTGGCATTTTCCACAGAACTAGAACAAAAAATTTTACAATTACTATGGAAACAAAAAAGACCCCGAATAGACAAAGCAATCTTGAGAAAGAAAAATGAAGCTGAGGAATCAGGCTCCCTGACTTCAGACTACACTACAAAGCTATAGTAATCAAGACAACATGGTACTGACACAAAAACAGAAATATAGATCAATGGAACAGGATAGAAAGCCCAGAGATAAACCCACGTACCTATGGTCAACCTATCTTTGATAAAAGAGGCAAGATTATACAATGGAGAAAAGACAGCCCTCTCAATAAGTGGAGCTAGGAAAACTGGACAGCTACCTGTAAAAGTATGAAACAGAACACTCCCTAACACCATACACAAAAATAAATTCAAAATGGATTAAAGACCTAAATGTAAGGCCAAACACTATAAAACTCTTAGAGGGAAACATAGGCAGAACACTCTATGACATAAATCACAGCAAGATCCTTTTTGACCCACCTAGAGAAATGGAATTAAAAACAAAATGAAACAAATGGGACCTAATGAAACTTAAAAACCTTTGCACAACAAAGGAAACCATAAACAAGATGAAAACACACCCTCAGAATGGGAGAAAATATTTCCAAACAAAGTAACAGAGAAAGGATTTATTTCCAAAATATACAAGCAGCTCATGCAGCTCAATATCAATAAAACAAACAACCCAATCCAAAAATGGGCAGAAGACCTAAATAGACATTTCTCCAAAGAGGATACACAGATTCCTAACAAACACATGAAAGGATGCTCAACATCATTAATTGTTAGACAAATGCACATCAGAAGTACAACGAGGGCTTCCCTGGTGGCGCAGTGGTTGAGAATCTGCCTGGCAATGCAGGGGACACGGGTTCAAGCCCTGATCTGGGAAGATCCCACATGCCGTGGAGCAACTGGGCCTGTGAGCCACAACTACTGAGCCTGCGTGTCTGGAGCCTGTGCTCCACAACAAGAGAGGCCGCGACAGTGAGAGGCCCAGGCACCGCGATGAAGAGTGGCCCCTGCTCTCTACAACTAGAGAAAGCCCATTCATAGAAACGAAGGCCCAACACAACCAAAAATAAATAAATTTTGAAAAAAAAAAGTACAATGAGGTATCACCTCACACCGTTCAGGATAGCCATCAACAAAAAATCTACAAACAATAAATGCTGAAGAGGGTGTGGAGAAAAGGGAATGCTCTTGCACTGTTGGTGGGAATGTAAATTGATACAGCCACTGTGGAGAACAGTATGGAAGATCCTTTAAAAAATAAAAATAGAGCTGTCATATGACCCAGCAATCCCACTACTGGGCATATACCCTGAGAAAATCATAATTCAAAAAGAATCATGTACCACAATGTTCATTGCAGCTCTATTTACAATAGCCAGGACATGGAAGCAACCTAAGTGTCCATCGACAGATGAATGGATAAAGAAGATGTGGCACATATATACAATGGAATATTACTCAGCCATAAAAAGAAATGAAATTGAGTTATTTGTCATGAGGTAGATGAACCGAGAGTTTGTCACACAGAGTGAAGTAAATCAGAAAGAGAAAAACAAATAATGTATGCTAACACACATGTATGAAATCTGAAAAAAAAAAAGGATCTGATGAACCTAGGGGCAGAACAGGAATAAAAAAGCAGACATAGAGAATGGACTTGAGGACACGGGGAGGGGGCAGGGTAAGCTGGGATGAAGTGAGAGAGTGGCACTGACATATATACACTACGAAATGTAAAGCAGATAGCTAGTGGGAAGCAACCACATAGCACAGGGAGATCAGCCCCATGCTTTGTGTCCACCTAGAGGGGTGGGATAGGGAGGGTGGGAGGGAGACGCAAGAGGGAGAGGATATGGGAATATATGTATACGTATAGCTGATTCACTTTGTTATACAGCAGAAACTAACATAACATTGTAAAGCAATTATACTCCAATAAAGATGTTAAAGAAATAAAAGATAGGGGCTTCCCTGGTGGTGCAGTGGTTGAGAGTCCGCCTGCCGATGCAGGGGACACGGGTTCATGCCCCGGTCTGGGAAGATCCCACATGCCGTGGAGCGGCTGGGCCCGTGAGCCATGGCCGCTGAGCCTGCTCATCCGGAGCCTGTGCTCCGCAACGGGAGAGGCCACAACAGTGAGAGGCCCACGTATCGCAAAAAAAAAAAAAAAAGAAATAAAAGATAAACTGAAAAACCTTTAGCTAGACTCATGAAGACAAAAAAGAGAAGATCCAAATAAATAAAATCAGAAATGAGAAATGTTACAACAGGTACCACAGAAATACAAAGGATCAGAAGAGATTTCTATGAACAATTACACACCCCCAAAATTGGACAACCTGTAAGAAATTCCTAGAAACATACAACCTCCCAAGACTGAATCATGAAGAAATAGGAAATCTGAAAAGGCCAATTACTAGTAAGGTGATTCAATCAGTAATCTAAAACCCCCCATCAAAGAAAAGTCTAGGGCCAGCTAGCTTTACTGGTGAATTCTAACAAACATTTAGAGAAAACTAATATCAATCCTTTGCAAACTCTTCCAAAAAATAGGACAGAACACTTCGAAACTCATTTTACAAGGCCAACATTCTGCTCATACCAAACCCAGACAAGGACTCCACAAGAAAATTACAGGCCAGGAAGAAAGTAAATATAAGAATCCTGAAGAAACTATTATTATACAAAGTTCAACAACAAATTAAAGGGATTACACACCACGTTCATGTGGGATTTATTCCAAGGATGCAAGGATGGTTCAACAGCTGTGTATCAATCAATGTGATACACCACATTAACAAAATGAAGGATAATAACCACACGGTCATCTTGATAGATGCAGAAAAAGCATTTGACAAAATTCAACATCCATTTATGATAAAAATTCTCAATAAAGTGCGTATAGAGGCAATGTACCTCAATATAATAAAGACCATATATTACAAGCCCACAGTTAACATCATACTCATCAGTGAAAAGCTGAAAGTATTCCCTCTAAGATCAGGAACAAGGCAAGGATGCCCACTCTTGCCACTTTTATTCAACATAGTATTGGAAGTCCTAGCCATAGCAATCAGAGAGAGAGAGAGAGAGAGAATCTAAATTGGAAAGGAAAAAGTAAAATTGTCACTCTGCAGATGACATAACACTATGCACAGAAAATCCTAGTGACACCAAAAAACTACTAGGGCTCATTAATAAATTTGGTACAGTTGCAGGATACAAAATTAATATACAGAAAAGCTGAAAGCTTTTCTTCTAAGATCAGGAACAAGACAAAGATGCCCACTACATAGTATTGGATAAGCTAAAACAATTAGGCAAGAAAAAGAAACAAAAGGCATCCAAATTGGAAAGAAAGAAGTAAAACCGTCACTATTTGCAGATGACGTGACATTATATATAGAAAGCTCTAAAGACTCCATCGTATCTGTTGGAACCAATAAACAAATTCAGTAAAGCTGCAGGATACAATATCAATATACAAAAATCTATCTCTATACACTAACAATGAATTACCAAAAATAGAAATTAAGAAAATAATACTAACTAGGAGTTTGGTATTAACAGTTACACACTACTATATATAAAATAGATATAAATAAGGACCTATGATTTAGCACAAGGAGCTATATTCAGTATCTTGTAATAACCTATGATGGAAAATAATCTGAAAAAGGATTATATATAACTGAATCACTTTTACTGTATACCTGAAACTAACACAACATTGTAAATCAAGTATACTTCAATTTAAAAAAAAGCCAATTAGTAATTAGCAAATCAGATCATATTCTAATTAGATCAAACTCTTGAAAACCAGGAATTTCAGTCTGAGAGAAAAGAGATACACATTTACTAGACAGACCAAAATCCTGTAGTCCTGTGGAAACATCAGTCTAAACTTAAATTTTATCTTTTGTAAAAAAAAAAAAAAAATTCTCTACTTCAGTGACAAAAAAAAGAGAAAACAATCCTATTTACAACTGCATTAAAAAGAATAAAATACCTGAGAATAAATTTAACCAAGGATGTGAAAGACTTGTATACTGAAATTTATAAGGTGCTGATGAAAGAAATTGAAGATACAAATAAATGGAAAGATATTTTGCCCTCATGGATTGGAAATATGTCCATTCTACCCAAGGCAATGAACAATTCAATGCAATCCCTATCCAAATTTCAATGGCATTTTCCACAAAATAGAACAAACAATACTAAAATTTGTATGGAACCACAAAGACCCTGAATAGCCAAAGTAATCTTGAGAAAGAACAATACTGGTAGCATAATGCTTCCTGATTTCAAACTATATTACAAAGCTAAAAACAAAACAGTATGGTATTGGCATAAAACAGACATATATAGATCAGTGAAACAGAATAAAGAGTCTAAGGAAAAAACCCCATGCGTATATGGTCAATTAATTTTTGGCAAAGAAACCCAGAATATACAATGGGGAAAGGACAGTTTCTTCAATAAACGGTTTGGGAAAACTGGACAGCTACATGCAAAGGAATGAAACTGGACCACTATCTTACACCATATACAAAAATCAACTCAAATGAATTAACTAAATTGGAAGATTGGGATAGACATACACACACTAATATATAAAAAATAGAGGACTTCCATGGTGGTGCAGTGGTTAAGAATCTGCCTGCCAATGCAGGGGACACAGGTTCCATCCCTGGTCTGGGAAGATCCCACATGCCGCAGAGCAACTAAGCCCATGCGCCACAACTACTGAGCCTGTGCTCTAGAGCCCACGTGCCACAACTACTGAGCCCATGTGCCACAACTACTGAAGCCTGCACGCCTAGAGCCCATGCTCCGCAATGAGAAGCCACCGCAATGAGAAACCCGCACACAACAATGAAGAGCAGCCCCCGCTCTTTGCAACTAGAGAAAGTCTGCATGCAGCAACGAAGACCCAACACAGCCATAAATAAATAAATAAATAAATTCAAAAAAAAGATAGTAAGGACCTACTGTATGTATAGCACAGGGAACTCTATTCAATACTCTGAAATGACGTATATGGGAAAAGAATCTAAAAAAGAGTGGATATGTGTATAACTGATTTACTTTGCTGTACACCTGAAACTAACACAACATTGTAAATCAACAATACTCCAATAAAAAAAATTTTTTTTAAATGGCATAAGACTTGACATAAGCCTCGATACCATAAGAATCCTAGAAGAAAACACAGGCAGTAACCTCTTTGATATCAGTCTTGGAGATGATTTTTTTGGTTTTGACACCAAAAACAAAAGCAAGAAAAGCAAAAGTGAACAAGTGGGACTATATCAAACTAAAAAGCTTCTGCACAGCCATGGAAACCATCAACAAAATGAAAAGGCAAATTACTGAGTGGGAGAAAATACTTGCAATCAAATGTGATAAGGAATTACTATCCAAAATATATAAAGAACTCATACAACTCAACAGCACAAAAACAATCTGATTTAAAAAAAATGAACAGAGGATCTGAACTGATACTTATCCAGAGACATACAGATGGCCAGTAGGTACACGAAATGTGCTCAACATTACTACCACAATGAGGTATCACCTCACACCTGTTAGAATGACTATGATCAAAAAGACAAAAACAAAAACAAAAACAAACAAAAAAAAAGACAAAAACAAGTGTTGGTGAGTAAGGGCAGAGAAGGCAACTCTTGCACATTGTTGGTGGGGATGTAAATTGATGAAGCCACTATGGAAACCAGTGTGGAGGTTCCTCAAAAAATTTAAAAATCCAAATTTTTTGGCCAACCCAATATTTGCACCCCCATGTTCTCTGCAACACTATTTACAATAGCCGGGACATGGAAACAACCTAAGTGCCCAATGATGGATGAATGGATTTTAAAAATGTGTACACACACACACACACACACACATGTATATATATATATATATATATATATATATATATATATATATATATATATATAATGGAATATTAGTCATAAAAAGGAAATCTTGCCATTTGTGACATGGATGGACCTTAAGGGTATTATGCTAAGTGAAATAAGTCAGAGAGAAAAATACCATATGATCTCACCTATATATGGAATCTGAAGCAAAGAACGAAAACCCTGAGTATTCCCTGGTAGTCCAGTGATTGGGATGTGGTGCTTTCACAGCCGTGGGCCTGGGTTCAATCCCTTTTCAGGGAACTAAGATCCTGCAAGCCATGCAGCAAAACAAACAAACAAAAAACCCCAAGTTCACAGATATGGAGAATAGACTGGTAGCTGCCAGAGGTGGGACGTGAAGGTGTGTGTGTGGGGGGGGTGTTGAGGGGTGGGCCAAATAGGTGAAGGCAGATCAAAAATTACAAACTTTCAGTTATAAAATAAGTCAGGGGATATAATGTGCAGCATTGTGACTATAATTAATAATACTTTATTGCATATTGGAAAGCTGCTGAGAGGAAATTTCAAAAATTTTCATCACAAGAAAAAAAACTGTAACTGTGTGATGATGTTATACTAGTTTAACTAGACTTATTGTGGTAATACTTCACAATGTATACAAATATCAAATCATTATGTTGTACACTTGAAATATATCAATTATATCTCAATAAAAATAAGTTAAATGACCAAAAACAGAAATGATTAAGGAAGACATAAAAATTGCAGGAATAGAGACTATCAACAAAACCAAAAGCTGGTGTGCTTTGAAATAATCAGTAAAATTGATAAAGGTCTAGTCAAGCTAACTGAGTAAAAAGGGTAGACAGAAGTTAGTAATATCAGGAATGAAAGGAGTGTAAATAATATGGAAAAGCATTTGACAGAATCTAACATCCACTTATGATAACACACTAGGAATAGAGGGGAGTTCAGGCTCTTGAGATAGAACATCTTCATGAAACTTGTAGGCAACATCACAATGGTGAGAAACTAGATGATTTTTTTTTTGTAAGGTAAGAAACTAGGTAAGGAAGTCTCCTCTCACCACTCCTATTCAACACTGTACTGGAAGACCTAGCTAATGCAATAAGGCAAGAAAAGGAAATAAAAATGTATACAGATTGGGAAGAAAGAAAGAAAACTGTCTTTGTTGTGTATGACATGATTTTCTATGTAAAATATCTGAAAGAAACCATAACACCAGAGATCCCTCCAGGAATTAATGAGAGTATAGAAAGACTGAGAATACAGAAGTCAACTGCTTTCTTATAGACCCAGAGAAATATAGCCAACTGATCTTTGATAAAGGACTAAAAGGCAATTCAATGGAAAAAAGAAAGTCTTTTCAACAAACAGTACTGGAAATAGTGGATATCCACATGCAAAAAACAAGTAAACCTAGACACAGACCTTACACAAAACTTAAAATAGACCATAGCTCTAAATGTAAAATGCAAAAGTAAAAAACTTCTAGAAGATAACATAGGAGAAAATCAAGGTGATCTTGTGTTAATTGATGAATTTTAAGATACAACACCAAAAGCAAGATCCAAGAAAGAAAACAATAAGCTTCACTTCATTAAAATCCCCTGTGCTACAAAAGACAGTGGTAAGAGAATATAAAGACAGTCACAGATTGGGGAAAAAATCTTTGCAGAACACTTATCTGACAAAGGACTGGTATCCAACATGTCTAAAGAACTCTTAAAATGCAACAGTAAGATGACAAACAATCCAGTTAAAAAATGGGCAAAATTCGGGACACTTCCCTGGTGGTCCAGTGGTTAAGACTCCACGCTTCCAATGCAGGGGGCGTGGGTTTGATCCCTGGTTGAGGAACTAAGATCCCACATGCTGTGTGGCACAGCCAAAAAAAAAAAAAAAGGGCAAAATTGAAAATAAGCAAGAATCCCTGGGGAAAAAAAAAAAAGTCCCAAACATGGGGGAAAAAATGGGAAAAAATTTGCACACACATCAATAAAGAAGATATACAGATGTTAAATAAGCATATGAAAAGAAGCTCAACATCAAATATCATTAGGAAATTGTAAATAAAACAAATAGATACCACTAAACGGTTACAACGGGTAAAATACAAAACACTCAGAATACCAAATACTGATGAAGATGTAAAGCTAGAGGAATCCTTACTCATTGCTGATAGGAATGGAAAATGGTATGCCTACTTTGGAAGACAGGCAGTTTTTTCACAAAACTAAACATACCCTTATCATAGGATCTAGCTCCTAGATTATACTCCTTGTATATTTATATTTACCCAAATGAGTTGAAAACTTGTCTTCACACAGAAATATGCAAATCAGTGTTTACAGGTGTTTTATGCATAATTGCCAAGACTTAGAGTTAAGCAAGATATACTTCAATAGTTGAACAAACAACCAGTGGTATATCCATATGATGAAATATTGTTCAGTGATAAAAAGAAATGAGCTATCAAGCCATGAACAGACAAGGAGGAAACTGCTGTGTACTGGTTTGTTATAAATTTAAATTTACGCATTTATGGCTTAAGTGAAGTTGTTTTGATCTACTTGTTTATGGCTCAAGTAAAGATGTTTTGGTCCAAGAGTGAATTTGTTTACTTTGGGAGGCCATGTCAGGATGACGCCATCAAAATTGTGCTTACCATGATGAACATGTGGAGGAGTGACAATCACGTGACGGCCATTTAAACTTTAAACACCAAGAATCTGTGAGGACTTAAGTTGAGTGTTCAGTCTGGGTAAGGCTACTCTTTGCTAATCTAAAAAGCTCTCAGAGGATCACGAGACCCTTGCTCCTGCTGTGGCCAGGTTACTCTTGGATAGCAGTGGAGTTAAACCAAGCAGCAGCCTCAGGAAGAGAAGGGACATATTTGTTTCTGCCTTGGCGAGCCTACTCCTCATAGGCAGTGGTGCAAGCCATGAAATGGTCCCTGGACCAAGCAGCCTACCTTGCCTGCCAACACTAGTGCCTTTGCCCAGCAGGGAAGGATCTAAGCGGGCATCTGATACCCAGCTTTTAGTTGGAAGGACGGACGCTATCAAGAACCAATTCATATAAAGGTGCAACTCAACTAAATTTGGACTTTATTTCTTTCATCTTCCCTTTGGCTGGAACAACAGTGTAATTAAACTATCATTGGTTTGGGGTACGTTATGTCTTTACTGGCTTATTAAGAGACATTATCCTATTTGCTATTGGCTTGTGAAATATTATAAATTATAATTCCTGCAGTGAACCTGTGTTAAATAAATTACTGGCAAAGACAATCTCAGTCTCTGAGCATAATTTGCCTGAACGAAACAGGAAACTTAGAAGCATATCGCTAAGTGAAAGAAGACACTCTGACAAGGCTACATACTGTATGATTCCAAGTATAGGACATTCTGGAAGAGATAAAACTATGAGCCAGTAAAAAGATCTTTGCTTGGGAAGGATTTGGGGGTTTGAGGGAGGGATGAATGGATAGGTGAAGCACAGGGTATCCCTTAGCAAAGTTAAACTATTCTATAGAAATGATGGACACATGTCATTATACATTTGCCAAAATCCCTACATTGTATAACACAAAGAGTCAAGGCTAATATAAACAGTGGACTTTATAGCATCGATATTGATCCATCAATTGTAACAAATATACCATAATAATATGAGATGTAAAAAAATAGTACAAACTGTGTGGATGCAGAGGGGTCAAGTGGAAACACTCTGTACTTTCTGATCAATTTTTCTGTAAGCCTAAAATGTTCTAAAAAACCGGATATCTCACTGTTTCATACCTTACTATTTTTTAAATCCTTTATAAACATTATTTAAAATTAAGAGAAATTTATATACACCGTACTTTCCTACCTAGTAGTCTGTTTTTAATTAACTGTTGCTACTTTAAATTTATTTTTAAATTAATTTTAATTTTTCTACATAGGAAATCATTCTAAATTTAATTCTTTAAACACTATTGGGTATAAAACTGCAAACTGTAGAAAGTGAAAAACTTCAAATGTCTTTCTAACTAAAAGGACAAATGACATCATAGTTTGTCCCCCCACTATATTTCACACTCAGGATATGGTCAGGAATGAGTAGCATATTATAATGCATTAGGGGTTTGCATTTAATCCATGAAGAAACCTACTAGGATTTTCAAAGACTTTCCTAAGTTTGAGTAGTTTTACTCATATCAATTAAAACAGAAATTCAACAGTTTTTTTCACTCATCAACACAAGTAGAAATTCACTTGCCTTAAGAATTGTACAGCCTTTTAAATATCAAAGTTCTCTAGGGACAAGCACATACAAAAACTGATCTAAAAATGAAAAATGTGCCTGAGAACCTAAACATACCCATCTCACAGCTTAAGATTCTGTTGCCTAAAAGGCGCAGAAATTCTGTTTGGTTCCAGGATTTTCTTGCCTTAAACACATATTTTTCAATCAACTTATATTTTTCAAAGCCTAAGAAATCAAAAATCATATACATTCATCAAGGAAATAAAATTGCAAACTGCTAAGGGAAACTAGAGTTAAAGGACTGAAATATCCAATAGATAAAGGCATCTAAAGAAAAGAAACACAAATATTCAAATCAGCTCAGGTAAGAAGTCTGCTTGCCCATTAAGAACGAAAACCCACATTCAGAAAGTTAAACACATTCCCAAGCTTGGGGTCTAGATACCCAGGTTGAGATACAACCCCTAAGGTGGGTCAGTCCCTGGTGAAGGAGGGTAGGGACACCTGAACAGTCACCGGGGAGAACTCTCCTCACATTCTCACAAGTGAGGAAATTCTCAGGTAGATTCAGCTTAAGATCCGACTTAAACTCCCAAATGCATAAACTTTTTGTCCAGGAGACAGAACTCCTGACCACAGACTTTTTTAATACACAAAATACACTCTGAGTGCACCTATATCATGGATGCAGAACTCAAACATAAAACATCTAGGCCAAAGAAAACCCCCCCACTGCCGGCTCCAGATGGGAACTTTAGTTTGGAGTCACTGGCCTCAGGCCTCTGCTCCAGTCACAATACTTTGGATCACCAATGATAATTTAAATGACATAAACCCGGTGAGTCAATAATCCAGAAAAATCACTCAACCCAGTATTTATGTGTAAAGGAAGAGAGAAGACTGTAAGGCAATTTTATTTTTTCAACAGGAAAATCCCAAAACACCTATTCCTGTCGGAAAATGAAGATGTCAATGAATTAATTCCAAAAAAAGAAACTGATTTGTAAACAATCGTATTGGAACACTTCTAGATTTTGCAAGTCTAAGTCCTGATATGCCATTGGAAATCACCCAAAAGACCTCAGAATATTACTACATCCACTCAGGGTGGGGGGAAAAAAAAAAGGAAACAAAAATTTTAACACACAGAATGTAATAATGAAATATTTTTCTGAAATTCACCTTTCTTGCCTCTTTGGAAAAACTTTATACTGTCTCCCCAGGTCTACTGAATAAATAAAATTTACACTTATTGAAAAACTGAGTCTCAAATAAGTAAATAAATCTTTTCAAAGAGAGAAACTCAGGCACGGAGGCAGTGCTGAAAAAAGATCGCCCAGGAAAGTTTCTCAAGAGGACCCTCCACCCAAAGGTCTTCCCATAGGATGTCCGTGACCAAGAAAGATTTTGAGAGGAGAGGCACAAGCATTCCATATAACATATTCCAGGTGGTGGTTCTCTGCTTTCCTCTCAAGTAAAACAGCTGTAACAATAAATCTTTAAAAAGAGCCATCCATGGCTCCGTTGATAAATGATTAAACAATTAAAATACTGCATCCGTTTGCAACGCACCACGGAGAAAAAGTTATTAGTGATACTATGAACTGCGGAGGGGAAGATGGCATTTGGGAATGCGGGGAAACATCTGTAAATTTAGGGATTTATTGCCAGTCCTAGGAAGAGCTAGGCTGGGGGGACAGGGTCGTGGATTTGAGATCCTGTTCCTCAAACATTTTAAAAAGTGAGAGTAAAATGATTCCCCTGGAGAGAAAGGGGGAACCGGACACCCCCAGACCACAGCTGCTCCCACACGTGAACCCCAGAGACCGAGTCACGATTGCCCCGAGTCCCTCCCTATGGCCACCGCGCCGTGTGGGGGAGACTAGGGTTCGCAGGGACAGGACAGGACACCCGAGGGTCCCCGCTGTCGACCCAGCCCCTAAGGCTGTTGTGGCACGCCACCGGCTGACTCGGGTCCGCAGACTCTGGAGATGGCCGCACGGGAGGCCCGGTTCCATCAGTCCCACCGCCTCCCTCTCCCAACACCCGACCCCGCACACTCACCGTTTTTCGGTTTCTGGAGTTTCCGGTTGTCCACCCCATGACCACCGCGGCAAGTGCCGGTCACAGCGACACAGAATGCGGCATAACCACCTGGAGCCTTTAAGAGCAGCAGGAGCTGATACGGCCACTGTCAGAACAAGCGGCACTGAGCACGCAGTCCACGCCTCCGGCGTTATCGTAACAGCACCGCCACGTAAAATAATCGGCGAAATCCCTGATTGGACAGTTCACAGGGCCCCGCCCCCCCATGCCTGAGTGACAGGAGGGCGGAGGTCGCGTCTTTGAGCCAACCTTGTCCTGGCAGTGGGTGGGAAATGTTCTCTCCAAGGACACATCGTCAAACCGCAAGGCCACTAAGGCCTGGCACAGAACTGTGACCCTTCACAAACATGGACACTTCTGTGTCCTCACTATTCGGTAATAATGAGGCTGTTCCAGGAATTCCCTGGCCGTCCAGTGGTTAGGGCTCCGTGCTTCCACTGCAGGGGGCACGGGTTGGATCCCTGGTCTGGAAACCAAGGTCCCACAAGCCCCACAGAGCAGCTCCCACCCTACCCCCCCCCCAAAAAAAAAATCTGTTCCACTTTCATCTTTAACTATTTACTTTAGGAGAATTCTGTCCCCCCTCCCCACCCCCACTCATCTGGTACTTTAAGTCCCCTGGCCTCAGGGGCACTTGGCTCTGGTGGGAGATGAACCCCACAGTCCTAGACCAGCCCTGAAGCCTCAAACATTAGCATGTGTGAAACACAGGCAGAGAAACCACCTTTTCAATGGAATTCCATCAATACTCGTTTGTCGAAAGGTCAAAGGAGGTAAAACTGAAAGAACACTGCTGAGGGAAAAATATTTAGATGGTAAGGGTATGTAGATAAACAAATCAGGACAGTGGTCATGAATGGGGCAGGATGGAGATAAGTCAGGGATGGGAACATCAGGACACCTCACCACTGCCCACAGGCCATTTAAGAATCTTCATGATGATTCCAAGGATGTGTATATTATTACTAAATCTTACCACAAAACATTTTGTACATTTTTTCCCTGAATATATTTTATGATAAAAATTTTAAGAAGAAATTCAGTTTGGAAAATAACATAATTTGTATATGTTTTTTTGCCCTGTAAGGTGGCAATCTGAGTTTTCATTCATGGTTTTGGCAGCAAAAATTAGTAATATCGACTGAAAAAAATACACAATATAAAAGTTGAGAATTATGTTTTATGTTGCAGACTTCCTGAGGACTCAAGCCTGCGAGGCCGTCTCTCAGGTAGCTCTGAGGGGCTCCAAAAAGGTAAGGGAGAAGCCAGGATATAGAGGAGTTTTGCGATAAAAACAAGGTAGTGGAACATCAAAAGATTATTGTTAATTAAAGAAAACCAGGTATCTCAAGTTAATGAATTAGCGCTTTTCTACTTGTGGGAAGATGTGAGAGTCTGGGCTCACTGAAAACATTCCTTTGATATGCACCTTAACTATCTAGGGCCAGTATCCTTTTTTCCACCCTGAATCCCCTCAGGGTGCACAGTTGGGGATGGCTTGATAGCTGATGACTTGATGGCTGCAACATCCTTTGTTTATCAATACGGCAGGCAGCATTTTTCATCCACAGTAACAAGCCATGTATCTATTGGGTTGGTCAAAAAGTTCGTTTGGGTTTTTCCACCTTATGGAAAAACCCAAACGAACATTTTGGCCAACCCAATATTTAGAAAAAATGGATTACATAAATTCATCATCATTTGTACCTTCTAAAAATAAAGGGTGGCGTGCATTGATATGTAAAAATCTGGAGTATTTATCAATAGAACAATTAATCAAAGTGTATTGATAAAGATACTGAGAAATAAAATATTGCCTGCCATATCAGTAAGCAAAGGATGTCACAGTCATCAGGGATTGCAGTGCCGAAAAGGTGAGCCGGTGAGCCCGGAGGAAACTCAGGATGTGAAAACACAGGATACTGGCCCCAGATAGCTGAGGTGCATATCAAAGGAATGGTTTCAGTGAGCCAAGACTCTTGCATCTTCCCATACATAGAAAAGCGCTAAATTCCTTAACTTGAGATACAGTAAGTCCCTGCAAACGACCCTTCAAGTTGCGAACTTTCAAAGATGCAAATGAGCGTTCCATCAACGTTAGGCGTGAGTGAAACTGCAGCTTGCCCTCCACCTCCTACTGCTGAGGTCCTTCAGCTCTACCGTCTCCCACCTCCTCCCTCTCCTCCAGTAACTCTTCTTGCCTGTTCACTCGATGCCAGCCCTGTATGCCAGCTGTTGTACTGTACTACTGTACTTTTCAAGGGACGGTACTGTAAGATTTAAAATGTTTTATTTATTCGTTGTTTTATGTATTATTTGTGTGAAAAGTATTATAAACCTATTTCAGTACAGTACCATATAGCCGATGGTGTTAGTTGGATACCTAGACTAACTTTGTTGGACTTTCAAACAAATCGGACTGATGAACGTGCTCTCAGAACCAGAACTCATTCTTATGTAGCGACTTACTGTACCTAGTTTTCTTTTATTAACAGTAATCTTTTGTTCCTACTACCTGCCCTTTGTTGCAAAACTCCTATATATCCTAGCTCCCCTCTCGCCTCCTCAGAGCAGTTTTCTCAGGGTTACTTGAAATGCTGCCTCTGGACTTGAACTCCTCAGTATGTCCACTGAAGAAAACACAACTCTCAACTTTCAGGTTGTGAATATTTTTTTTCAGTTGACAATACCTTACCCCTTCTATAACTGTTATGGTAACCTACTGTGTTAGGGGGGTCCCTACCCCAGGTTTGACTGACAACACATTACTGCCAGGAACATATGAAAGAGTTTATTACTTCCATAATGGAAGTGTCTGGGGAGGGCAGGGAAGGCCTCTTAAGCAGGTGGGAAATGCCTTGACAGAACAAGGCAAGGAGCCTGGCCTGAGTTTTTTTTGTTTGCTTTTTTAAAAATTTTTATTGGAGTATAGTTGATTTACAATGTTGTGTTAGTTTCTGCAGTACAGCAGAGAGAATCAATATACATAAACATATATCCACTCTTTTTTAGATTCTTTTCCCATATAGGTCATTACAGAGGACTGAGTAGGGTTCCCTGTGCTATACAGTAGGTCTCTATTAGTTATCTATTTTATTTATTTTAACTAAAAAAAATTTTTTGGCCGCACCACGCAGCACATGGGTCTAGTTCCCAGACCAGGGATTGAACCTGTGCCTCCTGCATTGGAAGTGGAGAGTCTTAACCACTGGACACCAGGGAAGTCCCTCTATTTTATATATGTTAGTGTGTATATGTCAATCCCAATCTCCCAATTTAACCTTCCCCACCCCCCTTTCCCCCCAGTAACCATGTTTGCTTGTCACATCTGTGACTCTATTTCTGTTTTATAAATAAGTTCAGTTGTGCCTTTTTTAGATTCCACATATAAGCGATATAATATGATATTTGTCTTTCTCTGTCTGACTTACTTCACTCAGTATGAGAATCTCTAGGTCCATCCATGTTGCTGCAAATTTTTGCCTGAGGGTTTTTTTTTGTTTGTTTGTTTTAATTGAGATTAGGAGGTGGACTAGTGTGAGATTTTGCACATAAAGGCAGAGGCTACCAAGGATTTAATCTCTTACCAGCACCAAAGAAGTAAGCACTCAGGGCTTCTTGTCATCTTGTACAGATGTGGGGCACCAGGAGAAGGAAGGATGAGGCTTTAAAAGTTGTCAGCAGTCAAACATAAAAAAATGGAGTCAGACTTCTAGATTCTCATCTGGCATGTAAAGAGCTTAGAAGGGGACATTCCTATAATCCTCACCAGAAAAAAGCAAACAAACTTAAAATTAACGACTCAGATCTATCAAACCATTAATCACAGGGCCCACTGCTGTCTCCAAAATTGGAGAGACAGTAAAATAGCAATTTTGAAATATGCCCACAATATTCTGCTCTTAACAATGCCTGTCCTCAAAAGATTCTGTTTTGCCAGTGCCTAACTGACATGGTGGGAGGTTGAAGTAGGAGATAGATGGGCCCCTGGGCCAGACAGCTGGTGTTTGTCAAGTGGAGCAAAACTGAAGTTTTGTCCTCAGCCAGACAAGAATGATGCCAGTTTCCCTTCCTCCACTGATATGGAGGGAATGAACTAGCAGTGGGGAATTTGTTGCAGCAAAAATAGAAATGAAGTTTTTCCTTTCCTGAGAACAAGGAAAGTTAAGGGAACAGTGATCAGGCTAGAGAAGAAACAAACAGGCCTGAAAGAGTTAATCACTCCTAGCTATATTTTAACTGGTACTAACCTGTAGTGTCTGTAACTAGATTAGTCCTTCACAAAGCTAACCTATCACTACCTGACACTATGTGAATTACATCCTGCACCTATCACCCCCTAACTCTGTGTGATGTAAATTACATCCTGCACCTGGTGTTTAAGCTCCCTGCACTCCCTTGTTACAAGTCACTCCTTGTCGCTTTTTGCATTTCAGAAAGGTCACAGGCCAATAAACCAGAGACAAACAGGCCCAGTTACCGGGATAGGCTGCCTGACTCCAGCTGTGACTGTTTTGAAATAATGCAAGAAGAAGAAAAATGCAAGACCTTCATGATTTGATCCTTATCATACACCCCCGGACTTCCGAGCCCCACCTATAAGATCTCCTCTGACTCCTCAGGAAGTGAGGGCACAGTTCTTGAGGTGCTAGCCTGCTGTGTTTTCCCCTTTGCCTGGCAAAGAATTAAAAGCTATCTTTCTTTTCCTCCAAAAACTCTGTCTCCATATTTCTGTTCAACATCAGTGCGCAGAGACAAAGTTTTTTTGGCAACAGGGGAAATTTGCTAACTTGAGTCCCCTCTAGCCTTTCTGCCTGACCTAAGTTGAGGGAGAGAGAGACCTCAGAAAGACTTGTGAGGTTGAGAGTTTTGTTTTGTTTAAACCACAACAGCAAACATGTGGTGTGTTTTCTGAAACCACTTCACCAGCTCTCCAATTCCAACTGGGTGTCTTACAACTCAATTCTACCACTAACCAAAGTTAACATCAAATTCCACAGTTGAAGGGCCCAGTCCTGTTGTTGGGGGAACCTCTGACCGAAACTGCCCACCCTGGCCAGACACGATAGTAACCACTTGCAATGAGTTATCTTACAACAGGAGGTTCTGGTAAGGAATGAACTAACAGCTACCACCAACCGTAAGAAGTCGGCAAAGGTCAAAAGGAGAAAAGAGATGCCAGTCCGTATATCTTACCAACCTCCCAGAATCCTTCTCACTGGAATCCATCTTGGCTGAGCGATGGGCGTGCCACCAGGAAGGACCCTGAGTCAGAATGATCGGCCAGAGACAACCCAGAAACGAACCCCATTACTATAAAACGTGAGACTTTGAGCCATGTGGCAGAGCAGTTCTTCTGGGTTCCCCTACCCTGCTGCTCTCCACCCGGGCGCCCCTTCCCAGTGAAATCTCTCGCTTTGTCAGCATGTGTGTCTCCTTGGACAATTCATTTCTGAGTGTTAGACAAGAGCCCATTCTCAGGCCCTGGAAGGGGTTCCCCTTCCTGCAACACCACAAGATGGCCCCCGTGTCAGATGCCAGCTGCAAATGCAAGGCCCAGGCCACACACGTTTCTGGATGGTTGACTACAAATTCGGAAGTTCCCTATAACCCCTCATGTCTGTTAATTTGATAGAATGACTATTAGAACTAAGAAAAATGCTTTACTTATTATTATCAGTTTATCTGAAAAGATACAAGTCAGGGGGCTTCCCTGGTGGCGCAGTGGTTGAGAGTCCACCTGCCGATGCAGGGGACACGGGTTCGTGCCCCGGTCCGGGAAGATCCCACATGCCGCGCACTGGCTAGGCCGTGAGCCGTGGCCGCTGGGCCTGCGCGTCCAGAGCCTGTGCTCCGCAACGGGAGAGGCCACAACAGTGAGAGGTCCGCGTACCGAAAAAAAAAAAAAAAAAAAAAAAAAAAAATATATATATATATATATATATATATATATATATATTAGGTGTTAGGATTAAATGAGATCTGGATAAGGTGTTTGCACAGTCCCTGATATATGGTGAGCATTAAATAATTTTTATTTCCATTAATAATACTATTGATTTTATTATTAAATAAATGAACGCATAAATTTTCCTCCCTGGAAAAATACATACCGCGTCTGTTTGACATACACCACGGAGGACAAATAGTTGATAATGATACTGTGAATTAGAGACGCAGTTGGTTTTGGGAAGGCGGGGAGGGACTTGGAATTTATGGATTTAATGCCAGCCCTAGGAAGAGCTAGGCTGGGGCGACAGGTTCGTGGATTTGAGATTCTGCTTCCCCAAACATTTGGAGAACTCAGGAGAAAACGGGTCCTCTTGGGGAGAAAGGTGGCACTGGGGTCCCCACAGACTAAAGCTCCACCCACACTTAAAGACCAGACACAGAGTCTGAAGACTCTACCCGAGGTCAATGCACAATCTGAGGAGAGACGGGTTGCGGGTGCAGAGCTGCCCAGAGAGGCTCCGGGCCAAAGTCACCACGCACAGCGATGGGACAGGACGCCCGAAGTCTCGGCTGCTGGCGCAGCCCCCGCGCTGAGAGCTGGAGGGGGCTTAGGTCTGAGCTGAGCCCCGGGCGGACTTCGGTCTGCAGACTCCGGAGTTGACCGCAGCAGGGTACGGGTCCCACAGTGGCAGGTTCCGACTCAACCCCTGTTGAGTTCTGGGACACCTGGCCCCTCAACTCACCATTTCCTGGCTTCTGGGGTCCCCCTGGGGTCCTCCCTTCCACTCCTGCCGCCTCTGCAGTTCACAGCATCATATACGCTGCAGACAGACACCTGGGACCCGGGAGAGCCGATGAAACGCTACGCTGAGCACCTACAGGTGCCTGTAAGCGGTCGGCTAAGTGTTGCCCCACCCACCTTCCCGTGCTGCGCCCCTGATTGGACAAGTCATGAGACCCCACCCCCTTTCCCTGAGTGACAACAGGGCAGAAGGTCACGAAGTGGTTGAACTTAATGAGTTTCAGCCAGTGGGCTGGAACTTGCCCCCTCCAGGGAAGTTTGCTTTTAAACAAGACTTTTTCATAGGTGTTCCTAACCAATATTGTGCATAATCACACAGTGAAAGCCACAGGGCTTATGGGAAAAATGGGATTGGGTGGGGTTCAACACTCAAAACTTGTTACTGACATTTAAAGAAAAAAAAAAAAGAGGGCTTCCCTGGTGGCGCAGTGGTTGAGAGTCCGCCTGACGATGCAGGGGACACGAGTTCGTGCCCCGGTCTGGGAAGATCCCACATGCCGCAGAGCGGCTGGGCCCGTGAGCCATGGCCGCTGAGCCTGCACGTCCGGAGCCTGTGCTCCGCAACGGGAGAGGCCACAACAGTGAGAGGTCCGCGTACCGAAAAAAAAAAAAAAAAAAAAAAAAAAAAAAAATATATATATATATATATATATATATATTAGGTGTTAGGATTAAATGAGATCTGGATAAGGTGTTTGCACAGTCCCTGATATATGGTGAGCATTAAATAATTTTTATTTCCATTAATAATACTATTGATTTTATTATTAAATAAATGAACGCATAAATTTTCCTCCCTGGAAAAATACATACCGCGTCTGTTTGACATACACCACGGAGGACAAATAGTTGATAATGATACTGTGAATTAGAGACGCAGTTGGTTTTGGGAAGGCGGGGAGGGACTTGGAATTTATGGATTTAATGCCAGCCCTAGGAAGAGCTAGGCTGGGGCGACAGGTTCGTGGATTTGAGATTCTGCTTCCCCAAACATTTGGAGAACTCAGGAGAAAACGGGTCCTCTTGGGGAGAAAGGTGGCACTGGGGTCCCCACAGACTAAAGCTCCACCCACACTTAAAGACCAGACACAGAGTCTGAAGACTCTACCCGAGGTCAATGCACAATCTGAGGAGAGACGGGTTGCGGGTGCAGAGCTGCCCAGAGAGGCTCCGGGCCAAAGTCACCACGCACAGCGATGGGACAGGACGCCCGAAGTCTCGGCTGCTGGCCCAGCCCCCGCGCTGAGAGCTGGAGGGGGCTTAGGTCTGAGCTGAGCCCCAGGCGGACTTGGGTCTGCAGACTCCGGAGTTGACCGCAGCAGGGTCCGGGTCCCACAGTGGCAGGTTCCGACTCAACCCCTCCTCCCTGTCCTGGGACACCTGGCCCCTCAACTCACCATTTCCTGGCTTCTGGGGTCCCCCTGGGGTCCTCCCTTCCACTCCTGCCGCCTCTGCAGTTCACAGCATCATATACGCTGCAGACAGACACCTGGGACCCGGGAGAGCCGATGAAACGCTACGCTGAGCACCTACAGGTGCCTGTAAGCGGTCGGCTAAGTGTTGCCCCACCCACCTTCCCGTGCTGCGCCCCTGATTGGACAAGTCATGAGACCCCACCCCCTTTCCCTGAGTGACAACAGGGCAGAAGGTCACGAAGTGGTTGAACTTAATGAGTTTCAGCCAGTGGGCTGGAACTTGCCCCCTCCAGGGAAGTTTGCTTTTAAACAAGACTTTTTCATAGGTGTTCCTAACCAATATTGTGCGTAATCACACAGTGAAAGCCACAGGGCTTATGGGAAAAATGGGATTGGGTGGGGTTCAACACTCAAAACTTGTTACTGACATTTAAAGAAAAAAAAAAAAGAGGGCTTCCCTGGTGGCGCAGTGGTTGAGAGTCCGCCTGACGATGCAGGGGACACGAGTTCGTGCCCCGGTCTGGGAAGATCCCACATGCCGCAGAGCGGCTGGGCCCGTGAGCCATGGCCGCTGAGCCTGCGCGTCCGGAGCCTGTGCTCCGCAACGGGAGAGGCCACAACAGTGAAAGGCCCGCGTACCGCAAAAAAAAAAAAAAAAAACGGAATCTAATAAAACAGCATTTTACATATATTGAATGGTTAAGAAATACAAAAGCATTACAAGAAACAGCACTTTACCTTGAAAGAGGCCTGTCCTTTGCTTGTAGAAGTGATCATCAGAAGGATTGACACTTGTGAGTTATAATGAAGAGGTGGAAGGAGAGTTAACTAAAATCAGAAAGTCAGAACCCAGATGGATATGCGGATCCCTCATAACACTGAGAGGCACTGAATGCGCTGGCAGTGTCTTGAGCTGTGCGCATGTGTTTTGTGTATTTCTGAGCAGCTATGTTCACCTGGGTGCCGTTTTCTACAGTTAACTCCTGTTTCTCTTGTGTGCCTTGCGGATGAAATTGCACATAAGCAAACATGAAATTAACATTATGCTCAAATTGTTTCCAAATTTATCAATACCCAGAAAAATATCATGTTTTCAAAACAAGCATTATAGCAGAACTGACTGCATTTAGATGTAGATATAATTTTTTTCTGAACCATTTGAAAGTTGAAAATATCATGACACTTCACCATTAAATATTTCAGCATGAATCACCCAGAATCAGGACATTGTCCTGTGTAACCATAATACCAATACCACGCTTCAAAAGTTAAGACTATTTTGGTATCATCTAATATTCAGTCCATATCAAACCAAGCAGAACCTGTGGGGACTTTACAGGGGACAGACCCCTGTATCCCCCACCTGATACTTATATTGTAGAAAATCTTTGGCCTCCTAGGCCTTCCCGGAGTTCCAAAGAGCAAATTTAATAAGAGAAGGGGGAGAATGCTGAAACAAAGGAAGAGGGTCAAGAAAGACAAAATAATAATAGTTTAGCCAGAAAACAAATTCAAGGACCGAGTTCCTCCTCAAGGGTATATATAATAATCTGAGCTGTATCTTTGAATTGTTTTTCTCATAATAAAACTCCCACCAGGTGGAAGATGTTAACTGCATGCTGACCACAAACACATGGACCCCAGAGTGGCTGGAACCAGAAAGTTGATGCTGTTAACTCCTGAAATACCACCCTGTTACCTCACCATCCACCAATCAGAGAATTGTGCAGTGTGACCCTCTTCCTCACTTTGTCTATAAAACACTTCCCTTAAAGCCACTGGGGGAGTCCAATTTGTTGATAAGTCCAACAAAGTTAGCCTAGGTACCCAACTAACACAATCGGCTATATAGTACTGTACTGTAATAGATTTATAATACTTTTCACACAAATAATACATAAAAAACATCTTTTTGCCTCCACTCTCTCAATTATTTTCACTTTTTTTTCCATTGTTATCCCTTGGTGCTTCTTCACTGTACCAGCTACGTCACCGCTGCTTTTACGCCTGCTTCCAGACATCCTGGGCTTGAAATAAAGATCCTGTGCTACTGTACTCTATAGGTACTGTACAGTAAAGTACACAAAAGCACAACCACTTGTAGAAGATGCACGCACGTGCCAATGTATGCCAGACACGTGAACTCACTTACATGATTGGACATGCGAACCCATGTTCGCGTCTTTGAAAGTTCACAACCTCAAGGTTCATGTGTAGGGGATTTACCGTATTCCAACTGTCTTCAAATATTTCCTTTTTTGTAGGAGGCTTTTTTCAAACTACGATTCAATCCACCTTCCTATATCAATTAGGTTATTGACCTTTTAGTGTCTTTTGATTTAGTCCTACTCAGAACCTCACCTTCCCCGCCTCGCTCTTTTTTATTAAGACATTGACTCTTAATGACGCCAGAACAGAATCTGGCTTTGTCTGCTTGCTTTAAATATACTCTTGAATAAAACTATACTTGAAAGGAATTATTCATAAAGTAAGTCTTATTAAATGAGAAAATTGGGTAAATTGGAAAAAAATGTTAGTGGGCAAATGGCTCCTCAGGCAAGTTCTCAAATGAGGCATTGAAGGATAAACGTGCCCAGGAGTGTCCTCAAAGTTGCCCTGGTAGGAGGAAGAAACAGGCTCAAGCCAAGACTAGTTGTTCTTCCTGATTACCTATTTCTCATATGTTCCTATGCCAATCCAACCCAGCATAAGGGTTTTGAAAGATTTCAGGGTTGAGCAAGAAAAAAGATACGACCACACACAAGGTGGCAGTAGCACACACAAGCTTTACTAGGCAACACGTGGACAAGTATGAATGCAGGGGAGGTACCTGGGAGCATGACATTTTGAAGAGGTTATGGCACGGAAATCACTACTCAGAAGGGTAGAAGGGCAAGGGAACTCTCACTAGAGAGAGGGGAGGTGGTCAGTGAGGAAACTTACATGTCTAGTTGATATCACTCAGCAGCCTCGCAGGGATCTCTGGCTTAGACCACTCTAAAGGACAGCAGGGATTAAGGCATTTTACAGCCACAGGGTTTATCTTTTTTATGGTATCACATGTTGTGTGCAGTTTCACAGGGTGTGCAAAGCAGGCAGATTCTAAATGAAATGGCAACTTTATCAAACAGTAAGCCTCTATATTAACAAGGGATTGATTCTAGAGCCTCTGTATCTTATTCAATATTTTGGTTTTTTCCTCTGATAATGAACTCTGGATATTATTTTGGTATATTACTATTTTCCATATTCTCTCTCATGTTCCCCCACCCCAAATGTCTTAGTTCTCCTTTAAAAATTCCCTTCCTTGTGAATTTGAGAATCTACATCTTTACTTTCTAAAAATTACATTATGGTTTTAACTATATTATATTAAATCAAATACTTTGGGCGAAAATCAGCTATTTCCAATACTGTAACCATTGATAAAGATGGTACATCTCTACTTAATCAGGGCTTTTATTTCCTGCCATATTACTTCATCATAATGTGTTTCCTTTTCTCTATTGTATTTGTTAATTTATTTTAAAAATATTTATTTATTTGGTTGCTGGGTCTTAGTTGCGGCAGGTGGGCTCCTTAGTTGCAGAGGTGGGCTCCTTAGTTGAGGCTCCAGGGCTCCTTAGTTGCAGCTCCAAGGGTCCTTAGTTGCAGCACATGGGCTCCCCAGTTGTGGCATGCAAACTCTTAGTTGTGGCATCCATGTGGGGTCTAGTTCCCTGACCAGGGATTGAACCCGGGCTCCCTGCATTGGGATTGCGGAGTCTTTATCCATTGCACCACCAGGGAAGTCCCTATCGTGTATAAAATTCATTGATTTGTCATTATTTTTATGATTACCTTCCTTCCAATCCTCCAAATTTACTCTTCTCTTCTTTTTAAAATTTCCTGAGGCGGGAGCTCAGATTATTGATTTCAGACATTTCTTCTCGTCTAACATAAGCATATAGTGCAATAAGTTTCACTCTCGGCACTATTTTATTTCCATTCTACAAACTTTGAAGTGCTGTATTTTCATGTTCATTACTTTTGTCTATTTAAAAATTTTTTTTGACGGGTTTCAATTTTTACCATAGGTTAATTTATAAGTGTGTTGAATAATTTCCAATTATTTGGAGATTTTCCAGTCATTTTTATGTTATTGATTTTTTTTTTTTTTTTTTGCAGTACGTGGGCTTCTTTCTCACTGTTGTGGCCTCTCCCGTTGCGGAGCACAGGCTCCGGACGCGCAGGCTCAGCGGACATGGCTCACGGGCCCAGCCGCTCCGTGGCATGTGGGATCCTCCCGGACCGGGGCACGAACCCGTGTCCCCTGCATCGGCAGGCAGACTCTCAACCACTGCCCCACCAGGGAAGCCCTATGTTATTGATTTTGAAATTGGTTCCATCATGGTCAGTGAACATCCTCTGTATGATTTCAATTCTTTTATATTTCTTGAGTGTTTTTTTAATGGCCCAGAATATGTTCTATTTTGGTGGATGTTTTATGGGGGCTTGACAGTAACGTGTATTCTGATGTTGTTGAATGGAGTGTACTATAAATTTCAACCCAGTGTTCTATAAATGTCAACATGATACTGATGTTTGATGGTTGCTCAGTTTTTCTATATTCTTGCTGACTTTTTGTTGAGTAACACTATCAATTCCTGAGAGGAGCTACTGAATTCCCCAGTTATAATTTTGGATTACTCTATTTTTACTTTCAGTTATGTCAGTTATTTTTTTAGATTTTGATTTTATCGTGAATATTTTCAAAACTACAGAAGACCTTAAAGAATTTTAGGTGAACACCTGCATACTCACAACATAGATTTTACCATTTTTTGTACTTGCTTTGTCTCATAGCTATGAACAATATATCAATGAACCCATGTTATGTTTTGATATGTCTCACTCTTTTTTCCCAGCTTTATTAAGGTATGATTGACAAATTAAAATTATATTACTTAGGTTGTACAATGTGGTTTCTCTTCTTTTTAAGATGCAAAATATCATGATATATCATGTTTTTGTTTCATGTATTGGGTTGGCCAAAATGTTCGTTCGGGTTTTTCCAAAAGAGCGTACAGAAACCCGAAGGAACTTTTTGGCCAACCCAATACTCTGATTCTCTGTTGTAATCACTATGTTCTTGGTGGATCGACATTTTATCATCAGGTAATGTGCTTTTTTGTCCCTAGTAAATTTTTTGATACAAAATATACTTTATTTCACGGATACAGATACTCGGGATTTTATTATTACTATTGGGTTGACCAAAAAGTGACTTTGGTCTTTAAGTAAAAATAAAAGACACATTTTTCATTTTCACCAAGGACTTTATTGAACAATGTATTCACCTTTTTGTTCCACTACCCTCCCTCTGCCATTTTCAGGCAACTTCATAATTCCATCTTCCCAAAACTTTTTATCTTTTTGAGCAAAGTACTGTTCCAGGTGCTTTTTACAGTCTTCCAGGGAATTGAAATTTTTTCCATTAAGAGAATTTCGTAAATATCGAAATAAATGGAAATCCAAAGGTGCAATATCTGGTGAATATGGTGAATGAATCAGAACTTCCCAGCCAAGCTGTAACAGTTTTTGCCTGGTCATCAAAGAAACATGCGGTCTTGTGTTATTCTGATAGAAGATTTTGCGTTTTCTGTTGTCTAATTCTGGACAATTTTCGACGAGTGCTGCTTTAAGCTGGTCTACTTGGGAGCAGTACTTGTTGGAATTAATCGTTTGGTTTTCCAGAAGGAGCTTATAATAGCGGACTCCCTTACAATCCCACCATATGCACAGCATCACCTTTGGATGAAGACCGGCTTTTGGTGTGGTTGGTTCATTTCGCTTGCTCCATGATCTCTTCGATTCCATGTTATTGTACAGTATCCACTTTTCATCACCTGTCACAATTTGTTTTAAAAACGGAACATTTTCATTATGTTTAAGTAGAGAGTCGCATGTGGAAATACGGTCAAGAAGGTTTTTTTCGATTAACTTATGTGGAACCCAAACATCAAAGTGATTAACATAACCATGCTGGTGCAAATGATTTTCAACGCTTGATTTGGATATTTTGAGTATGTCGGCTATCTCCTGCGTGGTATAACATTGATTGTTCTCAATTAATGTCTTGATTTGATAGCTATCAACTTCAACCGGTCTACCTGGCCGTGGAGCATCATCCAGCGAGAAATCTCCAGCACGAAACTTTGCAAACCACTTTTCACATGTTCGATCAGTCACAGAAACTTCTCCATACACTGCACAAATCTTTCTCTCTTTTTTTGCATTTCAGTTGCTTTTTTACCTTTCTTGAAATATTAAAGCATAATATGCTGAAAGTGTTGCTTTTTTTCTTCCATCTTCAATATTAAAATGGTTACACAAAAATTCACCAATTTTGATGTTTTTTTTGAATGCACACTTATATAACAGCTGTCACAATACAATCTAACAAAATTGTTTCGAATGAAGTTAAAGACAACCAAGTGCTACTGGAGCCATCTTATGGAGAAAACAGAATGAACATTTTGGCCAATCCAATGTTATTATTGTTTACATTTTATAACTTTTCCAATACATACAGTAAATTTACACTTGTTAAAATTGAAATTAGATTTAAAGAAAACCACGTTCCATTTATTTTTTGAGGGGTATCCCACTGTAGTAACGGGTCCTGTTGATTATCCATTCATGCAGTGAAGGATGTTGGAGTACCATCCAGGTTTTGGCAATTATAAATTGACCTTCTAAGAAGCATTTCTACCTGCAGGTTTCATGAATGTAAGTTTTTATTCCTGAAAAGCAACTATCTTGAGTGGGAAAGTTGCATCAATTGTTGTGTGATATAATAGTATAAAAGAAAATACTGCACCGATATCTCAAGCGATTGTACTATTTTGCACTCCCACGAGCAATGGATGAGAGATCCAGTTGTTCCACGGCTTAAACAGCCTTTAGTATCATCAGCAATTTTCATTGTGGCCATTTTTATGGGTCTGTATTATACAATTAATGTGCTTCTAGTATGGAAGTTTGAATGCATAAATAATATAATGATTCCATCCAGCAATCCCACTCCTGGGCATATATCTGGACAAAACTATAATTCAAAAAGACACATGTACCCCAATGATCATAGCAGCACTATTCACAATAGCCAAGACATGGAAGTAACCTAAATGTCCATTCACAGACAAATGGATAAAGAGGATGTAGTATATATATAAAATGGAATACTCCTCAGCCATAAAAAGGAATGAAATAATACCATTTGCAGCAACATGGATGGACCTAGAGATTATCATACAAAGTGAAGTCAGTCAGAAAGAGAAAGACAAATGCCATATGATATCACTTATATGTGGAATCTAAAATATGACACAAATGAACTTATCTAGGAAACAGAAACAGACTCACAGACATAGAGAACAGACTTTCAGACTTGTGGTTGCCGAGGGGAAGTGGGGGTGGGGGAGGGATGGATTGGGAGTTGCAGATTAGCAGGTGCAAGCTATCATATAGAGAATGGATAAACAATAAGGTCCTACTGTATAACACAGGGAACTATTGAATATATTCAATATCCTGTAATAAACCATAAGGAAAAGAATATGAAAAAGAATATGTATATGTATAACTGAACCACTTTGCTGTACAGCAGAAATTAACATGATATTGTAAATCAACTGTACTTCAATAAAATAAATTAAAAAGAACATAATGATTCTACATAAAAAAAAGAAGATAGGATAATATGTTTTGAATATTTCAATT